>NW_015505453.1:480822-509926 GCF_001515645.1 Sinocyclocheilus grahami | reverse complement strand
GGGGGGGGGGGGGGAAATCTGAATGTAACTTATAAATGAAACCACCCTAAGTGTTTGACGTTTTCAGAAAAGTCCCTTTTTTGAGGGAACAAACTGATAATATGCAACTGGTCAGGGGTCTTAATACTGTATGTTCAATGGAATGAATAAGCATTCATTTCAATTGTTTGTAACAGACAAACAGCATTCAGCATTAAAGTCAAAAACGTGGGTGAATAAAAGCAAATCTTTCCATTTCTTAGGAAAAAAACAAAGAAAAAGATACTTTCCCTTTTTTCAGGATTAAATCTACAGTTTTTACTGTATATTTCAATGAAAAATGTACACCTAAATCTTTTAAGTCCTAGTTCGAGTAGTTTATTATTATTATTACTTAAATTTCTTCCTGTACAATGAAATACAACTTTAACTTCAAGACAACAACATCTGCTTTAAAAATACAGAGGGTTTTCTTTTCTTTGCTTTTTTTTTTTTTAATTCACCAAGATTGAAACATATCCCTTCCCTCCCGACCCAAGCCGCCCCCAACTAAAACAGGACTTTTATTCAATATATACTTCTGTATGTGTGTGTGTGTGTGTATGTCCATGTGTGTGCATGTGTGTTTTGTTCTTTATGTCATTTACTCACAACACTGTAAACATACAGAGACTATTATACATGTGCTTGCACTGATTCATTGAATTTGGTTGACATCACTAGAACACCACAAAAGTAGTAATGATTTGGGGTGAACGAGAACACAATGAAGAATCAAGGTCGAGGGGTTCTGTAGAGCCTCGGGTGGTCCGTTTAAAGTCTCCTCTTATCGTCAGGCTGATGTTCCAGTCGGGTTGACGTCAACGGTCTTGGAGAAGAAGTTGCGAAAGTGGGAGACGAAGAGCAGCAGCAGCAGCAGTGCGGGTGAAGGGACAGTATGAGTACTCTTTCCTTCATCTGAGAACAACACGTTCCTCGTCAAGGAACCAAGCTGACTTTGGAGAGGGTGGACCATGGACCAACACAAGAGGGAAGGCGAGAAGGCTCTTCACATAAGCAATTATAGTAGAGAACTGAGTCTACACAGTCCTCATTAGTCCTATGCTTGTGAAGTCAGTCCCCATTTAGTCAGTGTGAGTCTGTGCTCGAGCCTTGGGAAAACCAAAAACACTAGCGCGAATGGAAATGAAAAGTAAAACAAAACAAACAAAAAAAATAAAGAATTCGGGCTGTTTTGCTCACAAATACACACGCCTGAGGTCCCCTGGCGACGTGATGGTGTTGCATTGTGGGCAGAGTTTCTTGTTTCCCTGTTGAAAGAGAAAGACAAAAAAAGAAAAGTAAGAAGGTGGTCAAAATGCTATGCTAACAAAGGTACTCTTGGTGTACAATACCATTTATAAAGTTTGGGGATGTGCTATTTTAATACATTTTAAAACGTAAATTATTCTTGTGATAGCAAAGCTGAATTTTCATCAGCCATTACTTGAGTCTTTAGTGTCACATGATCCTTCAGAAATCATTCTAATATGCTGATTTGGCGCTCAAGAAACATTTATTATTATTATCATCAATGTTGAAAACAGTTGTGCTGCTTAATATATTTGCGGAAACCTTTAGAAACCTTTTGAAATAGAAATCTACTGTAACTTTTTAAATTTATTCAGTCACTTTTGAGCTATTTAATACAATTTCTCTCTCAGAAAAAAAAAACCTAACTGAGCTCAAAGTTTTGAAAGGTAGTGTAGTTTAACAGTGTGTGTATGTGGACATAAAACGGGCCTTACATTGGCAGCCCACCCTGTTCGACAAGCATGCGCTTTTCCCACTACCACTCTGATGTTTAGCCAGTACCCGTAAAGCCTGCACCATAAAAGCAGAAGAACAGCAGGCAGAGGTAGAGGAGGAGGAAGGTGAGCTGTGTGGTCTGCTGTCTACACCACACACATGCTACACAGCGAACGCCTGAACATCACAACAGGATCTGCTCTTAAAGTCAGCAAAGTATATACTCAGCTTCAAAAATACCACAACACTTGAGGGAGACTCAGACAATGCAAGGCATTAAAACCTCGTTTGTGCTCTGCCCCAAGAAAGCAACCAAACTGTCAGCTGAAGTTCAGACAGAAATGTTACTGTGAGGAATCTCGCAACCATTGGCGATCATGTCCTCGTGCAACCTTCTCGCACATATGCCACTGATCACACACAGGGCGTATTTCCCCTCATACACATGAAGTGCACTGCTTCGGCTCCTATAGGAACTGGTATGTTTAAACGTACAGGAAAGAGACTTGTTGTTAGTAAACTAAGGAGTCTGGGAGCAGTAAGAGTGTCAGAGCGTGAACCCTGCGGTGTGCCTTCACATCTGACTGTAAAGAGGATTTGTGTCTCCATACGATTCAGTTCACGTCTAGGGCACCAGAACCCGCTCCACTGATCCCGACCATACAGACTGAAAGAAAGACATCCAACAACACACATTCTGGCTGGTTCCGCGTTAACAATGGGCTCTACCACTGGAGGGAGAATGTGCAAATAATCGCAATGGTTCAAATTTGACATCATGGTCTGACTATGTGAGTGGTTTATTTTGATGTGGCCGGCATGGAGGAGTAAAACTGTGAAACTGAAGTTGGATTCTCCTACATAAAATCAGGTTCATTTAGGCAAAATTTTCTGTAAAAGATAAAATAAAAATAAAACAAAACCCAAAGCAGTGGAGCCGCAAACCCCCAACGTGCTTCCCTCTATACCCACGATTCCCCAGACACAAAGTGGACCTGAGATTTGGTTTCTTTGTTCTAGGAAGCAGGAGTTTACCTAGTTTTAATGAGCGTGGGCAGGTCACGGACTAAACGCGGGCTCCTCGCGTAAGCGGCGGGTAGCTGCTGTGCTCCATTAGCTTCATAAAACAAGGCTGACGCTAACCAAATTACACACATTTACTTTGATCAAGACGCAAGGAGCCCCGCCGTGCTACTTTTATTGCTGTCTTTAGGCAACAATTTTAATGCCTGCATTACTAACAATCCGCTGTGGCAGCGCGGGCTGGCGCGCACACGTCTCTGTTCTTGTCGGTGAGCCATACACACAGAAGGCCTTGTGATAAGCGGAGATGGAAGGAGCTGATTTAATATATAGCATATTGGAAAACGGCTGAAGCTGGGAAACATTTTCTTATTGATTGCTTCCGTGTGTGGTGACAGAATGTGTTAGTGGCTAATGAGAGCAGGCTCCCTGAGGAACACTGGCTAAAACAGCTAAGAAAAGAGGAAGAGCTTGTGAGTATAAGTGTGGAGATTACAAATGGACAAGTAGAGGCAATCGCAATTCTGATGATAAGAGGTTAGTTAAATACGCAACGCTGTCTAAAGGGATTAGAACCTGGAGCACTACGTGAGGAACCTCACTGGGTCTGGTTGAGAGAAATACTCTTCAACTTATACTGTAGCTAAATACCACAGAATTATCAAAATAAACTACTCCATTATCCGCATTATACAGTGGCCTAGGCCATGAGTGACTCACTGCATGAGAAGGTCTGGGCACTCTGGGTGCATAGAACTGAAATTGAATATGTACCTGAACTACCCGCATTTCAAAACTTAAACCATCCACATCTGCAATAGCCATATTTCTGTTACACTTCAGTGTGAAGAATGTACATAGACATGACATAAGGAACAATGTGATGCGTGCCATGTTCAAATCAAAGACTCTTCAAATATGATGAACCCCATGCGAGGGAACCCTTCCAAAAATAAAAAGGAAGCTATATGTTTATATATATATATATATATATATATATATATATATATATATTATTTTTTTATATAAAAACACTGTATAATGTGTAAGACAAATAAGCTTCATTTAGCTTTAAAATGATTACAAATATTATCTAATATTTAAATATTAAATTAAACTAAATTAAAATATAAAATATCTAGCATTTGTGAATTTTTCTACCAATTATTACAGCAATGGTGATATAAACAAAAATCTTTAAAATAAATGTAGAAAAAACAAACAATAATTTATTATACTGATTTTTGCTTTTTCATGGACCCCTTTACAAAAATATAAAGGAAGCTATATACATATTTTTTTAAATATAAAAACCCACTTTTGTGTAAAAAAAAGCATGATTTAACATACTTCACCTACTATTACAGCAATGCAGGTATAAATTTAAAAAAAACTTTAAAATAAATAAATAAAATTAATTTCACATTTGGAAAAATCTTTTCCCTCCCCACATCAACCTCCAAACATGCAAACAGTTTGAAAACTCAAAACCCCCCAAAATTCTTAATGTTAAATGGTGTTGACAGTACACCATCCTGATTCTTAACTGTCAGCATAATCAATTTAGCCCAATTATTTAAAAACAAATACATATGTATTGCAAAGCAATGTTTAGAATTTAACATAGAAACAGGTTTTCAGATATTGCCTAAATCTGCAGAACATTCAATGAGCCTACTGAACAGCAAGTGTGTAATTCTTACCAGAGTCCTTAGCCAGCATTCTTCACAGTGCACGTGCCAACACTGGATGGAGGTGAGTGGCATTGCATACGAGTCCTGAGGTAGAGAAACAAAAGACAAAAAAAGAGCAACGATTAATTTAACCAAGTCAACTGAACATGATTCACATCTAAACACCCACATACACAGCATCAGACGTCACTAGACAGCACCAGCACAGCACAGATCGGCCATGGGGGGCAGGCAGGTGGGCAGTGAGGGAGTGTGTGGGGCAATGCAGGGGTCAGGCGGGGTCAGGCCAATGGGAGCACAGAGAGCCTTACCCTCCGGAGCGGCAGCAGCTTCTTAATCCCACTGCTGGCCGCAGTGGCAGTGCTGCAGCCCGTTACGTAGCCTCTGTACAAACAGTACACGCCGAGCTGCAGGGCCTCTGCGCTCCCGTGCCTCTCGACCGCCTGATTCTTGCCATCAGCCCCTGTTTGGGTCGGCTTGCGCTGCAGGGATATTCAAGAGCGGCACTGAGAACAAGAATGTGGCCGCTACGGCAGGCACAGACACACACATCAAACCAACGGGTGCAGTTATCAACAGAAGCTCTCGGCCAACACTGAGTCAGGATAAAAGGGATGGTTGGGAGTTCCGTTGCATTTTTCTGTGAATATTACGTTTGGATATCATGCTAAGCTGTCTGAAACACTTCTTGCACTTTCAGTCCAAATCATTTACTGAGAATTCATTTTTTGGTCTGCTATATATCCAATAACCAGCAGGTGGCAGTAGGCCACCACTGGGAAATGCTCAACAGACGGCAAGACACACAAATGATCAAAACATTTACAAGCCTCTTTATTAACAATGCCAGAACTGTGTATGACTTTAAGGATGTTTTTATTTCATTTTAATGAAACTCAGAAGTCAGTATAGATCTAATCTACCTCCAGACCAACAGAGGCATGTCAGATTAGTCAGAAGCACCTACAGGAATAAAGCTGAAAATGTTTAGCATTGATATCCAACAGGATGGCCACTACTTCTAGAAGAACTCCTTCAACAGAACCTTATTGTGCGGGTTAATTTCCAGTCCATGCGAGATTGAAGCCGCAAGAGGCAAACCATCACAAAGCTTCAGCCGGCTGGGTGCATGATTGCGGGTGTTAGGTTATATCATGGTTTATGTTATTAAGGATGGGTTGCAACCAAACACACCCACACGAACGTACGGAATATTGGCAAGCGAGAGTTCTCACCATGCATATGAGACACTTGTATCGATCTCCTCTGAGGATCTGCTTTTCCAGTTCTCGTATGCGGGCCTTTAGCGCCTCCAGTGTGGTCGCTGTGGAGTCCTCTGTGATCCTGCAGGTAAAAAAAAATTAGAGGTTGGTTAAATTAGAGCACTGCAAACCAGTTTGGCTCATACATAAAACTGAAAACAGTGGAATGCTAATTACTTTTTAAAAGTTGGTGCAGTCAGGCAAATTTGCAAAGCTACCACACAGCTTCAGTTCAGACAAACATGACTACTAACTCCCAAAAACACTAATAAAAACAGACGGCCCAACTGGAAACAGTGAAATTCATCACTGCTAAGGACCATGATGTCAATATGAACTAATATGTTTTTTCTTTATTGTACCACCATTTCAATCTTATTAAACAGGGCACTGGGCTTCCTCAGTCCTCTGAGGTCACACTCGCACCAGTTCCCCCAACTTCTCACCTCTCAGGCTTTCACTAAACATTCCACAGACAAATGCCTCTCAGCTGCTGAATGTATATTTAACACTGTCCACAGCATATGAACTCGCAATAACTAAATCAATATGGCCACCATTGATTGTGCGGCGAGGTGCTTGGCGAGATGTTTATGGTGATCCGCTCATTTTCCAGCCAGATGGAGCACTGATCTACAGTATTGATTTAACGTTGCGCCAGCGTTCTCCTAGGCACAATCCCCCCGATTAGTGCCTGCCGTTCCACTGCCTTTTCCAACAGCTTCATTTATTACATGCCTGTGTGACTCCACAATGAGTACACGCTCACCACACACACTAGGACATGGGCCTCTCGGTAATCAGGCAGTATTAGAATGTAAATCAAGGAAGGGCTATTAAAACGGAAAAAAACATTTATGGACTCAGCAGCTCCAATAAGGCCAACTTAAAGGAAGAACAATGACAGTGTAGCTGAAGAATCATTGGCACTTTGAAAAGTAAAGCTTAAAATCTGGCAGCCAGGAATTTAACACATTCAGTTTCATTTAAAGTTGCGATGACTTGAAGTAGCAACAGATCTTTTCTTCTGTATTGTGACACGAACAAGAAATATTGAAAAAGAAATAAGGGCAGAGACTTCTTACAATCCATCGGCTGTTGATTGGATGGAGGTTGGGTTTATAGGATAAAATGATTGGAGAAGTTTGATAAATTACTAGGGATGCATCGATCCGATACTCAGGATCGGTATCGGCTCCGATACTGCCATTTTCTGCCGGATCGGGTATCGGTCAGACGAGACCGATCCAAATCCGATATTGTGCATATACTATGCTGTGTTATTGTTAAGCCCCACGAAAGGCACAAAAACATTATATAAGCACCATAAAGTTTCCGTGCACTATATATTAAGAGTTTTTAAGCCGTTCCATAGTTTAATGTGAAGTATAGATGAATATTTAAGTCAAGTTCACGTAAACTCAACTCCCCGCTGTGTCTGTCTGTCATCCTCCATTCAGCATTCAAACTGCGTGTCGCGTTTGGTTACTACAGTCAAAATGACGAAACTCTCTTCAAGAGCACACAATAACTGAGATTTAAAACTGTTAAAAGAAAAGGCTCAATAAAATATCACACAGATATAATACACTACGCAGCAATATCTCTTCCCTTTTTTTATGCAGAGCGCTGCGCGCTGTGACTCTGTGTTGCTTGTTTTTCATGAATGTATTTTACAACAATACAAAGAGCAATGTGTAACATTTTACCAGATTTAGTCCAACACTTATTAACTTTTATTAGTTCCCCACTAAATATTGTTGTTTCACTAAATGTTTAGTTCAGTTTATTGTTTTTATAAAATGATTGTGCACCCATGATTTTTCTAGAATAACTTTTGCTGCTGAATTATCCACTAACCTAGTTTATAATAGTATTTTTTGTCAAATTATGATGATATATTTTCTCATTTGTTATTTTTCATTAAAATTAAGTTGTCTATATTTAGCAGATTGTGTTTAACACACACAAGAGTGATGATCAGGTCAACACACAGAAGTATAGAAATTCTACACTGATTAAAAAAAAACTGTGCTGGTATCGGATCGGAATTGGGCGATACTCAAAACTTCTGGTATCGGATCGGTTCTGAAAAAATGGTATCGTTGCATCCCTAAAAGTTACAAGGTCAAAACACATAAAAACATGCTTGGATAAATCGGTCACAATAAGATCTACATGTATTTAGAAAACAAAGGGTGAATTTTTATTTTCATTTAATCTCAATAAAGATGTTAGTAAAACTCTGAAGTCTGACATCTTCAGGCATCTTCTCAAGGTCACCCTAAACCTAACCCAGGTTTCTCTCAAAAAGCCCCCAACAACACAACGACCTTGACCAAGGAGAGCGAGTCGTCCAGACGGTCAATTCCCTACAGCCTACAATCAGCACAGGGACTATAAAGCTTTAAAATCTCTTCTTATTAGTGGCCGGCTTGTAAAAAAGCATTTAGTCTTGATTAGCGTGCATGCTTATAAAGCAGACAGGAGAGTAGGTGTACCGTGCTCCATGCCTGCTGTTTTTCTTTAACAGCTTCATAAATCACTGCGGTTCACTTGCCCGTATGCTGTCACTGGCCCTACAAAAGAATACAACTTTTCCCCCAAGTAATGCACGACCCGCTCCAGCATGAATATTCATTGTGTGGTGCTTTATAAAAAAACACATTCTAAAAGTTATTTAATTCCCCTGGGTAATAAAAAAAGGGTTTTACTCTTTCTTTATGTGGACGGAGATGGAGAGATGGTTTGGGGGGAGAGAGAGCCAGGCTGTGTTTTATACAAAAGCAGGTGTAAAACCTGGAGAGGGGTGGCTAGGTAAGTTCAAAACTGAAAATCTTTAAGGTGCCGTTGAGTGTGTGGGAAAAAGTTTTAAACATATTAAACACAGGCCTCGGCTCCGCTTTGCAGCGGTGTGCTGGCTGAATAATGCCAATGATGTCATCTAGGGAAGGAATAATGTCATTTCAATTAAGAGTTTACGTTACTCAGGAAACCACAATGAGGACTGACATCCAAACTAATAATGTCACTTACCTACAGCTGTGGTCTATAACGGCACACCCATTATATAAAAAATCTATTTGGATGTTAAAACCAATGATGGACGTGCTGGTCTAATGCTTTATACAGGCATCACTCTCTATTGGGGAATATTTTTATTTTTTAAGCAACAAATTCACAAGTTAAAACAGGAAGTAGATGAAGCTTGCACTGCTATCTCACACTGTCATTACGATCTGGCTCTGAGTGTGAAGCTATTTCTCATTTCATTATCCTGCCCCTTAACCATCTGTCTCCATCAGAGCCGAGCCTAACTGTAGAAGGCGGTCTAATCTATAGGTCTATATGGCCTGACATGAGAACACATGAGTTACAAGTGCAGACAGATACTGGGAGATCTTTATAAAGTCACTTGGCTGCCAATCAATCCTTATATTCAGTTGTGATAGTAAGGATCAGTGCAAACTTTAAATCAAGAGGCTGAGCACAACAGCTTGTAATTAAAATAAATAAATAAAAAGGAAAAAACGTAAATATATATATTTTTTTTTAAATTACAAAAAGAATGATCCTTAAAATCAAAAAGCTTTTTTTTATTGGTTGAAAAGTGTAAAAAAAAAGTGGCTGGTTTAAAAGAAAAAGAAAAAAGAAAAACCAAGTCATCATTAATGAATTTGAAAATAAAATTTAACTATTGTGGAGGTACACCAAAAAATTCTGCTGTTTCAAGTTGAGCATGAAATTTGGCTGCAATCACACGGGTGGCAAAGCCCTCCTCATTTATCATGTGCGGAATGAGCGGGGACAGAGGCGACCCCTGTACCCAGAGATCATTACCCATCTGGGCACAGGAGAGCTTGGAGAATTCATCAGCCCCCTCTGCCTTACGAAGACACACATGTATACAATTTACACAACTCACGACACGGTAACACGCTCACCCTCTCACTCCAACACACACACACACACACACACACACACACACACACACACACACACAATCCACAATGAATCACTGTAACTAAAGGGGACAAGTCTCATTTTCATTGCAGATTGAAATGCATGTGTTTTACAAACAGTGGGCTTGGGATTGTTTTCAGGCTGAAAGTGGAATGAAATGATTTCAGCTCCTTATATGGCCTCTTTACAGCTCGCTCAGATTAAGACCCCTCACTTCAGGAAATTGGAAATTAAACAATGGCACAGTCATTCCCGTAAATTTGCATGCTTCATCCATTTGACGCACACCATGAAGAAAAGAAAAAAACAAGTACGTAATTTTTGTGAAGCTAAAATTCAAAAGCTACAGCAACTGCCTTGTGTTTCGGCTAGGAAAGAGTTACTACACCTCCCTCCCCCTTCTCATGACCCCTCAGGATTTGATTAATGATATCATCATTGAGATTTATCTCCCCGGCCCCTTTCATAAGACAATATCGCGCAACATCCTGTGATACCTGATCAAATCAGCAAAAGGAAAAAGGAGAGGTGCTCTTCAGGGGAGAGGGCTCTACTGTCGAGGAGAGATGGATAGATTCAGACGGAGGGCCGAGGAGGACGGGCACAGACTGGGAGAAATATTGCGAGCGATATTAAATAAACGAGTGTGTGTCACGTCTGGAGCTAAGCGCTAAGCTAATAAAACGGGTGGCGGGTGGGTTGTGCTCATTGCTCGCTCTTCTCTATGACATCAAACAGCTGCAGTGATTCATACCCCGGCCGGCTAAAACACTTAATGCCCCCCGATACAACGCTACGGCTAGTCTAAACGGTTGCCTGGTGCTCAGAGGGAGGGCGAAAGTGAGCAAGTCTCTACGGAGGAAAGCAATGAATCAATCTAAGCTGTCACGCTCCTGCAGCTCCACTTAGGAATCCCGTTCTGTCCATTTTCATCCTCCTACTTGCACACCCACGCTCGGACAGAGACACAGTGTTCATAACATCATCCACTAACATTCATTTCCACACACTCAGTCATAAACCTATCAAGCAACTGTGTGCAAAGTCACGCTTTTAACCGCTGGTCGTGATAAACGTGGTTAACAAACGCGACTTCAATTGCAGACCGGAGCTGACATCAAGCTTGCGCTACAGATGAAGTCATGCGCAGACGCACACTTGACTGGAGATGGGTGAGAAGAACGTGCTTACAACATGCTGACGAGAAAAATCAATTGCTTCGGGTCTGCTGTGCTTATTAACTAGTTATCCGCCCCTGATATTTAATATGGGGCCCTGTGATGGCCGCCCGCACCAGATTTGATTCAGCTATACTAGAAGACTCTCCCTAGAGAAGAAGGCTCAGATGAGACAAGAGACAAGACAGAGAGGACGATGAATTGCGGGGGTGCATTTTAGAAATACTCAGGAATGTTCTCGTTATTAAAAAATAAGAATTGTGTTGGTGAAAATGTAAACGTAAAATATAATAAGTCTATATAAAAACAAAAACATGTATGTTTAACACACTAAAATGAACAAAAATATATATATAAAAAAAAACGTATAAATCAAAGTAAATATTATTGAAATACATATATATATATATATATATATATATATATATATATATATATATATATATATATATATAAGTCAGTCTGCTAAGACTGTCAGTCACACAATTTATTCAACTTGTACACGTGACTTTTTTTGTTTTCTGAAAAAAGTAATAGATGTTTTCTTTTTTCAGAATTTTTTTTAAATCAATCATTAATCAATTAATGCAAACTAAAATATCTCCTGATTGAGAGTAGTGCTGGGCAATGATTAATTGCGATTAATCACATCCAAAATAAAAGTTTGTGTTTATATAGGGCTGGACAATAATTCAATATCAATATGTATCGCGATATAATTTTTTTCAATAACGATGATATGATTGTTAAACACATTTCCGATATTTCGATATACATTACCAGTGTTTCCCATACATTGATTTATTTGTGGCGTTTGACTTCGTTGAATAAACATGAGCACTGCACGTTTCAAAATCAAAACGCGTCGCGGGTGTTTTATATGAATGTATCTCTGAAGGGAACCGACTGTCTTCAGAATAGTTTAGATGGCATTTTTATCTGATAAAGTAGCGTTCATGAGCGGAGCTGCTTTGTTTACAGCCATTACTGGAGAAACCGCTAGTTCCACCGCTCTCACCGCGCCTCCTGCTGGCATACAAGCAGTTTGCATTTTCAATAATAAACCCATTTCCAGCAGCATGCTTTTGTTGTTGCTCTTTAATATATCGTGATATAAATTTTGGCCATATCGTCCAGCCCTATGTTTATATAATATATGTGTGTACTGTGTATATTTATTATGTACAAATAAAGACACACATACAGTATATATATTGGAAATATTTACATGTATATAATTATAATCATATAATTTATATTATAAAACATATAAATATATTTAATATATAAACATAACATTTTTCTTAAATATATACATGCATGTGTGTGTATTTATATATACATAATATACACAGTACACATATTATTTACACAAAAACCTTTATTTTGGTTGCAATTAATCATTGCCCATCACTAACCACACTACACACTAAAAATTGGCACTGCCTTGGACAACCCTGCACAGTGGGATTAAACAAGGATAGAGACAGGACACGGGTCGTGTGGACTGACAGCTGTGTTCCCGCTGTTGGGTAGGCAGAGTGAGGTATATCTGTGGCTAACATGTTAACCCTGGTCCAGCTCTAGACAGCAGGGGGGGGGGTCAAACCAGGACAGTCGCACCGCCACCGTGCCAATAAGCCCCTCTTCTACCAGGAGCTGCGCTCTGACCCCAATTACCCATTCACTGGGGCTGGGCCCCCACACACGCAAGTGGGAGGAGAGTTTAGAAGGAGCACTTGTCGGGGAATATGGATGAGGACACAGAGATGAGGGAATTACAGGGGCCGGCCTTTCACCCACTCAGGTTATTCAAATTTATCTGCGGCTGGAGGCTGCCTGCTACACCCCCTCCATCTTGTTTTCTCTCTCAGTGGAGTGCAAGGATTCATCTCACTTTCTCTGTGCCCCCTTGTTGTTTGATGGTACACTTTTATTTGCAAGACGGTTCTCTTTAAATAACATTTGTAGGTAATACAGATAGTATAAGTTTCAGGCCACATGAACACTTTTTCTTCCATTAACATGCTTATTTGAAGCATCTGAGAGGTGTGTTGCCAACAATTTCCCTTTATCTGGCTTCACCTCTCGCAATAAGAGATCAATATATTGCACAATTCCTGCAGTGAAAAGCTGTAGTATGGAAATGGCTAAAGGGATATTAGCATTCCCGGGCTGTGCGGCGAGTCAACCCCAGACAAGGCTCAGCTGCCTGGGATCAATACTCTGGGCCACTCCCTGTGATCAAGCATGCTCCGGAGAGATGAGCACACTAAATGCATCATTTATGATCTTGCAGTCCCTACACAAACTAATCTCACCCCAATACACCAGCAAACACACTGCCACTACGGACAGGTGTGTGTTTGTACTCACTTCTCGATCTCGCTGTTTTTACAGGTCCTCGGTGTGGAGGACAAAGATGAAGAGCTTGGCTCCTGTTTGCTGCTCTCACCATTACTGGTGGATGGCATTTCTACAAAAATAGACACAAACAGAACATATATAATGAATGAGGGCCAACAAAAGCAACGTTTCATTTTATAACAATCTAACTCAAATATAGACAAAAAGGCTTGCTAAATTTAGTTTTTTTTTAAATCAGCGATTGAATGCACACAAATTAAATACTTTAAAGCACAACTACAAAAATGAATATACTTATTGCACAAATTATTGTTTTTTGTTCTTTTTAACCATTTATTTGACCGAAAACACAGCAAAAACAGTAATACTGTGAAATGTTATTACAATTTAAAATAACATTACTATTTTAATACATATTTGAGTTAATATATTAAATCTGATTTAAAATATTACATTTACTATATTTAATACACCACAAAACATTTTATTTTTCAGGATTCTCTGATGAACAGAAAGTTCAAAAGAACAGCAATTATTTGTAGGCCAACTCACCATCACTGGCCCATTTTGAGAACTCTGGTGTTATTCTATTAGACGGCACACCACCACTATAGAAAAGCAAAACAAAAAAACAGAAATTTAGCATAAGGGCCAAGTCTACAGATTTGTTATTTGTAATTTTACAGTCTGTGATGAAATCATTTCAGCTTACTTCAAAACAGCCCCACGCAGTGCCTCACGTTCTTTGGCCTCTCCCTGGTCCTCTCCAGAACAAGGAATGATGTCTGCTTCAGTGTACCTGAAACCTTGAGTTAAGGAACAAATGCATCTAATTTCAGTTACTGTTTCCGTGCCTACTACAGTGCCACTGAAGAGCAATATGTCTCAAGACGACTAATCAAGGATACTGGGCTTTGCCATACTCCAGTGTGTCATCTCCATCCACATCCAGGTCTGCATCACTGTCATGGCTCTCCTTCGTGCTACACATGGCAAAGCCTGTTCCTAAAAAGAGGGAGGAGAGGAATAAGAGTCATCAGTAAATTAAATTTAGGTTTAAATCCTGTCGCATTTAATAATACACATTATACATTACAATAAATCTGTCATTCCAACTGTAACGGTCCCAATCCAGGACAGGTTTGTCATGCCAGAGAAACCCCAATTAGAAAGGCCTGTTCTAGCTGTGAGCAGAACCAGATTACTGAAGACAAGCAAGGAGCCTGGTACTCTGGGCCCAGATGAAGCCATCAGAGACAGTCTGAATGGGAGTTGTGTCAGGTGCCTGTCAGGGTGTAGGTCCTGAGCACTGGGGTGTGCAGCCTGAGTGGCACTTCTATAAATCCAGTGATGAGCGCACAGACAAACTCCAGCAGCTGGCTAACTGGGTCCTTCAGTTCTGGTTAGGAAGAGGTTGGATCGGCAGCAGCCTGAAGGGTGGGAGCAGCCCGCAGAGACCCAGAGTCTGATTGAGCAGTGAAAGGCTGGAACGGGCCGGGCCCCTCCGGGGCTGATGGAAGGATGTCAGGGCACTGCTGGAGAACGGGTTTGTCACGGATGAGGAGCTTAGGTAGGAAATGGAAGTGGAGAATGGTACTTCCTCTTGTTCCTCAAAGCGCTACGACACGGGATGACTACCTCACAGTGTGGAGTGGATAAGTACAACCTTCAGGGAGAGTGTAAGGCACTGACGGAAAAGAGAAGGACTGAAAGTGGATGTGGCGGCCATGATCCGTCTCTCCCCTTCTCCGTAAAGGGATCCAAAAGAGGCAGAGTAGGGATAAAATGCATCACAAATGCTTGCCCTTTTTTTACAATGTGCCGATGGTTTTTAGTGATCAAATAAAAGAGACCTTTTAAGTTTTATTTGGTCTCCGTGACTGCAGAGGCATATGCGCACCATAGCTGAGCTACATAAATCCGAGCTCTTCAAAAAGATAATCAGGGTTCAACTGTGCACACCAGTCTAAATTTACATTACTTTCCAACAATAACTTACAGAATTAAACATATCTGTTTATTAGACTACCTTGCACTTAGAGCAGGGGTGTCAAACTTAATTCCTGGAGAGCTGGAGCCCTGCAGAGTTTGGTTCCAACACAGAAACCATGTAGTTTTCAAATAAGTCTGATGGACTTGATTGGTTGGATCAGGTGGGTTTAATTAGGGTTGAATCTAACTCTGCAGGGTTCTGGCCCTCCAGGAATTGAGTTTGACACCCCTGGCTTAGAGTGTCTGTCCATTGACATTTACCGATAACACTAACAATGACAAAGCATTCTGTTAATAAATTAGTCTCTCATGCTCACTAAGGCTGCTTTTATTACCAACAATAACTTACAGAATTAAACATATCTGTTTATTAGACTACCTTGCACTTAGAGCAGGGGTGTCAAACTTAATTCCTGGAGAGCTGGAGCCCTGCAGAGTTTTGTTCCAACACAGAAACCATGTAGTTTTCAAATAAGTCTGATGGACTTGATTGGTTGGATCAGGTGGGTTTAATTAGGGTTGAATCTAACTCTGCAGGGTTCTGGCCCTCCAGGAATTGAGTTTGACACCCCTGGCTTAGAGTGTCTGTCCATTGACATTTACCGATAACACTAACAATAACAAAGCATTCTGTTAATAAATTAGTCTCTCATGCTCACTAAGGCTGCTTTTATTCGATCAAAAATACAGTAAAACGGTACTAGTGTGAAATATTGCAATTTAAAATAACTTTTCTATTTTAATATGTTTCATAAATTTAATTCATTCATTTTTTTATTCTCAATGTTCAAAACAGTTATGCTGCTTAATATTTTTTGGAAACTGTAATACATTCAGGATTCTTTGATAAATCTAAAGTTCAAAATAATAGCATTTATTTGAAACAGAAATATTTTGTAACATTGTCTTTACTGCTTTCTTTTTTTTTGTTTCTAATCAATTTAATGTGTCCGTATTGGATGAAAGAATTCTTTAAAAAAATAAACTTTTGAAACCCAGACTTTTGAACAGTACTGTATCTTGGTCAGAAATGTTTAACAGAATTTAAAGGGGTCATATGACGTTGCTAAAAGAACATTATTTTGTGTATTTGGTGTAATGCAATGTGTTTATGTGGTTTAAGGTAAAAAATAATAAACTCTACACTGCTCAAAACTCACGTTTGAATAGTCAGTGGCAAATTATTTAAATATAAAAAACGTGCTTACAGGCTGTGAGTCACAAGCGCCAGACTGTCCTTGCAAAGTTGGAACTGCCCCAACTTTGAAACAGCCTTTGTGCCACAGACACATTGTAGGCTACTGGTTCAGGAAACAGTCCTCATCCTCCATAAAATGCGCCGCACACATCTGAATATTTGGGTTGAACTGTTCTAGAACAGTGTTGTAAATACAACTTAACCACTGATTTCTAGCTGTGTCCTCTTTCGGAAGGCCAAACAAAGTAGTTTCGCTTTCACAACGAAACACACAGCGTCTCCACATGGTAGCGGCGGCAACAGCGAGAATAAATGTTACACCTTTTTTCTTTGCGTGAACATTTGGGCGGCGTTATGCAAATCTTCCCACATTGTGACGTAGCCATGTGGGGGCGTGTTTGAATGAGCCATTTTAGGAGGCCGTGGCTGACTCTTAACTTTTATAAAGAATATCTCTTTGGATTTGAGACTTTAGTATTTGCAACTTTACAGATCTTCTTTATGCACCAAGAGCTTGTAACACTCCAAAGAGAAAAGAAAAATTGAAATTGCATCATATGACCCCTTTAAGTATGGGCAAACTTTAATCATAGTGGCACCGAAGTGCAAGAAAGGAAGGAAAGTGTGCAGCTCCATTAAAACATGAACTGTGGGTTCTGTTTGGCATCACCTCATTCCAGCTTGCAAATAGTGTAAGTGGTCTATAGATAACACTACCAATCCTCTGACCCAACTGAAAGGGGTGGAAGGGTACAGTCAGCCAAAAATAAAAGACCATAATCTGTAAATGATGGCAAACATTTCATTAATGCACTGTTGACAAGCTGCAAAGAAAGCCACACCAGGGGAAAAATGAGGGAAAAGCTAATAAACAATGTAGTGACCACTAATGGCAGGCAGGCCAGAGGAAGATGTGGCAGGCCTTAAGCAGCCAAAAGAAAAAAAAATCACTGTTAATTCAATCAATTGATCAGGCTATGGATCCTGGCTAATGCTTTGCTAGAACTAGGGCAGAAAGGATGTCATGCAGAATTGATTCAGCATGGACAGGAAGACTGTCCGCTTTAGTGCGTACACTGACGAAATCTAGCCAGACTGAAAAAAGCACAGCAAACCTACTCAGGCAACCACAACTTCAAAACGGCCACCTGAATGGTGTATAACTACCCGAGCAATGTTGTAAGTGTGTCTGATTGTGAAAGCTGGGGCCACTGTTAAGTGGTCTTGGCAGGCAATCTAATCTGTGCCGAAAAGGTCAGTGCCACTCTAACTGCCTCTCAGTCAAATTATGCACATCGTCGCACCGCCTCTTTGCCCGGCAGCCTCTAGGACATAAGCTTACTCCTCTTCTTCGTCACTGTGTACAGTGGATGAATAAAAAACTCCCTTACAACGTAGCCTGTATTTACCGGTATTGCTCTGCAACACTTTGCATGACAATAACAGCCATTTGCAATGCGTCATGTTCAAAGCAAGTCCTGTACCCATTTAAATGTTAAGTCGTCACATGCATAAAACACATTTTCCTTGTCGGGTCACATTTTGCAAGCTGATTTACATATGCCATGATTGTTAAGTGCTAATCTACATATGTCACCCCAGACAGGTGTGTCATGTCGCAGCTAAGAAAGGGGAAGCAGAGATCCCAGAGAAACAGGACATGAAACATGGCCTCTCCTCCACCTCGTTGCCATGACACTTATCTGACTTCCGCAGTATGTGTCGCAGGTCAGAGTTCACCCAATCAGGATGGCATTTACCATGTACGCCTGCCAGGGAGGGGGCTCAAAGCTGCCATCTCTCAAGGTTCTTTACAAAGACGAGTGGCGGGCCTCTGTTCTTCTTTCCCGACTGCACCAAATCTCCTCCATCTCTGCCTGTGACTGCCATCGCTATCTCTTCATCAGCACAACAGCCCTGCTAAGCCACGGACACAGGAGGCCTTACGGGCCTCCACCACAAACTGATCCTCTTCGATTTCTCTCTTCCTCTCGGTCTCCCTTTTCCCTTATCATGCTCTTTTTGTTCGGTTTAAAGCGTTTCCTCTCTGCTTTCTTCCCGGGTCCTCAAAGAGAGAGAGGTGCTGGTGCTTCAGAGACGATAGCCCTCTTATCCCATTGAAGACTCCTTTCAAGCCCCCCTCCCCAGTCTAGCTCCCCCTGGGCTGGAGGGATTCTGCAATGCAGACCGATTGAACGCTTGAGGACTTCAGCTGAGCTTTCAAGGCAAAATCCACCTTCTGAGCATCCTGGGGGGAGCTTTCAAGTGGCCCCTGGGCCACCGAGTCACTTCTCACCAGGTCCCCCCTCTATCGCCATTACACCGGTGCCTGTGCTGAAGATAAAGGGCTGGCGAGCTTCTGTACAGACACATGGCTCTGTTCACATGCAGAATTGATCTGGGCCACCGTCTGTCTAGCCGGGCGTTAGAGGAGCAAGTCTGTTTCTTTTCTTAATCCACACAGCTTTGCAATCTGGTCTCTCCTTGGGATCGAACAGCCTTTCCATTTAAGAGCGCAGAAGTTTACAAAAGACTGCTGAGGAAGGAGACTAACTCCTTTTCTAAATATGAAACGAACAGTGAGGGGGAAAACTGAGACGTTCACTTAGCACTTCCTCTAAAGCACCACCTCCACAAACTTAACCGAAGAAATAAACCCCTTTCAAAACTGATCCAACATTGAGAAAAGTTAAAAGATAAAAATCTCAAGTATGGAGGAATGACTGACACTTCCTCCCAAGTGTAAAAATAATCTGAAGGGGTAAATTATTTATGAACCAACTAGAATTCCCTTGAAAGTCTTTCAATGAGTGTGGCAGCACATCAAATAGGGTCTTAGGGAGCGTGTGTGTATGTGATAGAGAACGTCCCAGGTGAGCAGAGTTAGGTTGGGAGCTATAATTGCATTCCTGCAGCGGGGGAAGCCCAAGGGTCAGCAGCCCATTTTTCTCACACACATCTCTGTACTGGGTGAGGCGGGTCAATTGCACAGCTAAATGTGTTTCCTTTGACTCCTTAAAGGCCGAGCAGGGCCTGCCAGAACTCACCTTGTCTGGACTACAGCCGTCTAGCGTATAAATGAACACACACATGCCACTTGAATACGCTGATCTTGGGGTACATCGAGAAAGAAATGTATGTACCCTTTTTAAACAGCTTTAAAGGTTGTGGTTTGTAGCTTTGAAAGTTATTTTGACAACCTTGGAATATAAACTTCAATTTAAAAAAACCATCACTAAACATTAAGAAATGTTTCTTGAGCACCAAATCAGTTATATTAGAATCATTTCTGAAGGATCATGTGACACTGAAGACTGGAGAAATGGCTGCTAACAGGCTGAAGTAACAGTAATAAAATACATTTTAAAATGGATTCAAATTTTTGTTCAAATCAGCATAGCCTTGGTGAGCATAACAAATTCCTTTAAAAACATAAGAAAATGCCATAAAATGCTTACCTCTGAAACCACCTTCCAGTAATGTAGTAGCTCGGACCCTCTTCTGTCCACACCACTCGTACTCCTCAAACCGCGTTCCGTTCTCTCCTTCAACATCCGCGGAATCCTCTTCTGTTGCACCTTCCCTCTGAGAGAGCAAAACCACTTATCAAACATGTACCAAAACACTTCAATCAGTTCATTCAATATAAAAAGAAAAAACCACAAAGTGTGACTACAACAGAGGAAATCAAAGCAGCGCTTTCAAATCCACTAACTTCTAATGATGTCTAATTTTAGGAGCTATCAAACCACATGCAACAGAACACCCGAATCCAACCACCAAGAGTGCATTAGTATCATAAGAACTACTGGATTAGATGGGTTAAGAGGAACCTGCTATATAATATAAAGGGCAAGTGCTGCATCCTGAACCACTAAAAAGAGGGAAGCCAGTCAGACTGTGTGAACAACAGATTCCATTGAGCCTCTTTAGAAACTGTTTAATGACAATATAGTAGAATATCTTTAAAGTAGGTTCAGGACGCCGAAACTGCCAACCAAATCTAAGTGGAGGAGGAGGAAGAACACTTCAGGAAAGAGCTAATCCTTCAACTATTCCCTGGACACCCATGTAGGAATACAACATAGGTGTAATCAGAAGAAACTAATTCCCAGAAACATTTATATATGTGTCTGTGTTTTTGTCAGATGGCTGATGTCCAGGGAAAGGTGAGGGCAGAAAAGCCAAAGCTTCTAGAGGAGGTTGGAGGCCCAGATCTCTGGGTTTATGGAGCTACCTTGAACAGACATTGTTCCACATGCCTACTCATTTCCTCCTCTGTCCCTGTCAGCGGCGTGCTGCACAGTGGACATACCTGTCCATCCTCAGGCTTCCGGCGCTTCATCTTCCCAATCCGGGCTGCAGCACAAGAAAAAAAGAGAAATAACATGATAAATCAATCTAATATCAGGTAACGATAAAAAAATAAAAAAATAAATACATTTAAAATAAAATAATAAATATTGAATTAAATTAAATATGTAATTAATATATATTCTATTAAAACAACTTTTAGATTTTAATTATTACATTTATTGATTTATGTACATTAAAACTTGAATACATTAACAGCTAATATGCACAACCAAGGATGTCACAAGAGACACAGAGTCTAACCATAAAAAAAAACACCATTCAGAAAGAGCGAGCAGCATTAATCTCACATAAAAAACCCCACATAGATCAGGATCCTTTACAGATTTAGCTTGAGGCTAGTAGGCATCTCCAGCCATGGATTTTACTGAGGCAAGAAAGATGAGCTGCAAAACACGACAGTGACGTGATAGGGATAGAGAGGTGAACTGTCCATCAGACCTTTGCATCCAAACACCAATTCCTCCTGGTTACATCGGGACAGACACGAAACGGCCAGGGCTCGGATCTCTCTGGTTGTCTCGCTCTTCCCCCTCCCCTCCCCAAGCACATAATTAGAAATTTAACACAGCAGAACAGTGCCTATTGCGCCGTAAGTCTCTGTCGCTTTTTCTTAACTGCAAATGGCATGCGGGGACATTAATTTTTAGGTGGCTGTGATTGCGAATGGGGCCGAGGGGGACTGGAGGAGGAGAGGCGGGAGCTTCTGCCATTACCTCCAGGAGAGGAAGAAGAGAGAGAAGCACCGGCCACGTTGACGGTAATGTGGAGGAGATGGGCATCATTAAATAGCATGAAGAAAGGCAGATTAATTAGGCACGGCAGGAGTTTTTCCTCACTCTGAAATCACAGCGTCTCAGACGAGAGGTGATATACTTTAATATGGGCTCGGGCTTAAACAAAGACAGCCCCATTTGCCCTTACAGTGCCTGCGGCTGCGATAAAGGGGGGAGGGGGTCTTACCATGCCGCAGGCAGCAAGGAGCTAGGGGCACTCTTCTGGGCACTGGGATTGGGGGACTTTTGAAACTTTCCTTGGCGTAGCGCCTGCACCAGCAGAGGTCATCGACTGTTGACACATGAAAAAACCAAGGGTTAAGGAGATTCTCTGCTTGGGCAGGTGCCACAGTCAAGGGAAGTGCAAAAACAGCTGGCCAAAACTGACTACAAACTACAACACCTATAATAAACAGCCACGTTATTTAATATCAAAATGTGGCATGGACGCTGAGGTTGACGTGGATGCCAAGCTTCTGGCAAGGCCACATGACAGACACCAGTGCTGATGAGCATTTGGCTGATGCACCCTGAGAGGTGAGGAGCTCCTTATTCGTGCCAGACGGTTACCAACACCCAGAATAACAACTGGCCTCGGGTCAGTGAGCTCCCAGCTCACAATAACCCTCCCCACAGATGCGGCAGCTCCATCACACACACCGACTAATGACTATGTGTTGGGGTTCAGATAACCATACTGGGCTCATTGTCAGTTTTATCAGCAAAACGAGTCTGCAGAGCATGTAAAGTGTTTCAAGTAATGCTCACTGAGCAGAATGTCACATAAATGCCTTAAACTGTATTATTTTATCAAGTAAAGATTATAAATGATCTAACATTATGAATCCAACATTAAATCCACAAATAATCCAATTTTGCTCTATTTGACACCTGGCATTTTTGTCAGGTTTTTATAAGAAGTTCATTTTGACAGGTATGAGCATTTTGTTGTACATCAACAAATATTAAAATAAACTAATAAGACTATTATTTATTACCATTACTACTATTTAACATTGTTGTATTAATATTGCGATTTTTTACTGATGTCAAAATAATAATTATTATTCTCCAGTAATAATAATTCATACTATACAGTTTAAACATTACAGTGAAGCCTACTAGGTAAAGTTCTCCATATTAACTGCACATTATACTGATGATATAAAGCATTACACTACTCAGTGGATGACAATTACGTTTTTATAAGGCATTTGTCAGCAGATAAACAATCAAAATACACCACTTTTCTTGTTGCAGGGAGAAAATATACATACCATTCAATCGTGTTTGCCTGTTAGCTCGCACTCGTAAAAATGTCTGCAGGTGGAGGGGGGGAAGAACAAAGAAAAATCTGTCAGTCATTCAAATGTATTTCTCATTTATTTATGAGGACTTTAATGATGTGCTTTCACTAGATTGCGCTGGATTCTGCAGCGGTTCCCTGATGTCTGAATGTAAACAAACCTACTTCTCTCTTGCCAATGTTCTGCAAATCCTCTTCCATTGCAAACGCCACAACTCTCCAAACTCATTTGGTTTACTAAAGCATGAAGCCCCGATAACTCTCCTCCAAAACCCCAATATGAGACTCAATAATCAATTTGCGAAGGATGAAGAAGGATTGAAAATGTTAGGCTTACTAGTTCGTTTCAGCCCGCCATCGCCGCCATATTTCTACCGGTCATGTGACCGTCACGTCAGAGTCAAAAGTATCAAGTTGTGCAGTTCCGTCTGTCGCCACTGGGGCGCAGCAGTATGTAAATAACGCATATGATCTGTGCTGCTCGATTCACTTGACTTTTAAGAGGTCTCAACAACAAACTCTTCTGGCTTAAAAACTATGCTTCGTTCAGTCGTTTTCTTTTTCTGGGACAATGAACTGTTCATAATCAAAAGGAAATGTATTTGTTTGAGACTATTTCAGTCATTTCTTTTTGTCTTAAGAACATTGCACATTTCTTGTAAGATATGAAGATTTGTGTAACTGTGTTTTAGACTGATCCTTCCTATATTTTGTGACAAAAAAGCAACAGATATTCAGTAACAGATTTTATAGCCCAACAAACATGTTACCCCACAAATATGCTCAAAATAAAATGTTATTTTCATAGAAAAACAGCATGTATGTGTTTTTTCATGACTGTCACATTGAACAGAAATACAGGAAAGATACACACCTATCAAAATAATTCAAGTTTAACTATATATACAGGTACAAACGGTCGGCTCATGTATAATGCCTATAGGCAGAGCCCTTTAGAAACTCTTGAGCCACTGCTGTTAAAAGTCAGTCTATTTTATGATGATACAATGTTAATGGCCCAATGCATGCACACCAGACAGATTGCGTAAAAAAAAGAAGGGAATAATCATGAAATTTAGGAAAAAAGCATTATTAGCATAAAGGCATTTGGGCAGCTTCGTTAATGAGAAGTTCTACAAAAATCCTCTTTAAATGGTGTCATTACATATTTAAGGCCTCTTGACAAACACTGTATATCAGTCAGCGTACTTAATTACTTTGAGTTTTGTGACGTTAGAGGCAAATTCGAAAAACTTATCAGGACCATGCAGGAGGGCCTTCTTACAGCTAATGTGCAAAGATCTGTCCGGATATTGTTTTAATTGAGAAATTCTCCCACTTCTAGGGTTGAGGGAGAGATAGAGATGGCGGACAAAATGTCCCACAGACCCACAGCTCCAGGGGGAAGGAGGAAGAAAACAAACATGTCAAGGACACTGGAGCACAGAGATGATATCCGGGGCTCGGGGGCAGCGTAGATTAGCCCAGGGTTAAACTATGGATGATTACATATCAGAGCAGAACACACATTACAGCCTGAGTAAACCTGGGGCTGGAGATTAGCAGAGCAGATTTCAGTCTGTATTAATACGTCCGGCAGTCAGATCCAGTCTGGGATAAGATGGAGAATATTGTGGAGGAGAAAAGCTGAACAAAGAGTGAAAAATTTAAGGGGGTCTGAATACTTTCCGTACCCACTGTATACATCATTCCATTCTGTTATTTTAAAACATTCTGGATAAAACATTTTCAAGGAGACTTTTAGGAGGTATTTAGGTTTCAAGGAGTCCTTTAGTTTAATTTATAAATGTGAATTGATGTTTCCTTTATAGTAACTTAATTTGTGTAAAAATTACTGTATTCAGTTATTGTTGATTTGAACTGTAAAACCAAAACTAAATCATATGGGTTGTCCTTCAAAAACCTTATAAATGTTTTTACCATTTTAGCTGCATTTTGTTTTTTGGTGCTAATAAATAGCAAGTTACTACAATTTTAATGTAGTAACAATATACCTGCAGTAAGTATTCTGGTGGTAAATAAGTTTTTTTTTGTAATGGTTATTTATAAGTCATCACGTTTCATTACGTCTCAGGTAAAGCAACAACTTTGACATTTTGTGCCCGGATTTCCCTTCAATTTGAAACTCCCACATATTGAGACACCCTCAACAAGCTAAAACCCAGTGAAATGAAGGGCTGCATCAGAGTGGAGAGTTTCGGTTTGTGTGTGGAGTTGTGCTCAGAGTGTCAGAACTGCACAGTCTGTCACTCTGCACCTGTGACAGATTCCCTCTGTCTGAGGTTTCCCGTCTCACCTGGTATCTGTCAGAATGGTGAGCTTCATCAGAGGAGAGCGGGGACACAACTGGAGACTCGCCCTCACGTTTGATGTGCACTGACAACAGGAGAGACTAGCGAGAGAGAGAGAAACAAAAAAAATGAGAGAAAAAGGTGAGCAGCCATTCGCTAGACAAATGTGTCATCCACAGAACTGATGGTGTAGCACAAGAACTCCAAACCCGGTGTGTTGAAACAATATGACTGATGTGAACAATTGTTGACAGATAACCATTAACTGCCATTTCAGCTTCAAACTATGTGTGTTGACAGGACATCAGTGTTTAGAGTAATGGAGGTTTCGACAGAGAGAAAGCAGGACACCAGACGGCATGACAGGACACTTTGATCTCCTATAAACGTATCGCCGTGCTCTGGAAAATGTAACAGGCCTGTCCTTCTGAAAACCTAATTGACTTAATTTCTCAAATGACTGAGGAAAGGGGGAAGGGGAGATACTGCTTACTTTCCCGAGAGTCTTGATCTCCGTCCTGCTTTTATGAGGCGGCTATAAAATATTTGTATTTACAATCTGCTCTGATTAATCAGAGTGAGAGGAGGGGTTGCTGCTTTAGCGGCTGACAACTATAATCTAATATTAATATGTGAAAAATGGATGAAAGTCTCTCTCTATGGGGACAGTAAATTAGACATTATGCATGGCTCCTTATGCTTTTGAATCGCAAGGTCAGGAAACAATTTATTTGTGATCTCAAAACCTTTGGAGCTCAGGGAATACGCTGTGTGCCAGAGAGCGAGTATGAGCGCTAAGTGTTTACACAGGTCTACTGTATCTAGTGAGTGGAATGTTTAACGGTTTCATTGTCCAATGAGAAATGATAACAGTCCCAAAATAACACATGAACAGCAAGTTTAGCACCAGGTAATCTGACTTGAAGAATATGTTATAATGAAATTTTTTTTTAAATAATGTAATATAATGGCACATGTTATACATACTGTTCACAAGTCTGGGATAAGTAAGATTTTTTAAATGTTTTTAAAAGACTCTCTTACACTCAACAAGTTTGCATTTAATTGATCAAAAATACAGCAAAAACAGTAAAGTTGTGTACACTTAAATAAAATGTTAAATAACCGTTTTCCGTTTAATAATTAATTCTGTTGTATTCCTCTGATGGCAAAACTGAATTTTCAGCACTCATTACTCCAGTCTTCAGTGCCACATGAATCTTATAAATCATCCTAATATTTTCCTAATAATCCATTTAAAACAGTTGTACTGCTTAATATTTTTATGGAAACCATAATGCATTTTTTCAGGATTATTTGATGGATAGAGAGTTCAAAAGTGTCACTTTTGATCAATTTAATGCATCCTTGCTGAATAAAAATAATAGTTTTTTTTTTTTTATCTTACTGACCCCTAATTTATTGTACAATCTTTGATAAAAGATTTATGTTTAATAAATATCACATAATACTTTTATATTATAATAATTACAATTTCCTTTACGCAGCATGCCTTGAAAATCACCTTTACATTTGATCATTTGGCAGATGTTTAAATTCCTTTTAAAAAGCCCAAGTTCCTTTGAAATACCTGAAATTGTATTCCTGTCTTTGTATAAGTTGCATACTGACGTGTAGCTCAAGCAGTAGCAGTGCTGCAGATGTTAGCATGGTAACTGTGCCGCCTACCACTGTTGGCCTTCGCCCTGTTGGATTAAGAGCCGCAAAGACTGGCATGGAGTCGCTATGGCAATGGCGGCTTGAGAGAGGGGTGAAGACGGGCCAACTCGGCCCGAGGTTAATCCCCTTTAGAACTAGCGAGCTGGGACTGATCTGCTGCTCACCGCCTTTTAAAGGAGAATCATGGACCCCCACCACCGTCCCATCTAGCCTCTTCATTTTCCACACACTCCTACGGAATACTAAGTGTGAGCTATAGAATGCTCAGTCACGCCTCACACGGCCTGTTCTCTAACCCGCTCCTGTGTCTTCTGGCTCTCATGCTCTTTCCATACTTTCAGTTTCTCTCCAACTGCAGGTCAGAGCCAAAGGGTTTGCCCTCTGGATGAGGGATCATCATATGAGGGTGGTTTATTATTATCACCATTCTTGTTCATTTCTTCACAAAGAAATATGCATTTTTCTGAGATAAAGTACAAATATACATTTCAGGCAGACTGTAGAATGTCTTCAGTGAATGTGAGGTGGGTATTTCTGGCATTTGCAAAGGTTCATGGCATCATAAAATCCATAAACTGAAAGATAAATGCTTGATGTGTTGCAATACTTTCCACTGACAATGTCACATCAGCCTGTAATTCGTTCTTCCTTCAAAATCATGGCTTGAAGGCAGAAGTTCATCCAAAAATTACAATTCTGTCATCATTTACTCACCCTCACCTGTATAACTTTCTTTATTTTATGGATATTTTAAAGAATGTTTCAACTGTTTTTGTCCATTCGATGAAATTTTCAAAATATTCAAAATAAGGGTGAGGAAATTATGACGGAATTATCATTTTGGCTCAACTATCCCTTTAACATCCATGCTTGGAATGTAATACAAATGTTTATAGCACATCAAAACTCTCTAGTGAATCTTATGGTGACTGCACTACATAATTCAATTGATGTGGATGCGAATTTAATTGGGGAAATACACTTGGCTTCTTCCTCCTTTTAAGACAATGACACTGAAAAACATTGGTATCATTTTCCATGTCCAGGTCTTTTGAATGAGCAGTCAGGACACAGTGAAAGCTCTAAGTAAATTACTGCAGGAAATAAAGCCAGACGTTTTGTGACCACTCTCACAAAACGAGAGACTCTTTTTACATTTTTGTCAATGAAACAGAACTAATTGCCATTAATTGTGGCTGAGCCTATCAGTGAACATAATGATTTAAAATGGCTCCGTGGTGGTGGCCATCTTACCTTCGGTGTGCCTGGAGCTGCATTGATGTCCTTGTGTGATGGGTTCTTGCTGTAGGGAAAAACAGACACTGTGAGAGATGGTTATAACCAATAAATGTAATCAAGACTGAGGAAACCAAATTTAGGAATCTGCCATCAAAAAACCCACATATCGACCACTCTTTATTCGGCATCGAATATCGAGGTCGATATCTCGATGTCTAGTTGGTTATGAACTTGCATGTAATCAATGAGACTGGAACCAACTCAAAATGGCCATTCAAGAGGACAAGTTCACAGCTGACATGCGCTGATGTTAATTTCAATGGAATTTGATGTGCAAGAGCTACTTGTTGTCATGATGGCTGATCTATTTTGATCATGTGTCACAGCACTGACTATAAACCCATCACCTTTTGACTGAAAAGAAACTGCAATCTGTCATTTCGGAGAGATGCAACTTCTGTCCCCTAAGGAGCTGGACTACACGCGTCTCCTCCATCAACACTCACTTTAGCTCAGTCACATTGAGCACTCCCTTGTTGGCCTAACTTAGGACCTGAGCAGGCCTTCAAGAGGACAGCCAAGACAAAAGAGAACAAAGCCACACAAATCACACTTTTAATCATCTGGAGATGGAAAATGGGGAGGAAAAAATCGAAAGCAGTTTCAAACCCATCCTCTACGCCACTCAATCCAGGCAGCCCTGGGTCATGCTGTATTTGAAACAATTACTGTCCAAAAGTACGACTGCTAAGCAGATTTGGGTTATAATTTTTTTATTGAAGTAATCATTCTCATGGATGCTTCCATCCAGACCTGATCCCCCCCACCGCGACCCTCCCGCAGTTAGACTAAGGCAGAAGGAAATAAATGATTTTGCGGTTATTTGATTTGTCAGTGAAACGCCTTGGGCACTTAGGACTTTGAAATATGTTGAGGACAATGCACTGGCTTGTAAACATTGTATTAAAGAGGC
>NW_015505453.1:448626-474884 GCF_001515645.1 Sinocyclocheilus grahami | reverse complement strand
AGCAAAGGGTCTGAATATTTAGGACCATGTGATATTTCAGTTTTTCTTTTTTAATAAATCTGCAAAAATGTCAACAATTCTGTGTTTTTCTGTCAATATGGGGTGCTGTGTGTACATTAATGAGGAAAAAAAATGAACTTAAATGATTTTAGCAAATGGCTGCAATATAACAAAGAGTGAAAAATTTAAGGGGGTCTGAATACTTTCCGTACCCACTGTATACATCATTCCATTCTGTTATTTTAAAACATTCTGGATAAAACATTTTCAAGGAGACTTTTAGGAGGTATTTAGGTTTCAAGGAGTCCTTTAGTTTAATTTATAAATGTGAATTGATGTTTCCTTTATAGTAACTTAATTTGTGTAAAAATTACTGTATTCAGTTATTGTTGATTTGAACTGTAAAACCAAAACTAAATCATATGGGTTGTCCTTCAAAAACCTTATAAATGTTTTTACCATTTTAGCTGCATTTTGTTTTTTGGTGCTAATAAATAGCAAGTTACTACAATTTTAATGTAGTAACAATATACCTGCAGTAAGTATTCTGGTGGTAAATAAGTTTTTTTTTGTAATGGTTATTTATAAGTCATCACGTTTCATTACGTCTCAGGTAAAGCAACAACTTTGACATTTTGTGCCCGGATTTCCCTTCAATTTGAAACTCCCACATATTGAGACACCCTCAACAAGCTAAAACCCAGTGAAATGAAGGGCTGCATCAGAGTGGAGAGTTTCGGTTTGTGTGTGGAGTTGTGCTCAGAGTGTCAGAACTGCACAGTCTGTCACTCTGCACCTGTGACAGATTCCCTCTGTCTGAGGTTTCCCGTCTCACCTGGTATCTGTCAGAATGGTGAGCTTCATCAGAGGAGAGCGGGGACACAACTGGAGACTCGCCCTCACGTTTGATGTGCACTGACAACAGGAGAGACTAGCGAGAGAGAGAGAAACAAAAAAAATGAGAGAAAAAGGTGAGCAGCCATTCGCTAGACAAATGTGTCATCCACAGAACTGATGGTGTAGCACAAGAACTCCAAACCCGGTGTGTTGAAACAATATGACTGATGTGAACAATTGTTGACAGATAACCATTAACTGCCATTTCAGCTTCAAACTATGTGTGTTGACAGGACATCAGTGTTTAGAGTAATGGAGGTTTCGACAGAGAGAAAGCAGGACACCAGACGGCATGACAGGACACTTTGATCTCCTATAAACGTATCGCCGTGCTCTGGAAAATGTAACAGGCCTGTCCTTCTGAAAACCTAATTGACTTAATTTCTCAAATGACTGAGGAACGGGGGTAGGGGAAATACTGCTTACTTTCCCGAGAGTCTTGATCTCCGTCCTGCTTTTATGAGGCGGCTATAAAATATTTGTATTTACAATCTGCTCTGATTAATCAGAGTGAGAGGAGGGGTTGCTGCTTTAGCGGCTGACAACTATAATCTAATATTAATATGTGAAAAATGGATGAAAGTCTCTCTCTATGGGGACAGTAAATTAGACATTATGCATGGCTCCTTATGCTTTTGAATCGCAAGGTCAGGAAACAATTTATTTGTGATCTCAAAACCTTTGGAGCTCAGGGAATACGCTGTGTGCCAGAGAGCGAGTATGAGCGCTAAGTGTTTACACAGGTCTACTGTATCTAGTGAGTGGAATGTTTAACGGTTTCATTGTCCAATGAGAAATGATAACAGTCCCAAAATAACACATGAACAGCAAGTTTAGCACCAGGTAATCTGACTTGAAGAATATGTTATAATGAAATTTTTTTTTAAATAATGTAATATAATGGCACATGTTATACATACTGTTCACAAGTCTGGGATAAGTAAGATTTTTTAAATGTTTTTAAAAGACTCTCTTACACTCAACAAGTTTGCATTTAATTGATCAAAAATACAGCAAAAACAGTAAAGTTGTGTACACTTAAATAAAATGTTAAATAACCGTTTTCCGTTTAATAATTAATTCTGTTGTATTCCTCTGATGGCAAAACTGAATTTTCAGCACTCATTACTCCAGTCTTCAGTGCCACATGAATCTTATAAATCATCCTAATATTTTCCTAATAATCCATTTAAAACAGTTGTACTGCTTAATATTTTTATGGAAACCATAATGCATTTTTTCAGGATTATTTGATGGATAGAGAGTTCAAAAGTGTCACTTTTGATCAATTTAATGCATCCTTGCTGAATAAAAATAATAGTTTATTTTTTTTTTATCTTACTGACCCCTAATTTATTGTACAATCTTTGATAAAAGATTTATGTTTAATAAATATCACATAATACTTTTATATTATAATGATTACAATTTCCTTTACGCAGCATGCCTTGAAAATCACCTTTACATTTGATCATTTGGCAGATGTTTAAATTCCTTTTAAAAAGCCCAAATTCCTTTGAAATACCTGAAATTGTATTCCTGTCTTTGTATAAGTTGCATACTGACGTGTAGCTCAAGCAGTAGCAGTGCTGCAGATGTTAGCATGGTAACTGTGCCGCCTACCACTGTTGGCCTTCGCCCTGTTGGATTAAGAGCCGCAAAGACTGGCATGGAGTCGCTATGGCAATGGCGGCTTGAGAGAGGGGTGAAGACGGGCCAACTCGGCCCGAGGTTAATCCCCTTTAGAACTAGCGAGCTGGGACTGATCTGCTGCTCACCGCCTTTTAAAGGAGAATCATGGACCCCCACCACCGTCCCATCTAGCCTCTTCATTTTCCACACACTCCTACGGAATACTAAGTGTGAGCTATAGAATGCTCAGTCACGCCTCACACGGCCTGTTCTCTAACCCGCTCCTGTGTCTTCTGGCTCTCATGCTCTTTCCATACTTTCAGTTTCTCTCCAACTGCAGGTCAGAGCCAAAGGGTTTGCCCTCTGGATGAGGGATCATCATATGAGGGTGGTTTATTATTATCACCATTCTTGTTCATTTCTTCACAAAGAAATATGCATTTTTCTGAGATAAAGTACAAATATACATTTCAGGCAGACTGTAGAATGTCTTCAGTGAATGTGAGGTGGGTATTTCTGGCATTTGCAAAGGTTCATGGCATCATAAAATCCATAAACTGAAAGATAAATGCTTGATGTGTTGCAATACTTTCCACTGACAATGTCACATCAGCCTGTAATTCGTTCTTCCTTCAAAATCATGGCTTGAAGGCAGAAGTTCATCCAAAAATTACAATTCTGTCATCATTTACTCACCCTCACCTGTATAACTTTCTTTATTTTATGGATATTTTAAAGAATGTTTCAACTGTTTTTGTCCATTCGATGAAATTTTCAAAATATTCAAAATAAGGGTGAGGAAATTATGACGGAATTATCATTTTGGCTCAACTATCCCTTTAACATCCATGCTTGGAATGTAATACAAATGTTTATAGCACATCAAAACTCTCTAGTGAATCTTATGGTGACTGCACTACATAATTCAATTGATGTGGATGCGAATTTAATTGGGGAAATACACTTGGCTTCTTCCTCCTTTTAAGACAATGACACTGAAAAACATTGGTATCATTTTCCATGTCCAGGTCTTTTGAATGAGCAGTCAGGACACAGTGAAAGCTCTAAGTAAATTACTGCAGGAAATAAAGCCAGACGTTTTGTGACCACTCTCACAAAACGAGAGACTCTTTTTACATTTTTGTCAATGAAACAGAACTAATTGCCATTAATTGTGGCTGAGCCTATCAGTGAACATAATGATTTAAAATGGCTCCGTGGTGGTGGCCATCTTACCTTCGGTGTGCCTGGAGCTGCATTGATGTCCTTGTGTGATGGGTTCTTGCTGTAGGGAAAAACAGACACTGTGAGAGATGGTTATAACCAATAAATGTAATCAAGACTGAGGAAACCAAATTTAGGAATCTGCCATCAAAAAACCCACATATCGACCACTCTTTATTCGGCATCGAATATCGAGGTCGATATCTCGATGTCTAGTTGGTTATGAACTTGCATGTAATCAATGAGACTGGAACCAACTCAAAATGGCCATTCAAGAGGACAAGTTCACAGCTGACATGCGCTGATGTTAATTTCAATGGAATTTGATGTGCAAGAGCTACTTGTTGTCATGATGGCTGATCTATTTTGATCATGTGTCACAGCACTGACTATAAACCCATCACCTTTTGACTGAAAAGAAACTGCAATCTGTCATTTCGGAGAGATGCAACTTCTGTCCCCTAAGGAGCTGGACTACACGCGTCTCCTCCATCAACACTCACTTTAGCTCAGTCACATTGAGCACTCCCTTGTTGGCCTAACTTAGGACCTGAGCAGGCCTTCAAGAGGACAGCCAAGACAAAAGAGAACAAAGCCACACAAATCACACTTTTAATCATCTGGAGATGGAAAATGGGGAGGAAAAAATCGAAAGCAGTTTCAAACCCATCCTCTACGCCACTCAATCCAGGCAGCCCTGGGTCATGCTGTATTTGAAACAATTACTGTCCAAAAGTACGACTGCTAAGCAGATTTGGGTTATAATTTTTTTATTGAAGTAATCATTCTCATGGATGCTTCCATCCAGACCTGATCCCCCCCACCGCGACCCTCCCGCAGTTAGACTAAGGCAGAAGGAAATAAATGATTTTGCGGTTATTTGATTTGTCAGTGAAACGCCTTGGGCACTTAGGACTTTGAAATATGTTGAGGACAATGCACTGGCTTGTAAACATTGTATTAAAGAGGCGGAGAATGGCAGAGAGAGGAAAAAAAGGGTGGGGGCGACTCTTTCTTGAGTCTGGCGGGTGGGTTGTACATTGAATCTTTGCCTTGTGGACATTGTGGATTGAGGATGACTGATTGGAAGGCAGGAATTATTAAACGGGGCGGCTAAAGCATCCGCCGACAATAGGGAAAGACATATCAAATCAGATTCCTCTCTGAAACATTAATATCTTTCCTGCCATCTCTTTCTTTTTTTGTCTCTTGCTTTTTTCGCCGTCTGCCTGTTTCCTTGTCTGTCGCTCTAGCTGAATCTCTTGTTTAGAACCCCATAGATAGGTCACTGCTGGGTGTTTATGAAGCTGCGCGATGATGACCTGAGAAACAACGACAGGGGTAACGTTACCCTTGTCATGTTCATTTTAAATCATGCATTCACACCCAGAGAGATGGTTGAACTGAAACTGAATTAGCCTGTACCCTAATGTCGCACTTGTCACTGGACGAATGAAACAGAGCGAAGAGTGAAAGAGAACACGGATCATGTTTGTGTTCATTTAGCTCCTGCAGTGACTGATGAAGTTACAGTACAGTATGTGGACTGGCTAAAGAGGCTCAGATGTAATGAATGACAGGTGGAGGCGGGGTTTGGAGCATTGCCCCGCCCCTCCACTCAGGTAATAAGCCTCAAGCCCGCCTTTTCTGTAGTAGGTATGATTGATCTGACAGCAAGGGGAGGAAAGAAAGAGAAGGGGACAGAGAGAAAAGATGAGACAGAAGAGAAGAAAGAGACCACACAAATCAGGAACCAGGCCTTGAGAGGGGATAAATTGCCCCATCGGTGGCAGCGCGCTGTTTGCGAGATAATAAACGGACTCCTCGGCATCATAAATCCGCCCAACGTGGCACAGCGAATCTCTGTGACCTCACACATCTCCTCATGTCAAAAAAAAAACAACAACACTAAGATACACTTCATACCCCGAAGCATTCTAAATGCCCCCTCTGCACTCATTGGACATCCTAGTATCTCAAAATGCTCTTTTCCCAGTGGTGGGACAAGCAGGCAAGGTCAATGACAGAAAAACACTCTTTACTAGTATAGAAATGCCACACAGGAGCTGAACTATAGGACCTGAGGGACATTATGTAATACAGAGAACAAGTTAATTTAGGACTATAGTGCACAGACTATAATACATAAATCATGACCGCTTATTGCAGTGAAAATATTGGCATTTTAAACGGAAGCATGTAAGTGTTGTACTTGTTAAACTTTAGGCAAGATACTGTGTAATCAAATAAGGCAAAAACTCAGTGAGATTCGCTAATTTGAGATGTTACTCAAATTACAAGAGGGTTTAAAAATATATTGATGCCAAGGACCCAAAAAAATATAATGATCATTTTGAGGAAATTGTGTGAAAAGTGTGATATTAAAAATGAAATCACTGGCTGCACAAAAAAAAGGGAAACAAGGAAATATTAAAATATATATATTTAAAATATTATAATATTAATAATAAAATAATAATGTAAAATCATCAATAATAATTTAAAATAATTGTATAGTCATTTTCACAATAAATACAGGGTCAAAAAATGTTTAAACTTTCCTTACACTTTCCTCTCACATTTTCCAAAAAAAAAAACAGTGTGAACCTCCTGCTCTAATGTAACGGTAAATGAAAAAAACAGATAGATGAAAGGTAATTTTTGAGGGAAAAGGCAACAAGATGATGATATTGTATCGTGTCATGTCTGGTTGGGACACGGTATTAATATCTCCCTTATATATAATATATCATAGTGATAGATTCATACAACATGAACTCTAAACCTTCACCAGTCAAACTGTTTTCATCATTCTGAAATTCTCAGTTTAAAACGATTCACTACATGCGGCTGACTTCAAAATCCCACAAACTCCACACTCCGGACAAACCGAGCTTTCCCTTTCCCCTTTCGCAGCCAAATTCAGCTAGACTGAGAAGAGGGAGAGATAGCGAGCGTGAGGGAGCTGGTGAAAATTGAATAAATGCCAGTCGACAGTTGGGGGGTTGTAAGCTGGAGATAAAGATTGCTTTTCGTGTCGTTTGCCACCCGGATCTCCCTCGCTCCGCTGGAGGCAAATTGATTACGTGGAGAGGCTGGGAAAGGGTGGGGGAATATGTAGATTGCTGTGGCCCTCAGTGCAGGCAGACGGGTAAAGGGCATGATGGATTTCCATTTCCATACATGAAGAGTGGAGGACGAGTCAGGGGAGGGGGCATGCGATGCGGCCACAGGGGAGGGAGAGAGAGGGGAGTACGGCGGCGGGTTCCAATCTCACACACACTCACCCGCATCCACTCAGACATCTGCCTAATGCTACATCTTAAATAGCTTTCCCCATTTTACATGCACTCAAGTCTCATTTGGTGCAGAATGAAACGCTATCATTAAAGGGAGATTTACTACAAATTGCCACAAATTCGCCATGTCACTTCCAATGATCTGTGTGTGCTAGCGTGTGTTGAGCGGAGCCCCGCCTGGGAGGAAGTATACAGGGAAGGAAGACGGCAGCAGTTACCCAGAGTTCCACACTGAGCATCGATGAAGCAATACAGTGACTGCTGTGTACTTCAGGAATGCCTAAATCTAGTTCAGTATTGTGGATGCAAATGTTGATGTAGATTAACTAAAATGGAATCATTTTAATTGTACTGCAGATTAACAAGAAAGATATCAAGAACTTTTGAAATACTACTAAACCATGACTAACACCATGTTCGAACCAGATGATAAAGCGAGTGATAAAGTGTTTTTATTAATTGTTTTGATCACTTATTTTTATTTTATTTTCAAGCTGGGTAGCCCCACCCACAGTGTAATCTAATTGGTACAAAATGATGCTCAACATAGTTATCAATTAAAGGGATAGTTCACCCAAAAAATGAAAATTCTGTGCAGATAAAATACTTGAGTCTGGTTATGGCTAACATTATGAAATCAGTGAAGTATTACTCTCATTTTACTCACTTAAAGGCATCTAAATCTCTATATTCAATTGCAAACAGCCTTTCAGCCCATCTCTTTCTTTCTCTATAACCTAAATCTGTATTAAGAGATTGGACTGCCTATAGCCTGGGAAAATAACTCTCTCGGCTATAAGCAGGGGTTAAAAGGAGTGCAGGAAAGGCTAAATCACGGGCATGTAATGCCGAGCGGCATCCAACCCTGACAGACCTGGAGCAACGATGCAATTTCCTTAAATAACCACCACTATCAAACAGGCAAGGGGCGACAGAGGCCCAGAGCCATGTCAGTGTCCACAGCCGCTGCCCGCAGGGGAGGGCGGCCCACTGCCCTTTATTAATTATTAAAAGATAACTCCTCACCGCCGTGTGATGGATAACACTCGTGCTGGAAAGACATCCTGCTGAGAATTAATATCTCCCTCTCTCTTCCTCCCTGTGTCCCTGTTTGAAGCAGAGCAGCATAATCTATTAAAACAAAAAGGGGGGGTATGTAGCACAATGCGCAGCTTGGGCTTTATGACATGTCTGTGACCTATAGATTCAAACGGTATTGTTTCTTGTTATGGCTAATGTACCTTCAAGCTCACAGGGTGAAACTTCCTGCCTGGTTTGGGCGGACGCTGTATAAGAACACAGCGATTTAACCGGGTCAAGTTGATGTACCAGCAGTAGCGTTCTGGGCTGTTTTCTCCAGGCTTCCTTGGCCTGTCTGAAAGCCTCAGGCAGTGGATGAATGACGGATACTGTGCTGGATCTCTGTGATCATCCACCATGCTTAACCTGGCCACATGAAAGGCCTAAGCGCATGTGGGCTGATGGATGATAGGGTGGAAAAGCACCTGTTCTGCTGCTGCACTTTGTTATCACTGGAGCATTACACCAGTAGCAGGTGTCTTCACTGCTAATTTTTAGACCAAACATTTATGTGAGGGAGAGCAGCCAATGTGCTTCATTTGTTTGGGAAACAGTGACAAGAACTGATGGAGCTGTCAGAAGACGGCGGGTATAGATGTGTGAGTCTACCTGATGTGCATGTGGGTGAGCCTCTCCATCTCCTGTTCCATGTGCTCCTGAAGTTCTCCAGGACGCAGCAGCACCTGACAGATGGGGCAGATGGGAGCCTGACTGTCATAGAGTGACACCTTCTTCTTACCTGAGAGAAAAACAGAAAGATAGAACAAGAGAAGATGAGGTTTCCATTGTTGGTCAGAGTCAGTGTTGTTATTGTTAACTACAACTGTTACAAAGAGACAAAATCCCCAAAGCATAATTTAAAAGAAGATTACATTTTTGGAGAGACCACGTAAGAATGCCCTAGAAGTGTTGGCCCAGTTTTTATATTGTAAATTTGGAGATGAGCATGGGTCAGATGAGTGCTCAAAGTATTTTCCTCTCTCTCTGGACTGTGTGGATTAAGTGGCTAAGATTTCTGCTGAAGAAGAATCCGTCATCCTTGGCCTCCTGTCTCCTGTTCCCTCATTAAACTAGATCCACAGCTCCGCACAGACAGTTACGCCACTGAGCTTGTGACACTTCAACTGTATTTCGCACACACACTTTATATACACTTAGCAACTCACCAACGGACAACATTACATCAGATGATGTAATATAAAGTACAGTTATTCTCAGTTAATGTGAAATGCACAGTGAATTAAACAACTAGGCAGTTTCAACAAATACATATACACTGATGATTTTGAATCCTCGTGAGGCTTTTTATAGGATATCCACACAAACACAAACAGACATTTTATCATAAACAAGTAGGTATGCGTACGTGCGTTCACATCTGAACACATGGCTATATTTATTTTTTTTACAAAAGTCCATCCGTGTGGGTGGGTGAGTCTGTCATGGCTGCCTGTGAGTAACTAATACATCTTTAGCATGTGAATTCTCTAACGTGGAGCTCTGTAAACGAGAGAAAAAACACTTCCTGTTTCACTCTTATATCTCTCAATCTCTCAGATCTGGAACTAGCCAATCAAAGCGACTATTTTTAGCCCTCTGGGACAATAGATCCTCCCTCAAACAGGATATCCTGGATGAACTCACTGTTACCGACAGACTACAGCTGTAAGTCACATGGTGAGTGTGCTTACCTAACTAAAAGCGCAAATATATACACAAACAGGAAGTGAGGAAATCACACCTTGGAGATAAGCACATACTAAATCATTTACGATTACCACTATTTTCACTGATCACATTTTATTTAATGGGCTTAAGTTAACAGACATAAAGATGTAAAATCTCCTTCCATTTCACACAGAGAAACAGCAGTGTCCAATTATCAAAGAGTGTACGTGTGTAACGAATGTCTGGTGTTTTGCAGTTCAGTTGTAATGTCTGGGAGGCAGCTATTGATCTGTTGCAGTAGGGGTTAGTGAGCATCTTTTCTCAAGATGATGAGGTAACTTGAGGGCAGGTTGCAAACAGATGTACAAACACACACATACACACAAACAGTGGGGATGTAATCCTGATTCTTCTCTCTACATAAAGCCCTTGACTTCAGAGGGCACTGTTGTGATTGTCTTGACATGATGTGTGCGCCGTTTGAGAAGGTGATGATCGCTAACGGTCGAGTCTATGCACACATTCACGCAGACAAACATGCGCGCAAACACATGTTACGCTGACACACACGCGCGCATACATGCAGCAAAGTCCCTCCGGGGGCACATATCCTCTGCTCACATATTGGCCTGTCAGAACTATTTCCTGCAAGAGCACAGATTCATCAGTGAGGAGCTAGCAAGGGTCAGTGTTAGCATCCCCAAAACTCCCCCTCCCACCCCCATACATCTCTCCACCTCCTCCCTTTCCTCTCCTCTCCCCAGTCCTGCGTGCCTACGCATACCATCCCCTATTCTCCAGCACCACTACTTAACGGCCCCACACTCTGGACACTTTAAGTGACTTTGAAAAATAGGTAATCGATTACAATTCTGTGTGTCTCTGTTTCTCTCACCGCCCTTTTCTCGCTCGCCCCTCTCTCCCCTCCCTCCCAGTCTCTGTCCAGCAACATCCTGCACATCTATTTCTCATTTTCTGGCCCTTTATTTGTTTTCCGTGCTCTCCCCTGTCTTATCTCCTCTCACCTATTTCTGTCTCTTTCTTTCTTTCTTTCTTTCTTTCTTGATATATATGTATGTGTATTATATATGTGTGTGTATTATATATTATTATACAGTATATATTATTTACTACTAATAATATAAATAATAATATACTACATAAATACATAAATAAATAAAAGAGAAATTTAGAAATTTAAAGGCAAATATATATATTTTTAAATATTAATTTATGAATTTTTAGTAAATATTTTAGAATTTCTTACATCTTTGGTTAAATGCTGATTTTTGGTAATATTTTTTAGATTTTTTTTTTGTTGTAAATATTGATTTTATATAAAACGAATGTACTTTTTGTAAGGTTTCTTTCGTGAATATATTCTTTTTTTGTCATTTGTTATACCCATCATCCCCACATCTCCCTTTCTCCCTCTCTCTGCTCCTCTCTTCAGCAGCGGTCAGCTTTATTGCCCTGACAAGATAATTTGAGTCGTGCCAAAGCAATCACCGTCTGCAAGAGTAAACAAAGAGAGGTCCAGACCCATTCTAAAGCAGATAAATCTTCAATCCAACTCTTTCTCTTACGTGGCCATTTGCAACATGAAATCACACAACCTGACATATGAGTTTGTGTAGGAATGACATAGTCTGTTCACACAGTGTCATTATCATTTAGCTCTGTTTATTCTTTAAGTTTTTACTCATACTGTATGTTTACACATGGTTAATATGTAAAATCTAAAATGTACTATTTAAACACACAGGAACATGAGTGCTATTGTAAATTGTCAACTGTATTTTCTTGTGTATTTAATTCATTTCTTTCCTTTTTTTGTCTGTTGACATGTCAGATGGTTTACTGACAGAGTGTTACTCTGACTCTGTTATGTGTGCATGATGGAATATGTTAACAGACCATGCTATTGTTTGTATGTGTGCCCCTCTGTCCGTGTGTGAAGAGAAAATTAGTGTGTGCCTCTTGAAACTGGCTCTTTAATTCATCCGTACACAATCAATGGGCTCAGTAATGGAGTCATGATGGTTTGGTCAAGCGCTTGTCGGGACCTAAACCACCTCCCTGTCACTTGTCTCCCTGAAAACACACACACACATACTCACAAACAGAGAGCTGGTCATTTGGCAGCTTTGATATTAACGGAGAGGATTCACACAAAATAACTAAATCATCTGTCTGTCAGCACAGACTGATGAACGCCTATATAGTGAAAGGGTGTGTGTTTGTGAGTGGACATGGGCTTGCAAATACCTGAGGCCATGTCAAAGCTTCGCATACATCTGTGTGTGTGTTAGTGTGGAGGCCTAATGTTTTTCCTATAGACCGCCCCATTATGTGTGCATGCAGTGTGGTGTAGGTGTCCACATCGTCCCCAGAGAGGATTGACTAATAGAGACAGCCAGTGATTAATCATGTCTTCCCTGTTAGGGCTGGAGGGACACAAACACAGTCCTCCAACCTTGGACAAACCCTCACAAACTCATTATTTGTTATACTTTTGTACATTTCCAATCATCTTTAAATTATTTGCTGTACTCTGTATATTTCTTACAACATTTGTATATTCTTTGTATGCCTTATACTGTATATATATATATATTTATTTATTTAAGCTGAATAAATAAGCTTTCCATTGATGTATGGTTTGTTAGGATAGGACAATATTTGGCCGAGATACAACAATTTGAAAATCTGGAATCTGAATGTGCAAAAAAATCTAAATACTGAGAAAAGTTGTCCAAATGAAGTTTATAGCAATGCATATTACTAATCAAAAATAAAGTTTTTATATATTTACAGTAGGAAATTTACAAAACACCTTCATGGAACATGATCTTTACTTTACTAGAAAAATCTATAATTTATATATAAAGAAATAAAGACAAAGACTTAATGGATAAATAAATAGATAAATATAAAAATTTGTAAAAGTATTATAAAATTATTATATACAGTCTATATATCTATATGTTTACCTATCTATCGGTCTGTCTATCTATATCAATCTATATCTACTACATATATAATAATCCAAATACTTTGGCAAAATGCTGAATTTTTGTTTTTAGTAAATACATTTTCTACATGATATTCTAAAGATATAAAATATATTTTAAATGTTTCCCAGATGGCTCTGATGATTTATAAATGAAAAATATTTTAAAATATTACTTATTTTATAAATTTCTTATTTAATTTTTAAAAAATATTACTTATTTTATTAAATATAATACTTTTGTATGATTTTTAGTAGTTTTTGTAATACTTATTTTACTAATAACTATTTTCAAATATCTAATTTCTTTAGTAAAATGGTAGAAAACACATTTTATTAATTCAGTGTCACAATAGTCATCTCTCTTTTCTAAAATCTGGTGCACCCTGCACCAGACCTCATGTGGTCTCTAAAGTGTCCCATTCCTCTTGTCCATTTCTTATTCTTTCCTCCATCTCTCTGTTCCCTCTCTTTCTCTCTCTAAGGGAGTGAGTGATGGCTAGCAGAAGACAGAGATAAATCCTGAGGCATGGAGGGGGTTTGGCGCATGCTGCTTGTCAGCGCGTTAAAGATGATTAATGTGGGATGCCCCCCTGTGCTGGACCCCTGCGTGGAGAAAGGTGGGGACTCCATTTAATCTGAAGGGCCGGCGAGACCAGCGCGCAGAGAGGGGCAATAACAAGGAAATAGGACTGACAGAACTTTTTAGTGCTGAGATTTCTCACCTAAATGCCATGCTGTGAGAGAAAGAGGGAAAGAGAGCGATGTCTGTGACAGCTCTGACTGAGTGCTGGCCTGATCTTCTCTAATTTGCCAAGATGGATGGCTCCCTCTTGCTATCTCTCTCTCTCTCTGCTTTCAAAAATCCCCTCTTTTCCCCCTCTTTTAGCCATAGCACACCTTTATCACAGTACATACACTCACCCGGACCTCTATTCTGATAGCACAGCTAATGAGGGCCAGAGCCAGCGGCCTCTCTCAGCGTTAGACGTTCCCTAATTATTAAAAGCACTTTCATCAAAGGTAACCTCTCGCTAACCCCACTGATGGCACAATTACACACTGGACGGCTGAGTTAGCGCATGCTAATATCTTAATAACGTCAAAATTTGCTGCCTTGGAGAAGGCAGATTCAAGCTAACTTGGCCACTATCTGTGCGGCAGTGTAGTGTTTGCTTCTAGCTGCCTCTGACACTCTTTGTATGTTGTTTTACAAGCCGCTGTGTAAAAAAAAGACAGAAAAAGAGCTCCACAGAAGCCGCCTCAAACGCGAGCTCCCCTGGTAGCTGGCAGCCTGCCACCAGCAGCTCCGGCTGGGGCTGTTAGCTGTCTGTCTCTCCTCTCATTTAGCCTCACGCAGCATAACTCAAACAGCATGCGCCTATTTATTTAACTGCTTCCAAATGCAGAATAAAACCCTCCATGCTTACATATCTGTGTCCATAAAACCCGGCGCGGCAGATACTGTGAAACGTTTAGATAGAAAACTGACATATAACGTAAGCAGGCATCTTTTAAAGATTTATAATGGTAGTAACACCACATACATCACTGTTTGGGCAAGTCCCACCTTGACCTTTTAAACATTACTCTCATAATTGCAGTAAATTCACTCGTTCGGTGGGTTTAATGGTCTTCGTCTGGTTTGCTCGGAGTCAGGAGTAAGTTTCTGAGTGTAGGTGTGTGTGCCACGTGTGTGAGTGTGTGCTTGGTGAACAAAACAGAGAGCATGTAAGGTACTGGCGAGAGAACAAAGCTGCCACTAATGGGCACAGGCAGAGAGCATGTGCCTTTTGAAATCTCTTTTTGCTTACAGTGTGCCCATGCTGAGCTCAAGATGGAGATGGTAAAGGATTGCCCTTCACATAACCTGCCAGGCTCACCTGGGAATGCCGAAATTCACTAACAAACCGTGCTGCCTCTTGTAAAGCTGATCAATGCACCCACAGGTGCACCATCCACGCTGAATGGGAACGAAAGTAAAAGATGTTTTACTTTTTAAGTTATTATTTTTTGATTAGAGGAACAAATGCATTTTTAACCACTCCGCTGGATCAACAAAACGCCTTAGACCAGCTAGGATGGTTCAGCTAGCAATGGTTTTAACCAGCCTTACTAAAGTAAAAAGCACAGTCTTAGCTATTCTAGTCAAACAGGGTGGTCAAAACCAAAATATGGTCTAAAGTACAATTTTTTAAAGTTGTTATTCTTTGATCTAGAGGAATGAATGCATATTTTTAGTTTCGACTGCAATGGTTTTGGCCTATCTCCAGCTAAGCAAGTTTAACGGGTGACCAGCTAAGCTTTTGATTGGTCAACACTATTCCTGATAACTAGAATATACTACATTTTGGGCACTTTTATAGTGGTTTTGCTTGTCATCCAGCATTCTACCTGCAGCAGTGTCCAGCTTGAGCCAGTACTGTCAGAAAAACAGTTAAGACCACCCATTTAAGCTGGTCTAAAGATTTTTTTTTTTCAGCAGGAAAATAACATTTGAATAGAAGAAGACCTCTGAAATAAGAAATATGAAATGTAAGACCACAAAGGGTTGAGCATAAGTTTTGGTTTTACTACACTCTTGAAAATAAAGTTTCTTTATTGGCATCAATGGTCCACAAAGAACCTTTACCAACCCTGGATCCTTTTTTATTCCACAAAAGGTTATTTACAGTGTAAAAAGTTTCTTTAGATTATTAGTTCTTCACACTAAGAAAAATGGTTCCTTTAAAACTGTTCACTGAAAGGTAGAACCAAAACTGGTTCTTCTATGGCATCACTGTGAAAACCCCCTTTTGGAACCTTTATTTTTAAGAGTGTACTGGTCACGAAATTTAGAGCTTTCACTGATTAAATTAGTTGCTCACTTTGACCATGACCATCGTAGGTCCCTACCACCCCCCAAAACCTATCCTATCATCATCCGCCTTGATTAATTCTTTTTTCTCCATTTCATACCAGCACGGCGTTAAACAGGTTTTTCCAGTATGCATCAAGTGTTTACGCCTGCCTCATTCTCTCTCCTCTTGCCCTTAAGCACGCCAACATCAGTAAACAGTTAAATCTCTCAGCCTCTTACCGAATGTAACCACATTACGCTGTCTGATAACGTCGTCTAATAATGCCCGATAAGAGGAATTTGATTTGACTCAGGGCCTTTTTTCCCCTCCCTTTAATGCTTCTCTTTTCTTCTCCTTGCCTTAAGGCCACACACACACGCATCTCTTTATACTCTGCATCTTCGAAAATGACACTGCCTTGTATGCGCAATCAAATAAATCCAGCGAGCCTGTCAGCCTTCATTTTTTCGCCTCCCCTCCTCCCTAAATCAGAACAAGGTGAGCCGCTACAAGTCATCTCCATAATGGGAAATATGTGCTTTATACGCAAAAGGAGGGGAATTAGACTGATAATGGGACCAGCCCAGACTATCTGTGTGTGTGTGTGTCTGCTTATTTACTTTATTGTAAGTGAACAGAGGAAACCCTAAGCAGGCTGGACAGTTCCTAGGCTGATTACTCAGGGTTAGGTGAAAAAAAAGAGGGGATAGGATGAGAGAAGAAGGGAATGAGGCATCGCGCCTCATTCGAGAGGACGTCTGATGAAATGGAACGAGGTCATCTTCAGTTTGGGACCTGACGAGCGTCGGTGTTGGCATCTGTGCTAACAGCGCACGGAGGCCGATCACCGCTGACAGTGATGCATTGTGCTGTTAAACAGCAGCTCCTCACGCTACCCGATCACACACACACACACACACACACTCAGGGTGTCACATTTAAAAAGGCAAATGCAATCAGCACCTGAGAGAGGAGTGGGACGAGGGGAGTGGTTTGGTGTCGGTATCACTCTGTCATTCTCTCTCAGTGGGGAGGAGTGTTTGGCTAAAGATGATGCCGGTTTGATGCGTATTATTAGCATATGTGCGGGGCGTGCAAAGACGCGCTGCTAGTCATGTGGAAACGCGCTAAAGATATTAGGGCCAGATTCATAACTATGCTCATCAGAGGGGAGGAGACTTGATTATCTGAACACACAAACAACTTTGAGGACTTTTTAAAGGGCATGATGGGAAATTGTTTTGTTAGTCTGTAAATGGCAGGGTTGTGCATGTATCACAGTTTCCACAAAAATATTAAGCAGAACAACTTGTTTTCAACATTATTAATAACAATAAGAAATGTTGTTTGAGCACCAAATCAGCATATTACATTGATTTCTGAAGGTTTGTGTGACACTTTAGACTGACGTAATGGCTCCTAAAAATTCAGCTTTGCGAACAGAGGAATAAATTACATTTTACAATATATTAAAATAGAAAACAGCTGTTTTAAATTGTAATAATATTTCACATTATTATTTTTTACTGTATTTTTTATCAAATGCAGCCTTCATGAGCACTTCTTTCAAAAACATTTACTGTACACTTTGTGTACAGTAGTGTACATTCATAATTTGTCTTGACAAACTTCCTTGCATTTAAATTGCAATGGTTGTTGCCTCAGTTCAAATTCATTTTCAATTAATTTCTGAACGCCGCACAGCCTTGGTGTATTTGTGGGTTAGATGGTGTGCACGCATTTAAGAGTGACTGCAGCTTGCTTTGGAGAGCGTGTGGGTTTACTTTGAGGGAATAGTGTTGAGAAGGCATCTTACTGTGGTAAGTGTGTGTGTGTTTGGTTCGAGTGTATGGTGTTCAGGATAAGACTTGTGTCGGTGGGTGTGAGAGCTCACAGTAGTGACAGCTGTTTATTCAATCAATCACCTTGTGGATGGCACAGCAGAGTGAAACGGCTGGAGATTGAGTTTTGCCTCACAGGGGAAAATGGAGCAAATTAATAGACCATTACCCAGGCGCTGACCCAGGAAATGAGGGTGACACTGCAGGGTTAGATCTGCCAGCTTGCCTGCCTCTCTTTTGCTCTCTCTCTTTCTATCTCTACACAGTCCTTACAAAAGGCGAGAAGCCTCAGTCCCAGCACCCCTTGCTCCTCCCTAGGGGTAAGAACCATTACAACTCCGGCTTTGTGACTGAGAGGAGGCAGGAAAGGGCACATCTCTGCTTAAATATGGATGGATTTGCGCAGCGCTATGAAATCATGTGTTTGTCTGAACAGGTGGGCTATGTTTGCTGAGTGGGCAGTGTTGAGTCCCTGAGGACGTCATCCCGGCTGGGCCTTGCACACGTGGGCAAAAGTTTTTCACTGAGGGTAATTCGTCAATGACCAACACGCCTAGCGTCCAATTATATTTGCAGTGAGAGTGCTAACACACATACAGTGCTACTTGTGTCCCATAGCTGAATGAGGGTGAACCAGGAACCTGCTCAAAATGTTTTGGCCAAAAGGTCAAGGGTCATTTCAGCAGTCCTTATGTGCTCAGCATACTCAGATGTCTCCAAGATGTCTTTTAAAGAGAACTTCATCTGGAAAACATTTGTTGCGCACAATCACCTGATAAACATCTTTAAGATGTACATGCATTGTAAATCATTAACATCTTAAAGACATTTAATAAATGTCTATTTAAAATCTGACAGGAAACAACTTAGTGGCATCTATACTGATTAGCAAACGCCACTAATGTCACTATAAAACTCACAAAATACAAAAAAAAAAAAACCAGAATACACTGAATGCTAATGTTAATGCTAATAGACCTTTTTTCTGTTACTAAACATTGTGATGTTTTTCTGTGGGCGGAGCTTAGGTGGAGGCAGAAAGATTCCCCTGACCACTTCACTAACGCTAGCTATGAAGTTTGTTAGCTTGTTTTTTTAACTCAGATGTCTCCAAGATGTCTTTTAAAGAGAACTTCATCTGGAAAACATTTGTTGCGCACAATCACCTGATAAACATCTTTAAGATGTACATGCATTGTAAATCATTAACATCTTAAAGACATTTAATAAATGTCTATTTAAAATCTGACAGGAAACAACTTAGTGGCATCTATACTGATTAGCAAACGCCACTAATGTCACTATAAAACTCACAAAATACAACAAAAAAAACCCAGAATACACTGAATGCTAATGTTAATGCTAATAGACCTTTTTTCTGTTACTAAACATTGTGATGTTTTTCTGTGGGCGGAGCTTAGGTGGAGGCAGAAAGATTCCCCTGACCACTTCACTAACGCTAGCTATGAAGTTTGTTAGCTTGTTTTTTTAACAATGACTGGAAAAAAATTAAATTTTACCTGCATATGTAAGGTCACTCACTGTCCGGGACTGCAATTGTCATTTGAAAAGGTTAACTTTAGCGGACAAAACCAGATCGGCCGACCCGTACACGCTCACTCCATGCTTGGACAGAATTCCCTCAGAATATGTAAGAAATATGTAAGAATATGTAGCCAAATCTGCGCTGGTTTGAATTGGCCGCCTCCAGTTTTCCCTTTGTTACAAAAAAAAAAAAACCAGAATACACTGAATGCTAATGTTAATGCTAATAGACCTTTTTTCTGTTACTAAACATTGTGATGTTTTTCTGTGGGCGGAGCTTAGGTGGAGGCAGAAAGATTCCCCTGACCACTTCACTAACGCTAGCTATGAAGTTTGTTAGCTTGTTTTTTTAACAATGACTGGAAAAAAATTAAATTTTACCTGCATATGTAAGGTCCCTCACTGTCCGGGACTGCAATTGTCATTTGAAAAGGTTAACTTTAGCGGACAAAACCAGATCGGCCGACCTGTACACGCTCACTCAATGCTTGGACAGAATTCCCTCCGATTGAGTGACTCACATCTAACGTGTATAGTAAAGACAAACTCACCGTGTCTATCTAGTCATGAAGATTTATATACATTTCAATTTCAGCAGGCAACTAGTTTTACAGCTACATTATTATTCCAGCCACAATTAATCACAACAATATATATACAATTACAAATGATTATATATAAATCGTCAGTTTGTTGTTTTACACACATGCACACAGACATTATTTCATACACGACATAGTCGTGAGATGCATAAGAAATCTTTAGACGCACCAATAACAACAAAAGACAAAACTTTATTGAACCTTTTCTGATAAGAAGTGTGAGCTGCAAACATGAGCATTTTTGATGATCGTTTCTGTCCAGTCTGCTCGTTTTATCGCGTTTAACCACAGCTGTCGTCGTTTTTTTTGTCTGGCAGTGGTAGCAGGTATGCAATAAAATTTCTAATTTGAGGTTGTATTACGTCGACCCACTATCACAACAAGATGATATTTTAAGCTCCTTATGTAGCCAAATCTGCGCTGGTTTGAATTGGCCGCCTCCAGTTTTCCCTTTGTTTTGCCTCCAGCTAGCGCTGTGACGTAATTGTGACGTCGGCCCTAAAAGGGTCTATACTCTAAAAGACATTTCAAATACATTGAATGCTTAAGATAATGTTAATATTACTATAAAACTTTCACAAGTGTATTGAATGCTAAAGCTATTTGTGCTACTAAAAAACTCACACCTAGTAATGCTAGCTCTTCTTTAAAACTCACACAAAGTACACTGAATGCTAAAGCTAATGCTAGTTCTGCTATAAAACTCACACAATGTGCATTCGAAATGTGTTGCGTGAATGTAAAACAATATTTTGTGTGCCCTGAAGAAATGTAACAAAACTTCAAAAAGTGCTTTTAATAAATAATTTAATTTAGTGTAAAAATGCAACAAAGCCTGATTTAGCAAAGGTCATATCTAAAGATTTTTAAAAAGAGACGCGCTTTGCCAGATGGCATATATTGCGCGCTGAGTGCTCAGGCTTGTAACTGATGCCATGTGCTGCCTACTTTATGCCTGTCCATTAGTGGGCTTGTACACACACACGAGCACTGTTTCCTAAATAATGCCTAACCATAATTGATAGCACAAAGCCACCAATAACCTCTACAGGTTTCTTTTCATCAGTACACCGCCGTCGGTGTGCCCCTCTCACGTTCTCTCTTTCTTCCTGCTCTCAAATGCTTGTGAGGGGGAATTAATTACCAAAGCCAATTTACTGTTTATACTCTGATGTTTTAACTAATTACCACTAATGGTGACAGAACAGCAGCCAGTGGAGTTAATTGAATTTAGACTGCAGGGCTGCAGGTCCATCTGAATACAGCCTCTCAGGAACTGTCATAACCGACAGCCCCCCCATTTCTGCCTGCGTTAACACCCCTGCCTGTCATCGCTTACACATGCACACACACATAACGTCTAATGCATAAACACAGAAAACTCACATTCACACAAACCGCCTGCCCACTCCACATCAACTACTTTATAATCCTGCATAACCTCATATCATGGGTGAATATAGATGTCTAATTAGCATCTGAGGCCAACATTCGTACTAACGTCAACTGTCAAGTTTTTATGTGTACAATGAAAGTCAAAATGTGCAAAGCATTAAAATAACCAATCAGATGGTGTTCATTTGCATAAAGTTCTTTGTCACTCATGTCACCTCAAATTGGCAACTTTCATTAAGTTGCAACGTAACGGAAGTAGCAACAGATCTTTTTTTCCGTATTGTCATGTACATTTGAGTAAATGAAATAAAATACATTTGAGTGCTGTATGGATTATCAAAAAATGTAGTCTGGGTACTTCTGTCCATTAGTTGTTGATTGGATGGAAGATTGTAAGAAAACTGTGGGGTTTAAGCACACTAAATAATTTGAGAAGTTTGCATTCATCACCATAGAGAAGTCATCCCGCAGCCCTGAACACAAAAGCACTACTGAGCTAATGATATTTTCTATTCCCTAATCCAAGTCCCCACATAATGGTATCTTCCAAATTTAATTAAAACTTATTTAGTATGCTTAAGCAGAGGCATTTGTTCCTCATAATACAGGCAAAACACAATTTTTTCTTAAATTAATAATTATATTCAGCAAGTACGAATTAAATTCATCCTATATTTAAAAAAAATAGGGCCCAGGACGCGTTTTTTACCGAGAATTACCTGGAGTAATAAAATTCAGTTTTGCCATCACAGGAATAAATTACATAAAAATAGAAAACATTTAACTGAAATTTTACAAATATTTCACAATGCTACTGTCTTACTGTATTTTTGATCAAATAAATAAAGCCTTGGTGAGCATTTAAAAAAATCTTACCAACCCATTTGAACTGTAGTGTTTTTGTATTTTGTGTGAATACATTAAATATAAAACACTAAAATCTATACTTTTGCTATAAGTAAATTTAGGCATCACAGCATTATAATGTACAGTACAAAAATGCATATTCATTTAACTCTGTTATTTAATATTAGTGTTTAAAGATTGAAGTGAGCAATAGAGGAAATGTGCATGCACTACCCAAATATGGGAAAATATTGGACTATTAAAAAAATTAATAATGGAATATATACAAAAAAAAAACCGGAAGGCCCCAGAGTGACCACAGTTCAGCACACCTTACAATATCACACCTTCACACAAAAAAACTCACAGTCCCACATATCCCAGCATTTCTATGTGTTTGTGTGTGTGTGGTAATCTGTCAGAGGCAGTATGGCTAAGAAATATGGCACCGGGGTCACGGTGGTGGAGCAGAAGGCTAATAGGAGCGCTGCTAGTTAGACGTCTCTCAGTACAAATGGGCTGTGATTTATCCTCAGCACAGCAGCACAACTGCACACAGCCGGACTTGCCCAGCCTGGTCTCTATCACTCTATCCTGTCACTTCTCTGTCAGTCTGTTACTCACTCTCTCACTCCCTCACCCTACCTTAGGGTGCTTTCACACTAGCACTTTTGGTGGGATCGATTGACGTCAGAGTTCGGTTCATTTGGATGATGTGAACGCTGTCTTCCGAACTCGGGTGCGCACCCGCGAACCGTACCTGAGTCTGCTTAAAAAGGGTGAAAAAACTTAAATATATAAAAGTGCAGAGAGCAATGTTATGCATTTGCCGCCTTCTCCTGCGCAATCGTTACTAAGCAACGGGGTAAACAGCTGCTGGCTTGATGACGCAAACGAACCGCGGTTCGGATTCAAATAAAATTATATGAACGCAGTCCAGCGGGGGCAGGGGGAGGGGGGAGCAATCGAACTCGGGTTTGGACCAGGCAAGCGAACCAAGTGTGAAAGCACCCTTAGATAAAGCGGGGCCCAAAAACTATTTAAGAAAAAGTATTAAAACGTTTACTCATTCTCATTTTCATGTTGTTCCAAAGCTGTGTGACTTGCTTTCTTCTGTGAAACACAAAAATGTTTAAATAAAATGTTTATTTCTTAAAAACAAAAGTCACTTGGTAAGACTTGAAAAACCTTCATACATTTTTAAGTGGAGCTCAAGTATCCAAATACTTTTTGAGGCCACTGCATTTCCCAAATGTAAAGACTGTTAGGATGAAGCTGAACTTTGGGAAGAGTTGACTTCAGGAACAGATGTGTTCATCTCTTCAGGAGGTCAGTATGATGGATTGACAGCTCACCTGCATGTGAGGCCGGAGCACATTACAGCTCTCAGGCTGTTATCAGGTCTTGTCACCGACAGGAGACACTCAGCTAATCCTCCCACAGTGCTGCCATATCTGCATCTTTAGCTGGCAGGATGGTTTAATAGCTGGCTAGCCTTCTTTAAGAATCTCTCTTTCTGTTTCTCTTCGCAGCGGGCAGAGCTGGCAGGATGGTTTAATAAAGGCCATAGTGGGAATGAGGTCTGAGCACGGAGATGGTTATCTGGAGGAGTGGGTTTTAGAGCAGGCGAACCTCAGGCCACCCGATATGAAGAGACCATGGGGTCCTCAAGGGTCCACTGGAGCCTCCATGAGAATGGCTCAATCAGACATGGCCGATTGCATCACAAACATTAGCTGGCCACTAGTGGACACCACAATGATCTTATCCATGTCGGTCTCCAGGGTCCAACATCACCAGCGTCTCCATCAGCTTTCATAAGGAGTGTGTTATGACTTCTAACAGCAGAGGGGGATGTTACCCCTTGGCTATAGTGTGCATGTGGTTAGATGGCTGTTTAACCTTTAACCTTATGGACATTACTCACCCACCATATGCTTGTCCATGAGCAGGGCCCAAAATGAATATTTGCCAACCACAAAATGCAAGAAAACGAATTGTGTTATAATAACCCCTACAAATACAACTATTATATTATAAAAATATAATAGTTACATATAATTACAAAAATTATATACACTATAAACACTTTAAAGGAGAAAGACATGTAGATGTTTGTGAAAGATGTTTTCTCTGTTTTGGAGGGATGATTATTTTTTACTGTAAATCATACCCTATTTATTGCATCAAAATTTGTTAATACTTTACTATATTTAAGGGTGGATAATTTTATCAGTTGTTTATTGCAACAATACATAACTACAATAACTTTGTCTAGTGCTCTTATGAAAGTTTATAGCATGATTTGTGAAAATTTAACTATACTGAATGACATAGCATAGACTTCTTCATGGCTAGTTTTTGCTTATTTAATTTCATTCTGTAACCTACTGGTTCTACAGATCTGTGTGTACTAGTGTTAAATGCTTCTGTTTTTGACAGCATTGATAACGTTTATGACAGATAATAACTTTTAAAATCATGATAATTTTTGAGTTTCCCTTACCGAATGTCATATCCTGTCAGCAAAAACCTGTCCATGGGCTTTTTTGATTGTTTCAGTTTAAGTGCCGGCGATGCAGTGTTGCCAGATACTGATACTAAAACAAACAAAAAACGAAAAATAAATAAAATAAAACTTTAATTATTTCCAATCTTTTGCAAATAATATAAGATAAAGATATAGCTGACTCTAAACTGCAACTTCCTGTTTTATTACCTTTCTAAAGTGTTAAATTAAGTGGAAAAGACAAGTCCAAAAACGCTTATAATAGCTGGATCTGGTTGCGCCCGCGCCCTCACTCACAACTCTCTCAATAGTAATGGGAAGTTCGGCTCTTTTGGCTCGGCTCCCTTAGAAGAGCCGGCTCTTATGGCTCCCAAATGGCTCTTTATTTAGTATCACTCGGAGCCTTCTATTTTAGCCCAATTTAGCAATTGTGAATGGTTTGTGTCTTGGTAAGCAAAGTATTCAGTGTTTTCATAAAAGCCTTATTTTCATGAATTTTTTTTGTTACAAAAAAAAAAACACAGATAGTATATATTTAACATTTTAATAAAACTTCAATTGAACAGTTGAACACAAAACCACAGCAAACAAATAAATAAAGGAAAGTCTTAACATTAAGACACTTTAGTCTTTAGTTCAGGTTGGCATTCAGAAATATCAGATGCCTCAGCTTGGATGTGCTGATGCGATTTCTCCTCTCTGTGATTATTTGTACTGTTTTTGAGATGACTCTCTCTGAGGGGACCGATGTTACAACATTGCAGCGATCATTTTCATAACAGGGACGCTAAACATTCTTGCAAACTGTCTAAACTGAATTATATATGTCATGCAGGCATTCATATGAGGAGTTTAACAGCAAATTAGTCATTCAAAGAACAAATTTTATTTTTGAACATGAAAAATTTACCGAGGTCCGGACCTCGGTGGGCTCATAGCTGTTTACGGGCCTGGCTGGATTGCGTTTACATTACACTGAGATCCGATCACAATTCGTCCTCGACTACCTCTGAAGCAGGACACGCTGATTGGACAACATTCCAATCAGAAGCGCGTTTACACTTGTCTTTTCAATGTGTATGTTGACAACATCTGGATACAAGTCACATGTTAATGCCATGTGTAACACATGGTGCGTTCAAGTCATGTCAGATAGATCGTATTTACGAGTTGAACGCACATGAACGCCACCACAAAGTCGTTATTACGAGTTGGAAACTCAAAATTTTCTTTAAGCCCCGAGTTTCCGATTTGGGGGCGTGTCAATGAGAAACATGGCGGAATCGTCTGTAGTTGACGGTAAATTTTTGTTTAAATTGATAGTTTAGTTGTCCTATAAACTTAAATTGGTCATGTTCTTGTTACGCAGCTAGTTAATCAAATCCAAGTTAAAAAATGCTATCATTTTTGCACCTATAGGTGAAAATCTTTTGATTTGCCATGTTGCATGTTGCATTTAGCTAACAGCTTTTTTTAATCTCTGTATTTTAGCATTTGTTGATGCTGAAAATCAGTTATACTGGGATCCTGAACTAAAAAAATATAAATACACACACATGCAAATATACATTTAAGAAAAATGTTGTTTATATATTAAATATATTTATAAATAATATAGATTATATGAATATAAAGATATATTTCAAAATATACTGTATGTGTGTGTATTTATATATACATAATAATACACAGTACATATTTACATATTTACACACACAGGCACATTAAAAGGGTCATATGATGCGATTTAAAATTTTCCTTTCTCTTTGGAGTGTTACAAGCTCTTGGTGCATAAAGAAGATCTGTAAAGCTGCAAAGACTAAAGTCTCAAATCCAAAGAGATATTCTTTATAAAAGTTAAGAGTCA
>NW_015505453.1:440315-448556 GCF_001515645.1 Sinocyclocheilus grahami | reverse complement strand
AAACTACTTTGTTTGGTCTTCCAAAAGAGGACGATATCCGCTTTGTCATGCCTGGAGCTGATCTGTGCTGGCCACTGAGGAAATACATCAACCTCGCGCTGTGGATCGCCGGCTCGGCTTTCACTGTGGACTAAGCGGAGTCCAGCCCGGGGTCATCACATGTGGTTGCCGCAAGCCCGCCGGCCGCTCCTTCGTCGAATCCGCCAGCTGCGCCGTTCTCAAGCCCGCCCACCGCCGCTCACTCAAGCCCACTGGCCTCCGCTCACTCTAGCCTCCGGCCTCTGCTCACTCAAGGCCGCCATGTTTGACGCTGTGTGTTTCGTTGTGAAAGTGAAACTACTTTGTTTGGCCTTTCAAAAGAGGACACAACTAGAAATCAGTGGTTAAGTTGTATTTACAACACTGTTCCAGAACAGTTCAACCCAAATATTCAGATGTGTGCTGCACATTTTATGGAGGACTGTTTCCTGATCCTGGTAGAGTAGACTACACTGCCAGCTGTTCTGACTCACAGACTGTAAGTACGTTTTTCATATTTAAAGGATTTGCCACTGACGATTCAAACGCGAGTTTTGAGCAGTGTAGAGTTTGTAGTTTGTCATTTCTCCGATCACAAATGCAGACATGGTTTTATGTTCACACGGCGCGATGCAACGCAACGTGTAAAAAGACAGTATAAGTCATTATAATCCGTAATTATGTCCCCACTGGATGCAACAAATGCCTCGTTTATAATGGGTTTTAATGTTTTTGTCTTGTCGCTCCGACCGGACAGGGCATCACAGTATGGTAAGGGCATAACATTTCCATCACACGCTTGAGGTATTCGGCCAATCACAACGCACTGGATAGCTGACCAATCAGAGCACACCTCGCTTTTCGGACCGATGAGCTTTGTAAAAATCAACGCATTTCAGAAAGGCGGGGCATAGACGAGCAACAATAATGTACAGTATGTGGAAAATAATGTGTTTTTTTAACCTTAAACCGCATAAACACATTTCATTACACCAAATACACAAAATAATGTTCTTTTTAGCAACATCATATGACCCCTTTAAAAATATACACAATACAATTAATAAAAATAATGCACAAAATACATTATGCAAAAAAATGCAACAAAAAAACTTATCAAAACAAATATTAAGATAATATAAAAGCTATAAAAATATAAACTTTCATTATTTATGCATTGTAATTCTTTTCAATTCACTTGCCATTAGCAGGAGTGACTAAAAGAGGAGGAATGAGACTACGGAGGCAGAGAAGAGGAACGTCTTCAACATCTCTCATGAACAGTAGACACCAAAGTTAACAGGTTATGAGGGAGGGCTGATACTCAAAGCAGGAGCACAAGGATCAATAGAAAATTAAGAGACTGGAATTGTTCTGCTGGCGTTCCCACACTAACCTCTTCACTCCTCTATCATCTACTTTCCTACCATCTCACGTTCTCCCTCACACACACACACACACACACAAAAAAAACACACTCTCACATTTTTCTCTTTTTCTTCAGCACCCCTGTGTCTTCCCCGTGCGGTACGGGCGACGGTAAGATAAAGAGAGAAAAAAAAAACCTTGTGAAGGAACTGACAGGAGATGGTGGTGTTTAGGAGTTTAAGCATTAAAAAAAGGGGTGAAATAAAGCAATGGAGCAGCGTAATAGCAGCGAGTGAGGGAGGGAGCTTTAGCAGTCTGCTGGCTGTCTGGGGACTCAAATCTCAGAGCAATTTTCGGACCGGGTGATTGGCAGCTTGATGTGTATTCTTCCCCTGCAGGAGCGGGGCGATAACTCTGGCCCAGTCGCCCATCTCGGGCCTGTTGTGGGGCTATTACAATGACAATGCCGATAAGGGACATTTATCACTCCTGTGGCGTGCTGACAGAGAGGCCCCATCAACAGGTCTACCGGGGCCGGTGAGGCACGAGCGAGGAGAGGAGGTTCACTGAGTCTGAATTACAGGCCACTCTCAGTCACATAACAATACGTTTATCATACGCATAAGCACATGCACACAAACACAAATAGATATGTACACACTTTCACACCGTATACAATCCAGATATGATGCACAACACGGGTTAAGATGCTTTTGCAATATATATTTGAATATATCCGCTCAGTATTAAGGCCTGTTCACGCCAACTATGATGATAACACTTAACAATAGTTTTAACAACCATTCTTATTCTATCAGAACAGGGTTACAACTATAATGATAACAAAACAAAAGATATATTATATTCACTCTCTGAACAATGTTTTCCAGGTTGTGAATGAAAAAAACATTGATGGCCAATCAGAATTTAACCGGGCTAGTGCATTTAAAGCAGTAGACAACGTGATAGCAGCCTGCGCTTATAATAAACACAAAATTATTGGATGTTGCTGTGGATGCTAATATAGTTATTGTTTTAGGGATCCTTATAGTTATCATTCTTGGTATAAACGGGGCTTTAGACATTACAAGGCCTTTTTTTTTTTTTTTTTTTTTTACATTTTCTCTGTTGATTTTTGGAAAGATCTGTTGGAATTTTGCATATTAAGCATATTACATATAAAAAATTAAAAATAAAAACAGGAAAAAAAAATCCTGCATCTTGCAGTGGTGTTCTAATTTTTTTCAGTCATAAAACGCAGCCTATATTCCCTAAGTCTTTATAAAGCCTGTTTTTATGTAATTATTTGACACTTGAAAATGACAAACAGTGGAGTAGGTCTTTGCTAACAATAGCATTGTGCCGCAATGTACAGCATGCAGGGCCCTTTGTATCAATCTGCCCTCTGTGGTCAAAGGGCCCCATTGTGTCAAGGAAGGTGGCACGGCTCAGACCCACAGCTGCGGACTGGTGGAGGGTGGTGGCTGGTCCAAAGCATGGTAAATGACCCCCTCCTCACACACATACACACACAAGCCTCTGAGACCTGACACTAAATAAACCGCTGTTAAAGCACACCACCTGTAGGGTGCGCCAACGGTGAGAAAACACTGAAAATGAAAGACATGTTGCCAAAGAGCAATTCAGATTCTGCATCTACCTTCACACCCATATAAACACTTAGCGGATCTCTAGAGATGGGAGATATAGTTTTCAAAGAAAACACTCTGAATGAACACTTCTGTGAAACAAAGTTACCAAACAGGCTAAGCGGTGTATGATGACAGGCTGTTGACAGCTGGATTTGGGGTTAAGCCATGTTCACCTTGTGAATGAGGGCTCACATGAAGGCTCTGAACCCTAAGAAGCAGCTTCCACCCTTTCTGTCCCCCATTTTATGGCCCTGACCTTGGGCCATTAACACTACAAACCTCCAGACGAGCTGGATACTTTACAACACTAAGAGACTGAGAGAGTTAAAAATGGTGGAGACTATGATGACGGTAGATAAATAGCCTGATATGATCCTTTACAATTTATGAATGACTTCCACTCCTATTTGATAGAAACCAGATTTTTTTTAGTCCTCAACTGTCACCTAAAACCAATAAACACACAAAATTGCATGCACCAAAATAAACAACACCAACTCCATTTATCATCAGAAATCCAGCCCTGCCCACACTGTGCCTTCACCAGACTGAGAGAGTTAAAAATGGTGGAGACTATGATGACGGTAGATAAATAGCCTGATATGATCCTTTACAATTTATGAATGACTTCCACTCCTATTTGATAGAAACCAGATTTTTTTTAGTCCTCAACTGTCACCTAAAACCCAACAAATAAACACACAAAATTGCATGCACCAAAATAAACAACACCAACTCCATTTATCATCAGAAATCCAGCCCTGCCCACACTGTGCCTTCACTGAGCAGCAGAAACAAACTGCTCCTGATGGATGAGCACTTCTCAGGCAATAAATGTATTAACTTTTAACTATCAGCTACCGCTTGGCATGAGAAGTGCCTGCGATGAATTAAGCCCCCCCCCCCCGGGTACACCTTCATAACTCAGTCGCAAGTTTTCTCTCCCTAGGTTTTTGTCCATCTATCTCTATTTCTTCAGAAGGGCATTAGTCAAGTATCTATTACCCATTAGCCTCTTTCTTCACACGCCACAGGAGATTAAATGCAGGGGGGAAAGGTCCAAAGCTGCCTCCATGTTCAACAACAGTAATTTCCTGCAACCAAAGTACAGTTCACAGTCTTTTGAGCTTGTAAAACTCAAAAGGGGTGTTGTCCCAAAGCTGTTTCAAGTACATTTTAAGTGGCTGCATTTGATGTTTTTTGAGGGGTAAGTCATCAAAATCCAGCACCTGAAATGGTATGTGCTTCTGTTCTATGTAGTTGCCTACCAGGAGGGAGTTGGTTAAAGCATATTAGTCAAGAGGTGTGCATTGATAAGTACGTAGTCTGGTTTATACATACACACACACACACTTGACGCATTGCAGAATGACCCATGCCCTGTTTATTGACAGACTCCAGCATGTCTGGAGTTCATAGGGAGTCTCTATTATCTCTCTAGAGATGATTAAAAATTAATTGATCACCGCAATATTATCCATACTCCCCAACCAACCAGCACAGATGACAAGCCAGCTAATAAATGTTAATTACTGCTTTTTTCCCTTCCTGTTTTACGACCCCTGCCAGTCTTAGGCCTCCTGATATCAGGTTGTAAATTCATTAGACTAACACACCTAGCGGGGCCATCTCATTTAGCAATGACAAACAAGATTAGGACAGGAGCGAGGGTTGGTGTTCCCTCGGACTCCCGTCACCTGATAAGAATATGTTTCTTCTGTATTTTTGCTGAATATAGGCAAGTATCCAAGTTGGGACATCTCAATGAGTCTATTAATGACAGTCAATCAATCAATCAATCAATTAATTTGTCTGTCTGTATATCTATCTATGAATCTCTTTTCGCAATTACAAAACACTAATTCATCTGATCTCCTCTCTAATATTCAGCACCAGTGATTATTTTCACCTGTTTGTCTGCATAATTATTGAATTGGCACTGGTGGATATAACAAATAAACACCTAGAGATCAAAGTCAGACAGAGAAAGAGAGATGGAAGTGTGAGGCTAACTCTGGAGATTTTGTGAGGGGATAATTTCATTAAAGTATAATAGGCTTTGTTATAATCCAGGCAATACTTTTAAGACATTCATATCCATCTGAACATACTGATCTAAAACAAAAAAGGCACCATCGCCTTTCACATTAAATTGCCAAATAATACAAGACTCTAACCTCACCACAACATACAAAAGACAGCAGCCTGTTTTTATCTTAGATTAAAAGGAGAAGCATGGCTGCCAGACGTCAGAAGTGAATCTAAAAATCAATCAATCACACGCTGCTTATCAGGAACAGCAACTATGACATCCGCACACTAGCAGCCAATTTCCCTTGAAAGAAAAAAAAACAGCCTGAAGTCAAGACCAATGCTGTTTAATCCCTTTACACCAATACTTTTAACTTACAACACAGATGATCTGTAAACACAACACGTCCACTGCAGTTAACAAATTAATGCTGTGCTTCTTACAATGCTATATAATCGAATGAAACCCTTTTTTTTATCTCCAACCTCTTATCTATAAGTTAGGTGTGAAACAGACAGTGGAATTTTTTCCAGCAGTGTAAAATGTGACACTCTGAGAGAGCCTGAGGCCTGGTCCCTGTGAAACACAAATATCAAAACACTCTTATTTACAGAGAGAGATGAATGTACTCTCCTCCAGACTCAAGTGCTCAGATTGTTGACAGTAAGAGACTTCTTGGCCTAAACTCTCTTAAGCCCTCAATCACTGCATACTAACAGCTGTAGCAGTCAGCATTAAACTAGGGTTTAATGGAGCAACAGTAAGGCTGGGGTAGTTAAGCGCTGCTGGGTTTGTCAGCTTTGAGGGAATCATACAGAAATGCCAATTGGAATGGCCAGAGGAGAAAATAAGTAGAATAAAAAAAGGAAATCTATAATAAGTAGAATTCTTTTTTTATATTTTCTTATTTTTAAAGATTAAAATGATAAATTTTGATTAAAAAAAATTGTATAATAAATAAACAAGTAATAATAATAATAATTATTATTATTATTATTAAGAGCTCTAGATTTTCCTTTTGGACTGCATAATTAATGAATGTAGTGACTGAGTGTTCCTTATGTTTGATTGACAGGAAAAAATAAACAAGCTCCTCACAAAATTTCTTTTTAAACCTCATCTATTAAACGTCTCGTTTTGCATATACTGTGAGTTTATGTGGAAGCCATGCAGCACGTCTTCAGTTTCATCAGTCTATGGGACATTTTCCTGATGACATTTCTCCACAATGCTCTGTGACATCTGCGTCAACAACTGGTGCATAGCGCTACTGAAGGTCAGGGATAATGGGAGAAAAGGCCAAGGAAATATTAGACTGCTTGAAAACAGCGCAGGCTCAGGCTCACCAGCAACTGTCACTCGTAACGTAAGTATATATGAAAGGCCAAGACTGAGGGGCAGTTTCCGTCAGGTTGACAGGCCTGGGTGGGCTGCAGTACCAAACACCGTGCTGGTGAGAAAAAACACAGTTTAGGCTACGTCCACATGAGGCCAGAGCTTTCCCTATCCGATCTTTTTTTTTCCTCGTCTCAAGAAATATCTGCATCCACATGAAACCACAAAACTGACACAAAACGATGTAGTATACATGCCAGACCAGTATGTGGCGCTGTAATTCTGCCACAGAGATACACTAAAAACGGAGAAGAAGACTGGGACTATGCGCATAAACCTTGCGCGCGGTATACAAACGAACATGGAACAATACATTTATTAATCTGTGTTAATGTTAGTTAATAAAAAGACAATCGTTCAGTGTTTGTGTTTGTTCATGTTTTTGTTGCTGTTAGGTGAAGTAGCGGTGTCTGACTAGGGGCGAGACATGGGCTGATGACATCATCGTTTCAGAAAATATACGGATTCGCTGTCCACATGAAAATGCAAGGGCGGCGTTTTCAAATTTATCCACTCTGGGACCCGGTTTAAAAAAATATCAGTTTCACTCTCCCAAAACGCCGGATCCGTGTGGACGAAATGCCTATACGATACAAAATTTATGTGGATACAGCTAAACACGTCTCCATGTGGACGGGGCCTTAGTCAGTGGAAACTGTCATGGGTGAGTGAAGACATGTTGACAGCTGATGGTATTTTTCAAGACATTTTGAAAGTTGTGAGAGTGGAGGACGTAGCCTTGAAGCACTCCTTCAGACTACAGTGCTAAGCTGTGCAGTACATCATCAGTCCCAGAGGAGATGAATGTCTGTTAAGCAATAAGGAGGAAGAGGCGTACCTGTGGTAGGCTCATGCCGTTAGCTCACTTAAACCACATTACCAAGGGCCTCTTCCTCAGGCTAACGGCTAGCCAGGTGGTGCTGTAGTCTAGGCTGCCTGCCCTGCTCAGAAGGGTGAGAGAGAACAAGTGCTGGGTCTCCTTACAGGAAACCGAGGTTATGATGCCGCAGACACGTTCTGAGAACATTCTCACACTGCCGCTTTGAAATTGGCATCCGCACCAAAACCAGGATTAAATAACAGTGAGAGCAAGAAGGCAGGCCACACGACGGCAAGGGAGAGAGGAGCAGACACCGAACAGACACCTCGCACAAGCGAGTCACTCAATCTCAACTGCCCCGCTGCAGAAAATGATCACATTTCCCTCGACGTGTAGCAGAGCTTCTGCTGCTGGAATTTCCTCAGGTGAAGTGTTCGCTTTAAGCAGCGGTCATTAAACCCATCCTGATTCATTAGTCTGCAGCTGCTCCTCATTAGCTCAAACGTATGGGCTGCAGTCTCTTTCTTTTACATACACACACACACATTCAAAGCTCTGTTTTTAAAGCATAGTAAGCTGCCTTGCTATCTATTACCTATATATGCGTCCTAACATTATTCAATGCTGCTTTAGAATCTGCCTAAAATTAGGCATTTTAAGAAGCTGCGTGATTATGATGTAATATATAATTCAGATGATGCCTTTAATTGCAGCTCACCAAGTTTTGGAACAGAGCAACTGTGTCTAGTACAGATTACATGTGTTAGTGTATAGATGCAGTGCAGATAGATAGAGGAAAGACATACACACAAGGGCGTAGTTTTGGTTTGAACATTTGGTTTGTTAACTTATATATTTATTTTTGTGAAATGGTCTTTTGTGCTATTATCTATGCAAAGTTGGTGCAATAAAGTAACATCATAGTTAACAATGACTTGTTTATATATATATATATA
>NW_015505453.1:296180-440247 GCF_001515645.1 Sinocyclocheilus grahami | reverse complement strand
TAACAATGTCTTGTTTATATATATATATATATATATATATATATATATATATATATATATATATATATGTATGTAATGTATTTTATATTATTTAGGCACTTATAAGCTATAGTTTGACAGAATGTTCTAATTCAACATGCCAATTTAACTTAACATTTTCTTATATTGGTATTGTTTATTTCTTACTTCTGTTCATCAGTTCATCAGGCTCTTAATGATTTAATCTATGCCATCTTTTGGAATATCTGAAGGCCATGTACCACAGTTCTTAACTGTAGCATTTGTTATAATAAGACTAGCCTATTAATCATTACCAGGCCAATAATGACTTTTTAAAATGAATCAATATAGCATTTGTTATGAAGAAACAACCGCCTGCACATTTAGAACCAATAGCTACAACATGCCACAGTTGTAATACAGTATAAATCTATAGGGAAAAATCTATTCCCTTAACAGATTATCTAATATAAATTCTACAACAAGTTAGACTAAATTTTACACAATAAATAAGCCTACAATAAATGTGATCAATTCTAGTAAAGGTGGTCATGAGCAGTTTAAAAAGATTTTAGTGCTGGTTCAAGACTGTTTTCTCCTCTTTTCATCAGTCTTTTTAGTTATTTGCCTTTTTAAGATTCTGTTAAACTTTCTCCATAGCATTTAAAGTGACTGTTTCTCTAAATAATTCAAATAGATCTCATATTTGACTATCAGCTTTGCGATAGGAATGGCTTGCGCAAATCTTATCACACTTCTCTCGCACGCTGGTGAACGAGCTCAGAGTATAAGGTGATCCGCGCGCCGCTCGTGAACTGCGCTTCAGTCATATTGTGCTGATAACTGCTCCGTTCGGTTCGTACGTGAAGTTAGTGCTTATAAAAGTGCAGAAGGTGCGATTTAAATAATTAATTAAAAGCCCGATTCGAGGTTTCCATTTACCATGGTATAAATATTAGGGGGTTATACTTGCTAGTTTTGGTTATTGGGGGGGGGGAGGTTATATCCCCCCTATCCCCTCCACAAACTATGCCCTGCATACACACACTGTCCTTGCTAACCGCCACCGTCACAGGCATTCCCCATAAAGCAGGCCTTTTACTCTCTGCACACTCTCTATAATATGGCCATCACCATTAAAGCTGTCAGGGCATAAGCACTAAGTGTTATAGCCCATACATTACACGCACACAGACACACACACAGTTGGTGGCCTTTCCACCCCTCAGAGCTGACAACACCATCCCAGCAACCCTAAGTTCTGCCTCTCACCCTGTTGCATCCTGGCCTGTCTGTCCCACAGCTCCACCTTGCTTGGGGTTGGCCCATTGCACTGTGGGATAGAGGTGTGAGGATGACCCTACTATAATTTACAACCACAAAGCCGGGACCCCCATGTGCATAAAAATTTATATTTTATGTCCTCTGTGAGGCAATGCCCTACTCAAAAAACATCACTTAACAGACTGAGAGCAGAGGTCAGCCATTTTAAAACCATAGAATTCAGTTGTCAGAAAAGGGTAATTTCCAACAGCAGTGGTAAAGGCATATCATCACAGTATGATGAAACAACAGTGCAAATGAATAAAAAAGAGAACAGAAATTGAAAAAGACAGGTGGATATGATCAAACTGACAGGAAGGATAAAATTGACAAGGATGACAAATAAAACTGCACTGCAATTTAAAGTTTGTGAATAACACTTGAAAAATACTTGATTTTATAATTTAATATTAGAGAAAATAAATAAAATTTTTAAAACAATTACATGACAATATTATATTATTCTAAGTATGGAACCTTCTAAATGAATGTGTTGGTGTCTTGCTACATTCTTTTTACAATTGTATAAATGCACTGTGGGTTGAAATGTGCTGACAGATTCTAAACCACGACCCACAAAAAACCCAACAATGCAATTTCATTTAATTCAGGCAGATCAGCCCTTGTCAAATCCTCCCATTTGTATCATTCCACTCAGCGTACCTGACCTCTGTCATGCCTTCTCCCTCCCTTCCCAAGTAATTTCTGACGTATTTACCACATTAGTATTAGTGCTTCTCCCTGTGATTCTGTGCTCGCAAACTGGGCTCAGACATGCTGTTTGTGGCCCCCCAGGAACCCCGAGGGGGAGTGATCTGGTTCCTCTTTCCCTTTAGTGACAATTTTCACTCTCCCTTCTGCCACACAAGAAAAAAACTACGGCCAGCAAAAAGACCAGCGCTCAGGGTTTCCTGTGAGACAAAGATTGCCAACACGAGCTTCAATATGACAAGTGCCAGTGTTATGAAGACAGACACGAGCACGGATGGGCGGGGTGACCTTTTCCAAATGTCACATGTCATCAGAGTTTTATGTCACCCTCCAAAACAATATGTCAGGGGCATAAAAAATCATTGCACCCTAGAATTATGTTATACAGGGTAAAAATAATAATTAACATCATATTATTCAAAGCCAAATGGAGAATTGAGGGAATTTATGAGCATTCGTGTAAGAATATTCCCAGTGATGCCTTTAAAAGTTTCCCTGTCTAGTTAAATGGATCAAAAAATCATCTCTTTAGTCTCCCAATTTTAGTTTGCTTTAGCAGCTGAATATAAAAAGCTTCAAAGTCAAAGGTAAGACTTCTGGATTTACACCATTACACCATTGTCACCATTACAGTGTCCTTGACTCAAATGGCCCCTGTGCAAATATCTGCATGAACCAACAGTGAGATCCTCAGGAGATGCCAGATGTTATTAATCACGTTATTGATCACCTGACGGTGCTGTTGTCTGGAGATAAAGACACAGAATGAGCGTATCATCAGGAGCCTGAACTTTCCAGAGTCGGACCTGAAGCTTCTCACTCTGAGCACTGTTAAACACCCGTCTGCGTTTCAGCTCAGGTGTGACTCTTTCTTAGATCAGCAGTATAGTGGAAGTCAATACGGACCGACCTGTCCAATCAGCACTATGCAGCATCTGGGATCAAAGGTCAGGATGATGTCATACATTCTGACAACACAATAAAGATTGTGTCTGAACAAGACTGGCTTGTCCTGATCCTCTCTCTCTCTCTTTCTCCATGACCCCATCCCTCTCTCTCTCTGCGATGGTGTAATGGGCTCTTGTCTTTGTTAGCCCCCCCTACAAAAGGCTGCCTTTTCCCAATCTGGCACTGGTAATAAAGCACTCTGTGAAATCTTTATTGCTTTAATAAACAAGAAAGGGTGATTAATGTTGGTCTTCTCCTTTAGTGTTTCAAATAAATTATGACAGTTTTATATCACGGTCAAAGCAGCAAAATCCCTATGAAAACCGTCAGGAGTGGATGGATGGCCTGATCTTACAAGTGCAAAAATGAGCCAAACAATGCAAGTGCTGTTTCTGTAATCTGCTCAAAAAAAAACAATCAAACCCCTTCAATTTGTCACGCCATTTCAGGTTTATTTTAAAGAAGCCTTTTTTTCCCCTTTCCCTCTGATTGTTCCTGCTTTCTTTGTTTCTCTTTGCCAGCTGGGTGCACATGAGAGCCTTGTAAAGCCGCACTTAGAAATATTGTGTTAGACTCAAAACACTGTTGTACAAAATGGGAGAGAACTTTGGCCCTGTACTGAATGTGCCGAAGGAAAATGTTGAGAAGTTCTGGACATGGGGCTCTGAGTCATTCACATTAAACGAGTCAGACGTGCGTCAGGAGAACATTTAGTCTAAGATTCACTTACTGGTCATTACTGAATCAAGATATGCACAATATTTAAACACGTATTACACAAAAAAAGCAGTAAAGGGCATGTCAAAGGAATTCACTGCAAATAGTGTAGTTTGATTCCTGAATAAATGACTCTGAGTTGGTTCTTTTTGGTGAATCAATCAAGTAATTGTACTTAAAAAAATACACATTTTTGAGACTGCATTTATGCCGCTGTTAAATTCTTAATGATTTCTATCCCTACTGTTGATCTGACTACTGCATTTATTCGCCATTAGACAAACAGTGGAGGTCAGAGACAGTAAGGTCAAAAATATGACACACCTGTTTACCCGCAGTATTCTGTTATATGTGTCCTCCATCATTTGGTCAAAGTGAATTCTTGTTGTACTTTTGTACACTGTCCCAGACAAGCCTTGCTAAACACACTGCTACCCATCCATCTGTAAACCCCAACTCCACCCCACCCAGCTTTTAATAGAGCTCAAGCATGTTCCACTGTGCTTTCCAAAGGCAGGAATTCAGTCATTTCTCCAAAATCAAACCAGATATGCGGTAGTGGTGAGAAAGGCACCCCGCGGTGGGCTTTATTCATTGAAGTCTGCTTTTATAAGCCCCTGCCTGGCAAACATTGGGGTCGAGGGAGGGGGAACTTATCAGAAATGGGTGCCCGTAAGTGGGCAACGCATTGCGTGTGCAGACGTGGTAATTTAAATTCAATGGGGGTTACATCATGCCCGTCATCTCTCTTAAGTGAGGTGGGAATTAGACGTCCAGCGTCTGAAGTGGATAAGCACAGCTGGCAGAAAGGTTGCCACATGCTAAGGGGGTCGCCCCACAAACGACTGGGAGTCATAGCGGGTGAGGTGGGGGTGGGACTGCTGCCCCGAAGTGATAGCAAGGAACACAAGATGTCATCTCTGCGCTGAGACGAGACCCCAATGCTCTGTTAAAGCACCACTACTGCCGCCCCGAGACAGAAAAGCACTGAAGAAAACGCTTCAGCTGCAAAGCTGTCAATCTGGAACCTTTTACGAGTACCGAATACTTTTTATATGAAGCAGCCATTAAACATTTCCTAGAAAAGGAAAAGCAAGAGTAAACCGCCTATTATATTTGTAGCCTTGGGAAAAGGCACGTGGCGCCATACCTGATAGACTCAGCAGTGGTTAGAATGCCGAACGCTTTACAAGCTCTTTACGATCTCCAACTCCTCAGTCTTTTTCTTTAATCAATGATTACTCCATATAATGGAGGGAAGGGCCTCCCGATGCTCTCTGCACAATGGTTTTGGACACCTGGCACACAGGTAATGAAGTGGCTCCCCGTAGACCTAATGCCCAGGTGTGGGTCCCGCCAGCCAGGGGTGTGTGCGCCTGTAAGTGGTTGTCTAATGGAGCTCCAGGAAGCATGCCAAGTGTGCCAGTCCCGCAGCCAGCATAGAGCAGAGCACTAAACAGAAACAGTCAGCTTGACAGAACTTAATGATACACACAGAACTGACGGATGGAAATAATAGCTATTATTAAGGGTCTTGACTCGAAGCTTTATAAAAGAAATTATATTTGAGGGTTTTCTTTACCATGAAGTCATGGAAGCAATTTACCTTAAATTCCAGATTTACTTTACTTTAAAAGTAATAACATTACTTTACATCACCCATCAGATATCTAATCTCAATCTCATCACAATGTCTTCTGACCTTATTTCACTGTAGAACTTCCTGTCTAAGCTCAGAGTTTCTTCATCACCATGGGCCCAATTATCTAGGCCAATACATTACACAGAGGCTAATAGATTAGAATATCATAGCAATACAATCATTTCAGGGAGAAGTCAAGGGAGTCATTTTTCTTATTAGCCTTACTGAGAAATGGAGGTTAGAAATGTTCAAACAGGAATGTTAATACCACTTTACATGTAATTGTCCCCCGCCATTCTCTCCCACTGAAATATATCTTTATTAATAGTAATTGAGGGTATAAATTATGAATGGAATGATTTTCCCCCAACATGCAAAAGTGAGGCATAATGATCGTAATTCTTAATCATCTTTCTGCCCCAGCCTCTGTCATCTGTCTCTATCTCTCACTTCCTCCTGTGGGGAAACTGACTACCGAGACGAACAGAAGAGCTTGGCTTTTTCTTCTCATTCAGAAGCAGCGGTGTGACTTTAGTAGGGCTGATGTGAACAGTTATGGGGAAGTCGTGGCCTAATGGTTAGAGAGTTGGACTCGTAACCCAAAGGTTGTGGGTTCGAGTCTCGTACTGTCAGGGATTGTAGGGGGGGGGAGGGAATGTACAGTGCTCTCTTACTGTCAGGGATTGTAGGTGGGGGGAGTGAATGTACAGTGCTCTCTCTCACCTTCAATACCATGACTGAGGTGCCCTTGAGCATGGCACCAAACCCCCAACTGCTCCCCGGGCGCCGCAGCATAAATGGCTGCCCACTACTCCGGGTGTGTGTTCACGGTGTGTGTGTGTTCACTGCTGTGTGTGTGCGCTTTGGATGGGTTAAATGCAGAGCACTAATTCTAAGTATGGGTCACCACCAGAGCATGTGAGCGGAGTGGGAGTGGGAGCGGAGTGGTAATAGGTAGGTTTGCTAAGGTTAGATTCATATATTTAATAAAATTGAATTAATATATTACAATTAATAAAATTAAGAAGAATGTAAGAATTTCGCTCTGAAACATGATAATTGCTATTTATCAGCATGCTTAATTTTAGACAATAATCCAAGAATTTCGTTACAAACAGTAAACAATTAGGCCTACCAGAGAAATTTTATGTCGGAGCGGGATCTGAGCGGGAACTGGTTCACGGTGAGCGTGAGTGGAATATTAACGGAGCGCTTGCTCGGGCAGTTAGAGCGACTGAGCGGAGCGCACGTCCATAGAGCGGAAAACGTAGCGGAGCGTCACAACGCTCCGCTTCGCTCACATGCTCTGGTCGCCACATGTCACGTCACTGTCACCGTCACTTTTATTATAATAACCAGTTATTCATGACTTACTGTTAAATAACCAATCAAATATAGGTATAATCATGGAAGATGATGGAAGATGATGGAAACCATTCCACATATAGGTATAATCATGGAAGATGATGGAAGAACATTCAAAAAGACAATGAAGGCTTTCTTAGTTCACCAGCCTAAAAATGACAAAATATTACATGAAATTATATATATAAATGTTTACATTATATATTTATATCTGTACATTAATACATTTGTCTGTAATACTGTATAATTTTTTGAACTGGTGAGCCAAGTAAACTTAAAATTAAAGTAACAAAAAAAATAAAATGAAATGCAATTAAAAAATTTAAATAAACCAATTATTGTTGCTATAAATTTTGACTATCCTGTCTCTACAATGGCTGCTGAAAACATTGTGATTTTACACCAAGCATGTATAGTATGGGCATTGTATGCATGAGTTCGCTTTCTTTCTTCATCTGGTGTTAGGATCCAGAAGTACATACATTTGGGGTCCAGTGTTGTAGTGAATTCAGCACTTAGTAATTACATAATAAGAGTGCTACCTATAGCCTGAGGGTAGGGAGGCAGCTTGGGCTTTTTTGGCAAGCCTTAGACAATCCGCGCTTGGTCTTTTTTAAGATTGGCTTTCCACACCTACGATGAACCGTTGCATTTGTCGAGCACCGTACCCCATCCCCGGTCTGTTTTTTATTTAGAAGATCAAACGTTTCACTTCATTAGGGCCCTTTTGTTTCATTTGAAGCATGTTTTCCGAAACAAAAAGACTTTGAGGGAAAAATAAGTCATGCAGTCTGCAGAGGTTTTATTGGGGGAAATAATAGGCAATTGAGAGAAGGTATTTAATAGGCCAAATCCAGCATTGCATCTGCTGTGGAAAGCCAGTCGGTGTACTTCTAAAAGTATAAGACCCGATTTTTCCCATCCCTCTCCCGTAGGCAGAAACTGTCAGAATGAGTGATGTCAAAAAATAGGAGGGGTTTGAGTTTAACACACTGGAGGGAATGTGAAGACTCACAGCACAGGGCATCTGCTCTGCATATAAATGAAAAGAGAATGGACAGAAGGCAAAACATTCACTGATCAATACTCCAATATCTGGAGCAGGAAGACTCCAATAACTGCATCAGTGACCACCGATGGCTACATTGAGAAAATGATACACAATCCAACCGACTGACTAAGTGAATCAGTGCTCAACCCTGCAATGATGCTTCTAACAACAAACCATTTTTCAGCACAGCTAGATTTCAATATACCTCCCAGTAAACCTGTCGCTGTAATGCGCTCAGCGTGGGTTATTGGATAATTCTACGAGTTATTAAGTGGAAGCCATTAAGCAAGGAGTAAGATTTTCTAATAAGAGGGGAGGTGAACGAATGAGCCCTATACTAATCAGATCAGCGAGGGCTGAAGTGGACACAGGGTGCAGGGTGCTGACCTTTAGTGACCGGTGGTCGGTGTGGAACTGACCACAAAGGGTCAATAGCACATATCCCCCCCCCCCCCCCCCACCCCCTAACGGCACATTCACAGTCAAATCAATGTCGAATTATGGGTTATTTATTGAATAATCAAAAAGGTATTATCGCCCCTGATGTGAAAGAGGTTGTCAGAGGGGAACACTATTTATCAGCCCTCCTCTCAAAATTAGGGTAATCAGTTATCATGTAAACAAGAGCCAGCAGCTGCTTGCCAAAGCATGCCTATTACTCACAGCTACTTAGCACCACTGGGAGAGTATGTGTGTGTGAGTCCGAGAATATGCATTTTTCTGAACTGCAAAGCACCAAAATCTAAGTCCAGTGCTGCGGGAATATTACACACACCACAAACACACACACACACATCATCTGAGCGCAGTGATATGATAGAGGTCAAAGCACCTCGTTACAGGGAGACTGCAGAGGACACAGGATGTGGCAATGAGCAGATTGAGTTTCTCTCTCCTGAGCTTGAGGCTGGACACAACTCATGAGCCGGCCACACATATACTGTACACACACAAACCCAAAATGCGAACGTAAAATAAACTTCTTTGGAATTGAAAATACATCCTCTGATTTTTAAGACATGCCATATGATTTTAAAATAGCAATATTTCTACTTTCTACTAAATTAATCAACAGAATGTTCTTAACACAAATGTGACATTCAATTAAATTTTATTTTATTATATTACATCATTCACAATCACACACTATGTACAAATATATATGTGTGTGTGTGTAAATATGTATCTATAAAAATAAATCTTTAAAGAAAGAAGATTAGATATTAAACCTCCTTTATAAAGTTTGCTAAAATAATTGCTTAATACATAAACCATGTTTTTCATTACATTTGTAGATTGTTTTGTCCCAGTACTGAAGAATCAGTGTACTGATATAATCATATATTTTTACTCATAAACTCAACATCTACACATCAACTAATATAATAACTATACTGCCAAAAAAATGAGAAGAACACTGCAACTTTCAGATTGGAAAACCAGTGTACAGGCTGGGAGATGTTCGCTCAGTTTCTTCCCTCAGACTCAGTGAGTTTTAAGATCTCCTCAGCCGCTCTTTACAAATGAAATAAATGGCTGTACAGGTCGCTCTTAAACAGCCCTATCAATCAAATACACTTACATCTGCCATAAATTTCAAAGAAATTGTAGGCCCCTCTAATGCATTGGCTGGAGCCACAGCGGTAGAATCCATAGTTGTGGCCGGCCCTGCCAAACCTTTCCTCCATTTACATTATTATCTGTCACCAGATTTTTTTTGTCCCTCAAAAGCATTAGAAAAGCTGATGTTGTCTCTCTAACCAGATTAAGATTGGTTTTTGTCTCGGCCACAAGGGAGGTAGAGTTACCGACAATAAGATCAAAATGAGCCAATTCCTTTTCTATTCTCATTCAAAACAAACAAAAGGGGCTAATAGCCCCAGCATCTGTGTCCAAAGCAGTGGCAGGTCGATATACACACTGATAGATGTGAGCCACAAAATTGCTGGTTATTATGGCAGTGAAAGGGTCTTGCTCGGTTTAAGTGGTCAGTGGCGATCATATCTCACTCCCTCAGATTATCTACCATAAGGCTGAGCTGCGTTCACTTATCGGAACGAAGACTGCGCTTGAGAAATGTTCTGATAAGATATATTGGGTTATAGCAGAGCTGTGAGGAAGCAAATATTGAATATTGTATTCCAGTTATTACACTATTTTGGCTTTTTGTAACGGTTGTACTAGCCTCCAAATGTCATGCCCCGTAGTGCACATATTCCTCACCGGTGCCACTCGCCGTCTTTATTGTAAACATGCCAACGAAGCCAGCCGACTTTAAGGGCAGGATGGAGCCCAGCAACCCACTCAGGTGAGAGCGATAGGTTGTTGTAATGTGGATTGTGCAGGCAACGTTAGTCACGGTGACCTGGCTTGCCTTGCTTCCAGTCCTCTGGGCTTTCTGTGTACCTAGTGTCAGCCCTCCCGGGGGAGCTATCACCTCTCTCCCCCGATTCAATTCCAGGCCGATTTCATTCTCTCGCTGCCAGCCCTAGGCCGCGGCCACACCAGCGGCAACCTTGTCTTAACCCCACACTTGCTGGTGTTAATTGCATTAGGGCCACGATGTAAGCCTTGTAAAGGGTCACCTCGCAGGCAAGGCTGCGTGCCGCTTACCTCACTCTTCCACCTCACCCCATCATGGCCCAATATAAAGGACTCTATTCGCTCTCATCCTCTCTTATTACACATTAGTCAACTCCCTCTATCCGTCCTGGGACCTGTCTTGTAACTCTGTTAGCACACTTGTTAGGAAAGCAACCACTCTTGCCCACCTCCCTCCCCTTCTTCTTACACAGATCTTCACCTCTAGCTCACCTCTCCTAAACCTTTGCCTTTCTGACCTCAAATTATGTTTATTTAACTTGTAGTGGATGTGATGTACCTCCACACATACTCAAGATAGCAGAAAGCACTGCCAGATAACCTACTTGAATGCCTTTATTAGGCAGTACTCTGGGACTTTGGCCCTATTGTCCCACCCCTGAGGAACAGCAACAACAAGCCAAGAAGGTCTTAAGAAGGAACACATTGTTTACATATAATGTGTTAACTGGTCTGGTTCTCTCAACCATCTAACCAGCTATTATTTTTTGTATTAATAATAAATTATTATTAAATTAGAATGAATAAAAATAAAAAAATTATAAAATAGCACTATTAGCAATACTAATAATCATTCATCAATAAAAATACTCAAACAAATATAAGTAATAAATAAAATAATAGCAATAGCAACTAATCAAGAATAAAAATAGAAATAATACAATTACAAAATGCAAAGTAAAAATAAATAATTAATTTCTGCTTTTTATCAGCAGCAAAAATATGCACAATATAATATCTCATAATGCTGTTCTTCCCAAACTACACCTGTTCTCGTTCATAATCAATCAGCTGCACTCATATAATGTCAATCTGGTGCAGTTCTAGATTAATGGCAACAATCAAAGATCTGCTGCCTGGCTAAGAACATCAAACTTGATTAAACATATTAATTGGAGCAGCCTGTAAATATGGCCTACTGTAAATATGTCCAGGGAAGAACCTTGGACCCCTCTTATGAGAGACACATAAAGCCCTGTGTCTCTAGGGGATCTCGGCCAATAAATATCATATCAGGTTCTGCCTCAAACACCACCCAAACCTCACTATAGTCGGACTGTTCCATTATACTAAGAGGAGCGTCGGTCTTTAATGCCATAAAGCTTTGCTGCCCACACTCCTCCACCCCCCACTGGGCTGATTAAGCAGCAAGATGTGCATCTCACGGCTGCACGTTCAGCTTTGCTCTCGGTCCTTGGCTGAGCTTGGGGCGAATGATGATCGAAACCGTGCCTGTATAAACGTCCTCGTAAAAATGACAGCTAGACATATGTATAGATCCCCATTAAAATTTTACTACTAATCACCCGGCTGGCAGGCCTGCTGCCTGGGCCGTGTGGGCTTTAGGCTCACAGGCGGAGCTGCACCAGAGGGACCAGTTCTAAATGAAGACATCAGCTGCATCTCCCTGCCTTTGCCAACCATCATAAAAGACAGTCAACAACACCTAGCCGACAGGGCCCTGTAATGGGCTTTTTATTTCAGCTTGGTCATAGTGATGGGGGAAATTAAACCCCAATTCAGTGTTTGGGGGACATCAGGCTCAAGGTCATGTAAAAGTGAGCTAGATTCACTGAATGCACAGGAGATAATGTTAACCCGAATTTTCCTGATTTCAAGACTTGAATATTTCATCATGAAGGTCATGGAATTTTGTAATATATTTATTTATTCAGATAGAAATAATATATATATATATATATATATATATATATAGAGAGAGAGAGAGAGAGAGAGAGAGAGAGAGAGAGAGAAAATATTATACAATTATATATTAAAACTGTGTGTGTGTGTGTACTTGTTTATGCTACATTGTGAGGACTAAATGTCCCCACAAGGATAGTAAAACCTGAAATTTTTGACATGTCAAACAATGTCAGGAATGTAGATTAGAGATTCGACTTTAGGAATGTAGTTTTTGTTTGTGGAAACTGTCCCGAGTAACAAGAGGGTGGCATGGCAATCCAAACATGCTGGATTAAGTTGCAAACAATGACAGGTGTCTGATGGGAAAGCACACCTGCAGAAACGTAGAACCATCTGGGGTTTCTCACACAATTAACCAGCTCTGAGAGCTGAATCTGCCAGACTTGTTATGACTGAAACTGACACTTAAATTGGTTTGTTTGCAAAGTCCACCCTCTGATCTGAGGCAGCTTAATCTCACTCTGCGCTTATAAAGTGAACACACGTAAGGATGCGTAGCCTCTGAACCTGTCAAATTACAAGTACTTTGTTGCATAAAGTAAGGATTAATGGACTAGTAGAAGACAGAAACACTCCCAGATTTACAAGGACAAACAATCAGCGAGGACTTGCAACTCACACAGTCTGTGCCCAACACACCTCCCTCTCACCTAGTAAAGACCTATTAAATATCATCCATGCAGTTCATCATCACGAAAACGGAAGAGGCATGGCGAGAACAGAAGAGTCTAGTGGAGAATGAGAGAAGCGCGGCAGGTCAGATTGAGGAGATACCCTCTAAATGAACCCCTTTATTAACCCCTCCCACTGCAGCCCCCATATTCAGAACACCTCTTCTGCCTCTATTACCTCCCTGCCCATTTCATTATCCAGCCTGAACTCTGAATAACCCCCTTGTGGTCATTTTTTATGTCACTTCGGGTACAGGGTCTGTGATTTAAACACATAGTCCCCATAATTTGATTTCTTCATGGGGTGAGCTACCGGTGCAGAGACAGGAGAGCATCGGGGGGGCTGGGTCTCCGGGGTCGACTTGGTAAGCGATAGCAGAATGACTTGAAGAGGCTAATAAAGTAATCAAGCCCTTCGTTACATGGTGATAATATTGCCCCTAAAACACTGATAACTATTACTTGGCCCAATGATTACCGAACATTAATGGCTTCCTACTTTTTCACACCCTCTGTCTCCCTTTCACCCGCTCAGCTGCCAATTAGCAGTTAGATGAGAGAAATAAAAGCCTGTCTCCGCATGGCTGCCAATGATGGCACAGTAGCCAAAGAGCACCAGTGAGTAAAGAGAGCAGATCCACAAACTGATGCCCACAGTTCAGAAATGGACTATATGATCTATTAATCTTTACCAATTAATATTATGCACTTTCAAATAGAAGCTAGGCAGCTTTTGCATGATATTTTGGTCATAACTCAAACCACTAGGATGCACCATATTCAATTGAGCTGCCCACAACCCTGCTTGTACTATATGTTAAGCATCATGGCTCAATTTTCTATGTATTTTGATTGATTCACTAATAGAATTGATAGTCTTGTAATACTTTACAATTTGAGATATCATACATTACTAAATGGGTACGAATTACAGATTTAAGACCTGGTTTCTACCTTCAGATCGTCTTATGTTCTGATCTCCAGCCTTTCTCACAGGAGAGGGCTTTCGAGCAGCCCTGTTGCCAGAAAGGCCCGATCAGTCAAGTGCCATCAATATGACCCAGCTTGTTTACACCTGGAGAGGACAAGACTATGTAGTGGAAATCAATGGGAATCACCTGAGTGGCACCTTGAGTGGCACCTCGGCCACTGAAGGGAGGGAGCAGACAGAGAAACAGGAGGAAAGGGAGGGACCAGTCCAACAGACAGCCAATAAAACAAACAATCTCTCTCTGTCTTAGAGGTGAAGGGCAAGGAACCAAGAACATAGTGATTTTTCATAGTGGACAGTGTAGATTTACCCTACATGCAATGAAATCAACATGATAAGGGTGTTGTTGCACGCTGTATCCCGTGCTTTCCTCACATCTGAGAGTGTTTGAGTATGACAGGTGCCCGTTTCTTACCCTGAGATGACTCCATCTGGAGAGCAGACTGTGGGAACTGCAGCCATTACATTATATATGAGTACATTCAGATGGAAGGGTGTTTGTGTGTGTGGGTAATTGGGTGTCTGCATTCCAAAAAGTTGCCTAATATCTCTTTAGCAACACTTAAAATAGTACTTGCTGAGCTGTAACTGGTAAATGTGTTCAACAAATTTGTGAAATGTAGGTAAAAATATATTTGTACACACACACACACACACACACACACACACACACGTATATATACATAATTTTTTTTCCCTCATTCAAAAGTGTGGGGTACGATTTTTTTTAAATGTATTTTTCCTTTAAAATAAAGGTTTTAAGTAATATATTTCACAATATTACTTTTGTTACTGTATTTTGGATCAAATAAACACAGTCTTGGAGAGAATAAGTGACTTTTTCAAAAACATTAAAACTAGTGCTGTCAAACGATTAATCGTGATTAATTGCATTCAAAATAAATATTTAAGAAAAATAAGTTATGTTTATATTTTAAATATATTTTTATATAATATAAATTATATGAATATAAATATATACACGTAAATATTTTTGAAATATATACTGTACGTGTGTGTACTTATATATACATAATAAATATACACAGTACACACACATATATTATGTAAACAAAAACTTTTATTTTGGATGCGATTAAAACCAACCCCAAGCACACAAAACATACACAAATACACACGTATAAATTCTGAAAAAACAACTTACCTGAAATGTGACAACCATAATGAGGAAACATGTGAAAACAAAAACAGAGAGACAATAAATTAACAAACATCCATACAAATTTGTTCACATAAAACACTTAAAATTATACAGAATTAGTCAGTACACTTATTTCAGAACAACTTCTAGCATCTGTTGCATCTATATGTTTTTAAAGGCTAGATGCTGAGGCTGCTCACAATTGTAGCTGTGAACAGTGTTTTCATCACGGACACTTGATACCGCCTGTAGTTCACGTCTCAAGCCCATGTCCCCTCCCGCGCCCTTGCGCTGTGGTGTAAACACACATTGTTAGGTTAGAGGTTAAAAGTGTTGTGCTTAGATTCTTTGACAGTAATCTAATTTCTCTTCTCTTGCGCATCTATATTTATTTGGTTTTGTCAACACTCAGGGCTCTTTTTTCTCCCTTTTGCCTTCAGTGTATTGATCTCTCTAATGGATTGGATCTGATTCCAGAGAGTCTAACATGCTTTTGTATCCCTTTATTTTCATCCAGGAAAATCGATCAGGCAGGCCTGAAAATCAGCCAGGATCAGGTTTTAAGGAATCTACTGTTGTGGGAAGACTTGGTGAGTGACCAGAGAACTTTAACCATCCAATAGGACATTTTCAGATAACATCCTTTTACTCTTTATTTTGGTTGCTGTTTTTAGTTTTTGTTGATTTTAGAAGTTTTTATTTTCCCTGCGGACAACAATCCTGCCATTGCTAATTCTATTGAAATGTCTTTAAACCATAATTTATATAATAACAGAGGATTTGCTGTGCTACACATTTTGCAGGAGATATATGTAACGTGAAGATCTCAGCTGGCTGCAGATTGACTGATACTTCTTTATACTTCTTGTGTTGAGGTTTTAATTGTCACAGATAACTTGGTCACAGGTTTGTGTCCTTACAAAATTAACAAAAGGCCAAACTAAGCATAAAACATTACAACTGTAGCACACACAAACCCAGGTTGTCCTGGCCTTTCCCACAAGGAGCAGAGTTGAATATGAGAAGAGAGTAGATCAATGACCAGGCTGGATTTCTACCTCCAACTCTGAAACCTGAGCGTAGTGTGTGAAGATATCAATGAATTCCTTCACTTCCTCACACGTTCGAACAAATTGAACTTGTAAGGAGCCGCATGAGGGGCAGGACTGAGAGGCAACCTGGCAATCCTGGCTTAAACCAAACTAGTTCAGCCAGAGAAGTTAACAGGTTCCCAGTGGGTGTGTAAATACGCCACATGAGGAGTATGTGCTTCCTCATAGCTCTCTGACTTACATGTATAGGCAGGGTACGACAGGAAGGACACACTTGTTAAATGAACCCTGATTCCTGTTCATGTGGGGTCTTTTCAAAAATCCTTAACCGAGGAGATCACTAAGGCCACTGAGGTGGTTACTATTGTTTGTTTACACAGGGTGTCACTACTGTATGTAAAACTAAAAGTGTTATGTATCATTTTTTATAAGGTTTATAGGCCTTACAGACAGACTCAAAAGTGAGTCAGTTCTCTTAATTGTGCTTTTTCCACAACTCTGCTGTGAAATGACACACTTCAGCTTTAAAAACCTTCAAAAGAATTTTAAGTGTTGGACTAATAGAATCATTAGCCGTAAGATCAAATCAGGTTTTGTATTGTGTTCAGGAGCTTTTTCCTCTCAAACCAGGTGCCGGCAGTATGAGACGTGCTGCCCCATTTCCCCCGAGACAACTCTATTTGTGAGGCTGCCGAGGGTTTAACAGTGCAGAGAGCAGGAGGAGTAATGAGAGGCCGGTGACATCTCATAAACTTGTCCACCTCACACACACACGCACACAAACAAACCTGTGAGAGCCCCTCTGCCACAGGACCGAGTGAAATCACTGATCTCTGACATCTGTGCCGTGGTAGTCGCCAGTGTCTGATGGAGCTGCCGGTCAAAGCGCTTAAGACTTGAGCTACAACCTAAGGAGGGTCCCTCGATGGTCACAAAAATGATAGAATCATATGTAGCAATCAGAAACAAAGTCTGCTCTGTCTGTCATAAACACCTGTCCTTCAAATGCCCTGATGTTTCAGGCGATGATGTGGAAACCGCTCGTACTCACGGTGCAGGTGTGGATCTGTCTGCTCCCCAGCCCCACATACCCAGTGGCGCTTTTTCCCTTTGAGGATGAGAAGACGAGTAAAGATGAAACACTCTCTTTTCCTCTTCCCATATCTCTTGAGCAGATCCTATCAGGCTTTCTGTGACATTTGACAGTAGCCATTTCCAAAAGCATGGTGGCTTATGAGATGTCTGATACTATGTTTTGGTTTCCCTGGAGCAAGCCGTCCAGCTGTGGTAACATTCACCAGATGTTCTGCTCTTAATCACAACAATGTCAGAAGGGGAAACAAAAACATCACTCGGGCTTGACAATAATACTTAACACTCAGGTTACACTTTTCTGCTGACACTTGTAGTCAACCCAGATCTGAATTAATTTCATTTTATCTGGGTGATGATTTTGGGAATTTGTAACTCGACAATCTGCGTTTGGCGCGAGTCTATGAATTATTGAATATTTGATAGAGGGCAGAAACGCAGATGACTGAGGATGAAGAATGAACTCATACATGTTTTAATGTGATGTGCATTTAGGGTGATGGCTTTCCACACACAGATCTCTGCCAGTGTGAAGTCAAATCCCCAAATCTTGGAACTGCCTACACACGCGCACACACACGCATGTGAGTGCACAAGGAGTACTAACATTCGAACACGCACACACACGCAAAAAAACCCTTCTCACAGATTTATCACCCAAGCCCTGCTCCCGTCGGCATCACAGTGGCTGATTTTCTCATTTCATAGGCCACCGGGGTAGAACAGACATGTGCTTGTTCAAATCCACCCAGCAAGACGCACCGGTCTCAGCACACAACTTTCTCTTTAGCAGCTTAACAGATGCCAGGCAGGGGGGTAAAAGCTTAGAAGGGGGCGCACACGTGGAGGGGGGCACACCCGTCAAGGGCGAACCCTCTTTGCGCACATACACACACAAGGTAGAGACAAAAGAGGGAGAAATTAGGTTCCTGCAGCCCTGCGCTCTAGTGACCATGACCGTGAGGGGTTTTATTTATCATTCTGTGCCAGTGGTTTTAAATGATAGCACTTTTTCGGACCCCTTTTTTTCCAGCGTGAGCCAAGCAGAGCACGGCTCCTCTCCAAATATAGAGATCATGTTTGTATTGTTTGACACTGAGGCCTGATGGAGTGCTTATTCTGTTCCTGTCGACATGGGTAACCCCCCTCCATGGAGCGGCTTGGAGTAAGAAAACACAGCATCAGGGCTACAGACAAGGCGGGCTGTTTGAGAAAGCAGGGACCCACATGAAAGGCATCAGCCCATGCACGGGGTAGACCCAAAAGAGGTGCATATATACGTGTGTGTCCGCACATGCAGGCGAATTGCTGTTTATGTGTGCCAGACTGCTAAAAACTGTGTTTTTTTGAGGGGGAGTCATGCTGGAGAGAGGATTTAATTGTGGCCTTTTGAGCAATGCCGGCTTATTGATGTAATGGTTTACTCATGGTGCGGTTGAGGAGGTACAGTTTAACAATAGGGGCTTGTTAGGAGTCACTGAGTCCTGTGCACAGCATCCACATTACTTAGTGGGAGCACGCAGGCTTGTAATGAGGAGCAGGAGCGCTCAAATGATCCGCTCTGTTTGGGCTGCAGCTCAGTGCAGGACAACGCACATGTAAATGCCTGTTAGCCACTGGGAAACTTTGAGTCTGTTCTCAGATCTAGCTTGGCTACTTGGCAACCTGCTAAAATGAAACAGAGTGGTTAACACTCACAAAGACAATAAGCTATGACACACAGTATGCAACTGGGAAAATTAAACAGTTTCTATAATCAGCCAAATGTAACATTACAAAAGTGGCCTTACGTAGCTTCAGGCAGACAGATTCAAGCATCAATGATGAGAAAAGGCTGTTTAAAAAATGTGGTCTATAAGACGTCATTAGATATGTACTCGTCGTATTCATGTTTGCTTTATATGGTTTTGAAAAACTTTATACCATTTTTAAGAAAGGTTGAATGACTCTTAAAATATCATGTGGTGCAACTAATAAAAGGTAAACAAATTTCCACATGCCTTGAATACATTTGAATTTACACAATTGTGATTTTCTAAAATATTTTTGAGGTAATTTTTTTGACAAATATCATGAATTATTCATTCAGAAATCAGTAAACAAGTAAGTAAATAAATAATGTTTCTGATGATTTACAGCACATGAAATTTCAAAACCATAAAAAAATTTATTTTTATTGAAATTTTGAATAAATTTGGTTCTACGGTCTAGCTTGAAACCTGCATAAAGCAGAATAGTTAACACAAAGAAGACATATGGCACGTACTATGTAACCAGGAATGCTACAGCATTTCTAAGACAGCATTAGAGCTGACAAAATTGAGCTTTAGTAGCTCCAGGCAGACAGCTTGGGATAGTCAGAAATGGGGTGATACAGACATATACACATGCAGACACACATTTTAGAACAGTAAATGAAAGTTGGAGGACCAGAGGTAAACATGCTAGAGAGCGAGAAAAAAAAACTTTTTTCTTGCAACCTTGGTGGTTTTCGGTAGAATAAAGGGAGGGGATATTTTTCCTTTGATTGTATGCCAGATGGAGTAGCTGTGGATAAACAGAAAGAAGCCAGGAAAATATACAAGGTCCGGGGTAAGGCCTGGGTCTCGCCTGAGGAGCCAAACCATAGGAAGAGCACTCGGCTAGCCATGAGATCACCTGCCCTGGCTCTGCAGTGCCACACCAAGGACTGGCGGGACAGGCCATGTAGAAGCTGTTATTGTAACATGGTGAACACATGCGAGAGCTCCGTGGCCATTTATTTAATTCCAGTCGTCCAACTGAGCCTCATGTGGTACCAAGATCCAAAAGGAGTCAACAGGAGCTCCCCTTCCACACAGAATAGCCTTTTTTTCAACAAAAGCTAATTTTTAATTGAAATTTTTAAAATGTGGAAGTATGCGGCATATCAGAATACCACGTGGCATGCAAAAATGAGAGGTATGTTGCCCCTAAAAGACACTGTGCTGCATATACATGACAGATTGTTCAAATCTACTGGTCTCTGTTGTTTTGAGTTGTAATGAGTGTTTGTGCTGCCATTGCCACAGACAGACACACTCTGGGCGCCTGGCATCCCCGGTGCACATGCTGGCCTATTGTACTTGGCAACCTTGTTCCCACAAACAGATCACAATGCACTAGCTCCCTCTGGCCGGCCCCATGTTTGCACTGGGAGCAGCTGTTGGTGAAATAGCCCTGTAAGCTCTTCCTAATTACCTAACATGCTCTGTGTCTAAGCAGCCCGGCGTTTAGTCCCTTTTTCAGGGCTCCACACTGCCTGGCCTGCACTGGCCAAACAAGTCCCACTTTCCAATGCAAGTGGGGGGTCAAAGAGAGTGAGAAGAGAGGGCAGAAAGGGGACGGTTGGGGGTGGTAACTGGGGATACACAGCCTATCATGCCCCACCCGCCCCCACCCACATCCCTGGGTCAGCCTGATACTCTTCTAGATAATATATCAGCCTGCAGTCCCCTTGGCAACCCAGCCAGACCCCACACACAACACTCCAGGGTAGCCACCCCCTTTTCTGCTCCCCAGTACTGCCACCTGGCCCCCTTCGCCCAGCCTCTCAAAGAGAGAGCCTCATCACTCAGCTAGCAGTCCATTGTTCAGCTCATGAAGTGACTGCGGGCCAATTAGCAAGTTAACAAGTTAAGAGGTGGACTCTGTCAAATGCAGCACTTTTTCACCCCAGGGTCATCAGCAGGGGGCAATCGCTGTTCCCATTCTGGGAGGGACGCTTCATAAAATGGCCGCTGAAGAGTTGCTGAGCCCAGCATGATTCTGAGGCTTCAATGCATCTCTAAGTTCTCAGTTATAAGTATACACGACGCAATGCATGGAGACATTGCTTAAAAGGATTATTATGCAACGGACATGACTTTTGTCTTTTGGAGGAAGTGTACCAATGGCAAGTCCAATTGTAGTCCGTGTTGTAGACTTTGCAGAAATATGCAATTCAGAGCCAATTCAGTTCATCCTACAATTTAATTGGTGCCTACTGGTGCTGAATTCAGATGCTCTTTTACAGCCTCTCAGAATCCCAAAAATAATTACAGTGGCGAGATGTTCAGCTATTCCGGGTTGGTTTACAAGGTTTGCCGAGATTCATTTGTAACCAAATCCGCTTCCATAAAACCAGTCTGAGTTAGATTTTTTTGTTCCTGTGCATCAGCATTCCAGCTTACCTGTGGTCTGAACAACTCTACTAAGAAGCACGGCTGACCAGTGGAAAAGGTCTCTTTCAGACCTCCTTCGATTAAGTCGAGCATTTCAATCTGAAACAAAGCCTCAACATATTTTCCCGTTAAACTGTGCAATTCACAATGCATTCTACGGCTCCCACATCCTTTCAATGTCACAAACCCCCCACCCCCCACCCTCTCATGACACTTTCTCCTCCGTTTCGCCTACCTCCTTGAGACAAAGACAAAGGCCCCAATTTGTCACGTCATGTCCAGCTGTTGACTGGGAAGACCCCTCAGCCAGTGAAAGCAGCACAAGCTGGGGGAGCCAAATGGCTTTTCGCCCTTCTGTGGGAATGTTTGTCCAAGGAAACAATGCCACCTCGATGGGGCGGGGTGGGGGGTACTCCCAGGGGGGTATGCGCCTAGCTCCTTGGGCTTTAACCCTTTTAGGGAGAGCTGTCCACCTTGAAAAGGCCATTGAGCTGCTGCTGGGTGGCAGAATAGCATCATTAAGCTTCACTAACCTCACTGTGAGTGCCAGGACACTGATAGTGGTGATGCCTCACATAGATTTACTGCCGGATAGTGGGTTTGTTCTCTTTCCCTGAAGGGACTAGATCAGGAAAGAGTCCCAGGCTGGATAGAAACAATACTTAGCTGTGAGGGGAGCGAGAGGGCCAGGAACCACTTAATGAAGAACGTATAATAAACTCCCTCCCCAAAGAGTCTCCATGGGCTACCCTATGATACGACGGTCACTGCTAATTGAGTAAAAAATTGGCGGTTGCTTGACCCTTCCAAACTAATGGCACCTGCAACCAATTTAGGAGATGATTAATTGATATTCATGTGACATATAGGTTGACCCCCTCAAACCTAGTCTTGGGAAACCTCTCAATCCAAATTCAGTGCATACATGCATTAATCTGATCCCCTACCAGGGTTTGTGGGGGGACGTCTTTGACCGTACATTAAACTCATGTCATGTAGTACTTCAAGCCAACACCTATAATCAGTGCAATAGAAAAAAATCTCATATTGAACACAACAAGGCTTATCAAACATGTCGGGCCATCTGATGGTTTCTCCCTTGACACATTGTCCTTTTAGGAAAAAAAATAAGGTGGAGTAGGTGTTCCTCACTCTCCATTTAATGTGCTCCACAATTATAGCTGTCACAGCACAAGCCTCGGCATAGTTTGTTTCATTACCACCCTCCCCTCCCCTTTCAGTGTGTGAAATATGGAGGCAGGGAACAAACCTTCTGTCATAAATACCCTCTCTATGAGAGCCATCAGAGAGAAGCTTCATCACAGGAGGAATATGGGGGAAGTTACCAGTGGGGGGCGAATACTTCTCATAAATTATTTGGGTGTGCAATAATATTTGCTTTGTGGAACGGGCCCCCAGTGGAGCATTTGAACTGCAGGAGCATCTATACTATCATAAGGAGGCTGAGGAGAAGAACGGAGAGGAAGAATGACCTCAAAGATCTTACTAAATGTTGCCCTTGTGCACACCAAACCCTAAACCAATTGACCATCCACTGGCTTGCGCTAGAGTACTTAATCTCCTCACCCTGACTATGTCTAGGCAGAGCCCACTGTGCATCTCCTGTGCCTGATCTAAAGCCATCAATATGCCAATAATCTCTCCAGCCAATATCTCAGGCTGCCTGTGCAAATGAACAAAGGGAAGGTGTTATAGATCCTGCATCTCTCTGTTCTCCCTAAGTCAGGTCACATGGAAAATCAGGCACAAGGGCAACGTTTAGCTAAGAACCCAATTCAGACTGACACTTTTGGGCTTCGGGGGTCAAAGGCCAGCATGTCCATTATGGACAACCAATTATCCCTGCCAACTGTCTGCTTTCATCTGTGTTTTTTGGCGGGGTTTGAAGCTCTCAGAATGCACAGACTAAAATTCACCAAGGAAGCACAAACAAATCTAACCAAATTTATTTCCTGTGTGATATATTCATGCTATGAATAACCACGTTTATTCATGGCACTCACAAGGAAGCTTTACTAGGATTACCGGCGCAGACGCCTTCAGCTGGATGCACAAAAAAATGGCTAACTCATAAACAGCAGGTCGTAATGCCATGCATATTCTGTCACGCTCAACCCCACAGCATTTTAATTCACAGGAAATGGCACATATTGGGCATACGCTGTGACTGATTGGCACAGACACCAATGAGAGGGCCGTATAAACAGGCAACACTCGGAAGCCACTGGAGCGTGGGGAGGCGAAGTGCTCCTCAGTACTCCGCTGTCTTCCCTGAGGACCCTGAGGAGTCATAATCAGACCCTTGTAATACACTAGTACTTGTGTGGTCCCCTGGGCTCATTTGCATACTAATTACTGATTGCAAATGAGAGGGGGTGCCGATTATGTTCTGCCTGAGTCGCCGTGGTGGCAGAATATTCCGGTGATGCCACTAAGGAGCTTATCCAACACAGCAAGCCGAGCAGAGCAGGGCCCTCCCCTGATATACAAGCCCTCATTAGTATTACAATTAAGGACATGAAAGACACATAAAACATTATATACTGCCAAAGTGTTGTTTTCGTACCAATTAACACAGCTACTGATTTACTATCAGAGAGGACCCAGATCTCTGAGGAACCCAGGAACATTTCTCACACATGTACATGACACATGCACACATGTGTCAAACACACACTGAGCTCAGTGTGGTGGCAGAAGTGAAGGTAACAATAGACTTAGGTTTTCTAATGGGAGGACCACATAACAGCCAGAATCAGATGGCAAATCATCATGTCATTCTGCACTGTTAACTGGTGTAACAAGCCTCACACATTGACGCACACATATACAGATATATAGGCTACCCGCAGTCATTCTTATATACCTGACACTATCTCTGCCATCCCCTTCTCTTCCTTTATAACAGCTCTTTGTTTTTGTCAATCCTTAGACTTTCGTTGGTGTGAAAGAAGGATGAGGTGATTGTGTGTGTCATAGCTCAGCCAGATGGATAGTAGGGGTTAGGCAGTGAGAGTTTGTGTGTTCAGCCATGTTTTTTACCTCCTCTTTTCTTGCCGGCCACCGGGGGCCTGTTTTATAGATCTCTTTCTACTGATTTGCATGCAAAATGCTGTGGGGGGGGTCTTTACTCTTAACTTTACAATAAAAGATCTGATATCAGTGAAACAGAACACAAGCACATACACACACAAACGAAAAAATGTTACGTGCAACACATATACAACATATTTCAACATAATTTTTGTCTCATTTTTATTTTAAGACAAAATACAGTTACATTCAAGATGCAATCTATGAATTGTCCAAATGTCTTATGAAGCATTAAGATAAATAAGAACAGGGACACACTGGCACATATGGGTACTGTTAGTTACCTATTTCTAAGAATTATGAAAACCATTTTAAGATTTAAGGATTTTAAATATATTTACTAGAAAACAAGTCAAAATAGGATCATTAAAAAAAATTTGCAGTGTACAACAAAAAGAAAGTTAGCCTTTAGTTTTCACTATTGGCTGGAGTTTGTTTCTATCTCTTCCTGGCTTTCTTACTGTGGAGTAAGAAAGACTAAACAGGGCAGAACACCTTGCTAGCACTGTCTTCTTTCTCCTCTCAGCAGTGCTAACGGATCCTGTCCCCAGGCCTTCTTTAACTGGGGAATCAATCACATTGGGGCAGCCATTTCCAACCATTCTCACTCTCACTCAGTCTTAACCTTTCCAAACAGCCCATTAACCTGCATTTAATCCCCACAATGTCTTCTGTGGCCAAACTCTCACACACGTAGCATCCACCACAGACAAACACATAGACACACGCACACACAACAGCCAAGGCAGACACAATGACTAATTTTGATATTTTTTAACAGCAGTTTTGTTCAACATAGACAGAGATGCGACAAAATCTGTTTTTCTGAATTACAAGCAAAAATTACATTACATTCATGCCGACAGATCTGTGGGAAACATCTCTAGCAGAGCACACGGCACGTTGTTGCTTAGCTCCAAAATAAGGATTAAAAATTATTCCGAAATGAACATGGTTTTTAATAACACGCAGCTTGAGAAATATATATCTCATCACACAACCTCACAGAGGGCTGTGGAACAGCTAATAGACAGAAATGTGAGTGCAGGGATTTTAGTTTCAAGTCCTCAAACGTTCTCTGCGCACCGCTGGTGACACACATCTCCCTCTCCGCACGAGTCCCGTTCATGAGTATTATATCAGGCCTAATTTTCCCCTCCATTCAGTCTGCTGCTACGCAGGGTTAACACGGATCTTTATCAGCAATCTCTCTCTTTTGCCAACACAGCTTCTCTCGCACACACACAAACCACACAGTTTGCCCTCAATCTCTGTAACGGTGTCATATACACATCCTCTTTCTCTCCTTCACTCTCTCACACACAGAAAGAGACAAATAATCAGTCTTTGTTTAACTCCTTGGGTTAGTAAGAGCACTAAACACATCCTGACACATACATTACCATCAGCCAATAATTCCACAAATCTGTGCCCATTACTCCCTATCTGCAAAACGTCAAGTCAGGTAATACGATTAGCACGCTCAAATTAAATATTGAAGACCCTTGATACAAGTAATGAATAGAGGTGTAGTGTGTGATGTGCATATGCATGTTTGTACAAACATATACATTGGGATCCAAAAGTATGAGATCACATGTGAAAGTGCTTTTATTTTGCTTTTAAAAATTGTATAAATTATATTTTTTTTACATTGTAATTACATTAATTAAGTGTTTTTAGTATGTACTTTTCTTTGTTTTAAATTTACAAAGAAATCCCAAACCCTTTTGTTTACTAACAAATTTTCATTGTGGTCTCAGACTTTTGCAGTGATAAAGCAGATCGATCCTGGCAGTGTTAAAGATCTCAGGCACATAAAAGAATTGTGAGGAAGAAGAGTGGTGAGAATGAATAGATGGATGCTGGTAAGCTAAGTGCTGTTATCTGTTCTTATTGGAAAGGGTGAAGAGATTTGCACTTTACAAAGGAGTAAGCACAGCTGTGACCTCACTCGCTCCAGGGTAGTCCTGGCGACACTCCTGGTATGAGGACGTATTTGTGTGGAGATGCAGGAATTTTAAATGCGAGCTTAATGGACTTTAAATATAAACTAGCACTTGAACAATTTTTGTAGTCTAGCACTAATGATAAAGATCCAAAATAAATAAAGCTTAAAAAACTATGAAGTCTGTCACTTACATTTTACAACCATTTTATCTTAAAAGACGTATTTTCAACTGAATATTCAATGAGAACAAATGTAGGGTGGAACTTGATTTGAGATCAAATGTAATTTGCTAAAATGGTAGCTAAACAATAACCTGCATGGAGATGTCTGTGAAAAAGTAAAGTCATTTTAGAGGAAAAGAAAGTTGCTACATTTTGGTTAATTTTTATATAGCCAAACTATTTTTTTTTCATCCACCGATGAACCATTTACAATTAGACCAGGAATGTTCATTGAGTAAATGGTACATTCATTTAATGACAACAAGTGAAAACACATGTTTCCTCCTAAACATTTTTTCTGTCTTCCTATCGCTCATGTCTTATTGTGTGAAATGGTGTAGATTTCCAGACGTGCTTCAGGGATGGGAGGGCTCATCCTAGCCCACCCACTTCCCCTGTCCTCTCGTCCATCCTACATAAAAGTGCTGGCTCTTCCGGAAAGTAATGAAGGTTTACAGCTCAGCACAGCCTGCTAATTACCCTGACTAACTACCAAACCCAGACACCTGTCTGTCTGCCTGGGCCTAAGATACAACCTAGCCGAAACAACACCAGTCTCTATAAAACAGTCAGCTATGTCTGCATCATCTTATCTATATGCACACCTAAATAAAGTGGATTATTACCAAGAAAAAGAAACAAAGATAATATCTTCAAAAATTACAATTTAAAAATCTAAAATTAAATGGATAGACTGATATCTATTCCAAAAAAAAAGACATTTACAGAACACCACCTCCTTGAGAGAAACACCTGGTTCTTGACCTGATGCTAACCTTTTCTATAGCGGCAAAGGTAAAGACACAGGTTTTAAGGAAGCTAGGATAGCTCTCAGACCACTGAGGTGTATTCAAGCAGTCCCCAAGCTTACCCCAGTAGACCACTTGAGCACTGAAGCCCACCACCACCTAACAGCCCTACACAGAGCAATAAATCCCTCTTCATAAACAATGGCTGTGAGGGAGAGAGAGAGTGGGGGGCAAAGAATGATGAAAGAAGAAAGAAGTCTGACAAAGACAACATGCAAAAGAGAGAAAGTCAGCCAGACACACAGAAAGAGAATGTTGAATTTATCTGTAGGTGTGCGAGGTTCAGTCCGCTCTGCAGTGTCGTGTCTGCTGCCTGACTCAGGCTCGATGGGTCATTAGGGGCTGACCATTTACTACGGCATCACGACTCATTAGAGTGGGCAGCACAGAGGAAGGAAAGGCTAAAACGATTTTCCCAGATGGAACAGGTCAAACAGGAAGTGCTCAAGGGGTCAAAATAGACCAAACCAAATACAAACAAACATAGCCAGAAAACTCCTTCACCTTCAAGAAAAACAAAACCTTAGCAACCTGAGTCAATAAGGAGACAATCAGGAGATACGTTGTTCCAGTCATTTTTGGAAATATGGGAAACTTCTAAAGAATTGGAGTTTATTAAATGTAATATATTAAACGCAATCCCTGGTTTGCTTTCTGAGAGATGACCTAAGCCTTTGTGTCTTTGTGAGTCAGCCAGAAGTGTTGGTGGAAAGTTCACTGCATCCCTCCTCTCAAAAATACAGATCATAATGTTTGGAGAGGTGCTGTCATGTTGTGGTGATGGCGTCACCATGAAACTACAATTACACTGCGGCCACATCACAGGGACATAATGGAAACATGGCTGCAGTTCGGCCCGAGCATTCTCCTCAGCGAGCCTGCAATACTGCAGGAGGAAATTGAGGATGAGAGTGTGCCATAAAACATTCCATTACTGTATCTTCTGCCAAACCAGGACATAAATTTCTACAAATGCAGCTATTTTTCCCTTTTGGCTAAACAAATCTTGCAGCATCCAGGGACAGATTGCTCAACTTAAGACTAAAAAACAGAAAAGGGATATGGGAAAACATCTATTTACAACACAGGAGACTTCCAATGCCTTCATTCCATTATCTTCATTGTGACTGTACATCAAGCTCTTTAGCTTTTCAACACTAACCTCTGAGATTCCTCAAGCTGAACTTTAAGAGTTTCTTAGGCTTGTGGGAGCTAGCGTTCTTCAGTGAGGCCTTCAGTGAGGCCTGCCGGCTGAGCCTTTGAAAGCAGCTGGCTTCTTACCAGAGCACAGGAGCTGCATAAGAACTTGACTATTAGTTTTACTGGTAAGGCAATCAGCCCTGGAGGCTTTGTTCAGGTGGCTCTACAAAATGTTTCCAATACTATAAAGCATAGAGCCTAAGGACAAGCCACCGGCACCCTGGCTCACACACACATACGGAGACACCAAACGGGGTATACAAGAGCCCAAACATCATGGTGATATCAACCCAGGCACAATCACGTTGACAGATGTGCACATGAAGGCAACTCTGTCATCTACACACACTTGCCCTGGCTGAACATGTGGGTTCTTTTGCTCAATAGCAGGGCATCCCTTTCCCCTTTCTTTAAGACCAGCTTTAGCACTGCATGTCTACCACTCAGTATTTGCTTGAATGATTTGTGGACTCCAGGGACTAGGGATGTGCCTTTTTGTAGTAAGCCAACAATCCAAACCCCCTCTTCCCTCCCTCTTCTGAATGCTTTGAGTCTCTTCCCTGCTGTCTTTGAACTGAGATCAGAAAGAAACATTTTGGCACACATGATGCTGGTCGATCAGGTGCAGGGATAGCCTCCTTTTGAGTGGTCTGTTGTTTTAATAATGTTACCCCCCCCCCCCTCCTTCTGAACCTTCGTCTTCCAGTGCTCTTCCTTGTACCCCTCCCATGTCTCTCCTCTCCCTTTCAAAATCATTATGGCCCCCTTGGATTTCTTTCACCCCACGCCATGCAATTACTTATTGTACAAAGAGAACAAAGTAAGGGCAGTTTGGGAACATGGGTCCAGAGGCTTCGGCTCTGAGAATGGGGAGCACTTAGGATCTCTGAGGGAGGGGGTCAGAGTCCACACTAACCCCAAAGCCTTGCCTGGGAACTCACGAGTGGAACCTCTTTTAGGGGATTAATCCCCGCCTGGGCTGAGATCTCTTTCCCCTCGCTGGCACTTGAAGGAGACTCTTACTTATCAGGAAGTGATGATATAAAAGTCGATGGCTTGAGAAGTGACCTCGTAAAAACTTGAAGGAACAGAACTGCGCTGTGGCAAATTCCATAGCTTCTCTGAAATAACAAGTGCACTGCATCTTAAGGGTTCAGGAGGACAGATGGAATGAAGAGGAGGGTGGTTTTGTCTAGAGTCACGGGAAAGGAGGTTGCAGAAGTGGTTTAATTGAATAGTGCCTGGGTTGTGATTCTTTGTCTTCAATTAAGGTGCCAAACTTCCACGCTGAGAAAAACAAAACTTTGACATTTTTACTTCTGACAAATGAAACCAAAATAATAATATGAAAAGGGAGGGGAAAAAAGAAGAGAAAGTGAGGGGGGAGGATATCCTGTTTAACTACCCCTTTTTTAAACCTGTCAAGCCTTCCAAAGCCCCGGCTCTGCTCTGTTTATCCGGGATAAAAAAAGACAGCTTTGATTGAGTAAATCAGAGAGTGAGATGTCGGCAAGCGAATGGAGGGCAGCGAAACAGCTGGTTTCAGCTCAGCACTGCAATTTGGTGTAAATTTGACCTGAAAAACACAGGGTGTTTATTGTGCGCTATCATATAGGCCCTGTCAAAGCACCAGCAATTATTGCCATTAGGCTTCCATCATGTCAGTGGCTGTGCCTCTCAAGCAGCCCGCCCCCTTTCTCCAAGCCCTATAATCTGAACACACTTTTGCTCCATCAGGACGGCCCGAAGCAGGCAGATTGTTAAACTGGCGCCCATCTCTCTCCCTCTCTTTCCAGCCGTCAGACAGGAGAGCGAGAGCTGGGTGCTAAGACACCGTCGGCCGTTCTTTTCTTTTTCATTTGCTTCCATCCGTTCCTGGCACTTCAGCGACTCTGACAGGCGTTTGGGGACCTGACTGATGTTTGTATTGTGTGCACTGAATTGAAAAGGAAATGGCCATTAAAGTATGGGAGATAGTGGTATGCGAGCGGGTAGGAGGGTGTGTGCGTGTTACCATCCGAGTATTCTTCAACTATCCTCCAGACTGCATTTTAACATGCTTGGCTGGCACGACTCAGTTCACAGATACCGGATGAATTGTCCTGTGTATTAAATTCGTGAGTCCCCCATGGTCACCCAGAGAGATGAAAGAGCATAAGAACTCTCCTTTCGGATGATGTCATCCTCCACCCTTTCCACAAACGCCCCTCAACCCGAAAGGCCTTGTTTCTTCAACCTCTGCCTAGCTCTCTCTCCCTCCTCCTCTCGGCTCGCATCAGTACCCCAATACACACCCCAAATCCACCCAGCCACCCTCACACACATGCACCAATCCAGCTGGGCTTGATGCAGGGGGGCAGGAGGACCACCACCTGTTACAGTTCTCTGAACCCTGAACACATGGCCTCGGAAAAACTTGATTCTATCGGTTTAACCTCTGAATGATCATTTAGTCAAGTGATCATCACTAAAATTCCACAGGTGTAGTGAGTGTTAACACAAACTATTTAACGAAAGTACTCTGTGAGTTGTCCCTTGTTAGATATGACTGAAGGAAACAGTGTCTTTCCAGAACTCTTACTTTTGTGAGAGTCAAAGCTTGAGCCAGCTGGCTAAGAGGAGGGTCTCCTGTGGGCCCGAGGTCGTTTGGCAAGTGATCAGGAAAGGAGAGCTTTGTGTATGAGTACACACACTCACACACACTAACGCAGTGACAGTGCAGTCAGTGTGAATGGCTGCAAAGCAGAGAGCGTTCAGGTGCACAGTGTGGAGAGTCTCCTGTGTGGATCATTAGGGCTATTGGAGGCACTGGAGTGGGATTAAGTGACTTTGAAAGGTAGCAGGCTCAAGCCGCAGACTCTGCCTGGTGGCCACTTAAAAGCAATAAGGTCTCTGGCACTGTGATGTCTGCCCAGCCAAGCAGGCTGATACTGTCTCACTGCTGCTGGGCTACTACTTTTTTCTAGATCTTTCTGTCTTTTCTTTTTTTAAAGCATTTTCCTTTCTATCCTTCATACTTTTTCTTTTTACTTTATTAATTTTTTCCCCATCCATCCAAATTAATTTTATTATTATTTACCTTTATTTATTTCCTCCTTCCTTTTATCTTTTCCTTACATCTGTACTTCCTATTTTTTCTCCTTTCATCCATTTATCTTCTTCCTTCTTAATTCTTTATTTCTTTTTGTTCTTCCTTCCTGTACTTTCTCATTCCTTCCATCTATTCCTTTAATTTATTCATCCATTTTCCTTTTTTCTTCTTCCTTTTTTCCCTAATTTCATCTTTTTTCCCTTTCTGCTTTTCACTTCTTTTCTTCCTTTTTTCTTTCTTTCAAACTTTTTCTACTTCCTCCCCTTTTCTTTCCAATCTTTTTTCTTTCCTTCCTCCATCCTCTTATCATTCCTTGCTTACTTTTTCTTTCTTTCTACCCTTTTTTCTTCTTCCTACCTCCATTTTCTTTCATCTGTTTCAATACATTTTGTGTTGCCTCTTTCTACCATTCGTTCCTTCTGTACTTATGAGTATAAAAGAAAAAGACAGCAAAATTAATAAGTGACACAGTGTGGTAATATATATCCTGGCCTCCACCCACATCGTCCCCTTGAGTACAGAGCAAAGTTATCAGAGTACTGCTGAGCTTGCTTTGTTACACACAAACACATGTGCATACATGGGCAAAAAATGCACAAACACACACATTTGTGGAAGGCAAATGGATAGAGAAAAGGAGACTGAATGGAAGTGGGAGAAGTTTACATGGCCATTTGTCCCCAGAGGACCAGGCTCTTTTTTCTTCCTTCTTTGTTTTCTTCTATATAATATATACAGACACAGAGCACAAAATCTATTTATTGAGCACAGCACTGTATATTTTTGGTTGCTTGTGTGCTTGTATTTGACGTCAAAGAAAAAAATTCTTATAGAAAACACATTAATCTACTTCTTAACTACATTAATTAAATTAGTAAAATCTAAACATATCAACAGATAAATGTTTGTCTTAAACAATATGCAACAAATTAAAAATATGCAGTTATCAGGTCAGTTAAAACCGGCACTATGATAAAGGATTTCAAGCAGGGCCGTCCTTAGGGAGGTGCAACTGGTGCGATCGCACCGGGCCCTGTGCTTGAGGGGGCCCCGCAGTGAACGGACCGACGGGGACCCCCCAAACTCGGAACGCGATCGCGAATGGACCGAGGGGGACCCCCCAACCCCGGGACATGATCGCGAACCGAGGGGGGCCTCGCTCCCTATCTATCACCGGGCCCCGCATCAGATAAGGACGACCGTGATTTCAAGACACTGTCTTTTGGGAAACAAAACTTTTCTAGCCACATAAAAACAAATTTACCCATGTACAAAGCTGTTTGGCCTGTCCAATGAATACAAACTTAGTCACAGATGGTTCATAAGAATTGGACACAATTGCTCTCTTGCTCACTCTCTCTCTCTCTCTCTCTCTCTCTCTCTCTCTCTCTATCTCCCTTGAACAGACTTAACAAAAATGCTGCAGTCAATGGTGTGGATAGGGCAGTGGAACACAAAGGGTCGGCTTCATAGCAGCTCTTTTCAGGACTACGGGAGGATAATGTCAGTCCTCTGTTTTGTGTGTGCGTTTTCAGGGTCACAGAGAAGGGCACATTAAGCCAGTATCGCCAAGCTGGTCATTTCACTGCTACTTCTGCTGGCAATTTCCACCTCCCTCTTTCCCTATCTCTGTCTCTGAGCCCCCTCCCCCTTCACCCTTTCTTTCCTTTCTAATACAGCACCAGGGTCTAATAGGCCTCTATTGCTGTGCGGCCATGGGGGCTTTATTGAGACACTGGAGAGTTTAAAAACAAGAGAGGAAAGTGGCGGAGGGGGTTGTTGATTAGCTACCTTTACCTCTCAAAAAAAAAAATTTCTCTGCTAGTGCATTTGGGAAGGAGAAGGGAAATGGTAGCTAGCAACTCGTTCCCTCACCCCCTCCTTCCCTGAACCCCCCCGCCAGGATGAAAGCTGCCTCCACTTTAAAGTGGATTAGAGGAGCAAAACACTGAAACAATGGGAGGTGAAAAATCAAATTAGGCTCTTAAACATCAAAAAGGGGCCTTGAACAGTTAAGCTTCCTCTCCTCTAATCTGTTTACTTTCAGTCAACTATATATTCACAATCACAAACGGTTTCTCCACAAGCTTGGCACTAAAATGCAAGTCTGTTCCTGTCACTGTAATGCTGTCCACACAAACAGAGGGCGAAAGGGCACGGCAAGTCTGTGTGGTTTAGTCTGAAGTGCTTTAAAATGATCACTTTTGAGAGGAAACTCTTGAGAGTCTGAATGCTGCAGTGGGTCAATAGTTTGTCTTATTTCTGTCTGTTTTTCTTTCTTTGCCTCCTTATTTACTGTGTTTTTATTTTCTCCCGTTCTCTAAATCGCTTTCTCACTCTCCCCCTCTCTCTCTCTTTAGTGAATTTCACTAAAGAACACCCCAGCAGTGTTCCATGTTGCATTGTTCACGCTCTGCCTCCAATTTGCTTTCCACATTCTGCAGCCCCGTCCGAGACGTTACGCTGGCTTAAGAGACAAATCGCACACACAAAAAAAGGGGGAAAAAATGGAGAGAGGAGAAAGGGCCAGCCCTTCACAGCAATGCAATTATCGCAGCATTTGATGCCGGCGGCCGCCGCCGCTGGCTTTTGTAGTGTGGCTTCTGCTCTTCTCTGCTTGCCCTGTATTTCACCAGCGCACCTAATAGCCATGGAAGCAGCGATTTTTACGGTACAAGACATTAACATGGCTACACTCCCCAACAATGCCCACATTCAATAGGACTTAAAAAGAGAGGTGGCTTCACCTACTTAAGTAAGCCAGAACCTGCCACTGAAAGAGACAATCCGTGAGTTTATTACACCTTCAAAGAGAGAGAGAGAGAAAGAGAGTCTTCGAACTACATCCAAAGCCTTAGTATAAAACTCAACTTTTTTCTCACTGATGACACATTTATTAAATACCAAAAACAGCTGCAGGCCTCCAGAAAGTGATATATCCACATCAGCTTGCCTCTCTAGCTAAATATGTATTTCTTTAGCAATAAACAAATATTCTTATAATGGTGGTATATTACTCACAAAATTTCAATAAACATACGTGGATAATGAAAAATTAATTAAAAGTATATAAATAAACTGATCTCCTGTGTGTAATCTTTTTTGCATCCAATTTAAAATAATCTTAAAATCATCTTTGTTTCTATCAATTTAACTTAATTTCTGTTATTTCTACTCTATTTTATAAGTTTCACATTTTTTATGAATTACAATAAAAGAGCAATGATATGCCGGTTTTAACTTTGGCATAACTTTGATTTTACTTTTAAAAATTAATGCAGCAATTAAACATTTTAATTATATGAACGTTAGATGTTTTATTAATGTATATATGTTTTTTACAGTGTGGGAGCACTAATTTCAACCAATAAAAACGGCATACACTGAAGACATAGTCTATGTCAATCAAAAATGTAGTCAAATTAAACTATATTAGAAAAAAAACAACTGAGAAATTATTGAATGGTATTCACACATGTTCAGCAAAGTAAATCAGTTTATCATTCACTTAATTAAATGTTGTATCTAAAACACGACACAGTACATTTGCACCTCAAATACCAGAAGAACAATTGACACTTGGCCAGTCAGCTTCCTATTTGTGTTAGTGATACACAGCTGATCTTCTGCTGTTTGCAGTTACAGATGCACCAGACAGCAGAGAGGGAGGCGGAGGAATAAAGGTGGGAGGAGGCGGAGGTGAAAAGAGGGGCAGATGAGCAGGAGGGGGCACTTTTACAAAGGCAATGGAAAGAGAAAGTTAGACACAAAGAAACAACGAGGAGCAAAATGCGGGACACGGAGAAAGGAGAGCTGAGCCATTCAAATGACCATCTGTGATTTGAAATGGATGAGTGTTTTGAGCGCTGTGTTTTTCCTTATCCAGCGCTGAATGGACAGAAACCAATCAGTAACTTAAAAAGGCCATAAACAATTAAATGTGAAAAAAGAGCCCTTCGTGCGTCCTCACAGGACAAATTATACAGGGCGAGATGCCTCGACACAGCCTTTAAAATAACAAAAAACTATGAAATCGGGAATTAACCTTGAAAGAATTATGAATAAACGTATAAACAAAATTACATTTAATTCACAAGACGTTAGTAAAAATGTGTGAAATAACAGGAAAATACTAACAGTGATTACATAGCCTGTAATACAGACTGAATAAGCTGACAAGTGACTATAATCATTCATTTTAATTATCATTAGATTGTTTTTTTTGTGGTTTATTCTTCCTAATATTATCAGTGGCAAAAATATAATTATTGTTGATAATAATAAAATTAATCATGCTCATTCTAATTTAAATTCATGTTGCCATACAACCTTAAAGAAAATTAAAACAACCTGTGATACGGAATTACTCATGCTTAATTATCTCATGCTAATGACTGTTTATGAATGAAGAGAACACCTTAAGTGATTGACACGAATTGTATGTAAATTAAATCATGCACTCAATCTAAAGTGCTAATACTTATTTTTATTCTAGTATTATTCAGATAAAGGTACATGGTAAGCAAGAGGCAAAGCTAAACACTATCAATATACTAAACCTGTCTTAGTTTAGTTAAAGTATTATCTAAAGTATAGAGTATTAAAACAGAAATTATTTAAAAACAGAAGAGAGCAGAAATAATTTCTACAAGTGGAAAATTATTAATTATAATATTTTTTTAAATAATAATAAGAATAAGAAAATTAGGATCATTATTATTATTGCTATTATTAATATCATTGTAAAAATGACTCCTGATTAAATCAGACCTGCAAAAGTTTCTTTGGTCAATTAGTAAATTAAGCACATAATAGCTTTGTATACATTACTAGACATTAAAGCAAAATAATAGACTTCTCTAAAAGCATCACTCATTAAACGCGTCTACATGGAGCTCAACCGAGACAATGAATTACTTCTCTCTCCATAAAGTAAAATAATGGGAAATATCGCATATTTTAATCAACTTCAAAAGTATTGCTATCCTCAAATTTTGGACGGGTGCCGAACACATTCATGGCAGTTTAATTAAATTAACTCACGGTACATCTTTGATTTGTACCCATTAAAAATAAAATTTTATGACTCAATTCGAAAAAGCATCATAGAAGGTTAATGACTAAAAGTGGGGCATAAGAAGCTTAATTGCTGACAGACACTGCGGACAGTATTTTATTGTGTAAAGCTAAATTCAAGACACCAATTCTGCAGCTAAGAGGTTTGTGGACGGCATTAAATCACAGGGTAGCCTGAGACAACTGCTCTAGAGGACAAAAAATCATCCTTTAAAAACGTGAATGAACTTTTTATATGCCTCAACCGAGGATTTAATTTAGGATTTGATTGCTGGCCGTTTGCGTTTGTATAATTAAACAGAATAAACTTAGCAGTGATTTATTAATAGTCCCATAAAAACACATCTGAATTTATTATTAAAAGATTTTAATTCCTAAAAAAGAAGAAAAACTAAAAAAGTTGAGAAAAGGAGAGAATGTGTGCAATTTGCTCTACTACCTGCAACACAGAAATACTAAAGGCTAATCATTTAAACATACATTTCAAGCTATTTAATGAAATCCAGAATTGCCGTGTATCAAGATAAGTATGAATGTCATATTTAACATATTAAATATATTTTATCCATCTTCTAATACTGAACCACATCTAAACCGAAGGTACTTAATATGCTCATTTTACAGCTTAAAGAGTGTTGAGTTGAATCTAACCTATAGGTGAAGCAAGCTAATAAACTACAGACGAATTTCCGGATGGTGATTAACCCGTGCCTTAGTTGGAACGGGCTGATGTCAGTGGCGGATACTGAAGGGATGACATTAGCTGTAAATGTAATGATGCAGCGGTTCATCTCTCACTGCTGGGATGAGCTGCATGATGAAGTCAGTTAGGCAAGAGCACAGGACTCTTATTGACCAGGGGGAGTTTGCCTAGCACTAAATTCTCAGCAATAACAATGTAGTGAATAGGTGAGAAAGGAAGGAGACCAGAGTTCAGCCTGTGGGGTGACCCAAGAAGGGGTGGCCTAGGTTTGGGGTGAAAGGGAGGAGGAGGAGAATAGGGCTGACAGCTAGTCTCTTGACCTCCCAGAATCTTGGTTCCTCCAGGTGCACACCAGAAATAACAGGACCTCCCACCTTTATTCTCCCATTTATTTACTATTAAAATGCATAGACACACATAGGCAAACACTTTTACGGGACATATTCTGCATTCAGGGGTATTACAAAAAACTAAAACAAGGCAAAAAGACAGAAAGGCTGATGTTGTCATACCTATTATAAATTTTCAAAAGTGCTGGCCTTGACACATTAGTACATTGTGAGGGCATAGGAAGAGAAAGTGTGAGAGAAAAATAAACAGCGGAGGAGAGTGGTAAACAAAACATCCCCTAATGGATGGGTGTGTAGGGGGTTTTAAAACCAGTCTACAGTTGCCATTAACAGATTAAAGCACCCTTTTGGCCTGATCAGTAAAGCGTGTCGGCAAACTACTCCTAACTACTAGCAAACCACTCCGAAACACTCCTGCCATATCCTCACAGCGGACACATCTTCAGCAGTCGAAAGAGAAAACGGACAAGACGGGGTAACGAAGGATCAGGTCTGACCCGCATGACTGTTTTTTATATAGCATATGTGTGTGTACTGTGTATATTTATTATGTATATATAAATACACATCCATGCATGCATATATTTAAGAAAAATATGTTTATATATTAAACTCTTTTATATATAATATAAATTATATGAATATAAATATATACATGTAAATACATGTAAATATTTTCAAAATATATACTGTATGTGTCTGTATTTATATGTACATAATAAATATACACAGTACACACACATATGCTATATAAAAAAAAACTTTTATTTTGGATGCGATTAATCGTTTGACAGCACTATTTTTTTAGGTTATTTCACAAAACATTTTTTACATTGTGTTTTTTTGGAATCTGACGTCATAATCAAATTCTCCAAAATATTTAATAAACCCAGAAGAGCAGAGAACATTGTGAATCTGCTGAGCTTTCTGTGGAGCTCCATGTGAGCCTACTTATAACTTAAGCACCATCCATAATGTCTCCTAATGTGTCATCTGTCACACATTACAGAGACGTGACATAATTTAGATGGCATGAGGTGAGAGAACCGTGTGCACAGGGTGACAGTGTCTTACAGGGCGCAGTGAGGTAACCAGTTCTCTCCTTTATTCTCTCCCTCTCCTCTGAAAGCGTACCAGAGAAAAGCTGTGTTTTGTTTGCAAGTAAAGTTTTCTCCTCCTCATTGAGTGGGCTCGAGAAAGTCTCCCTTCTCTCCTTTAACAAACTCCCCTCTCTTCTGTCAGACTTCCAGCGGGCTAATTAACATGCAGCAGGGTGACTTTTCGCCTCTTGTGTTTCTCTCTCTCTAAGGATACTTAATAAAATGTGAGTCTGCGGAATGCAACAAAGGCGCAGCACCTCAGAGCAGCTTAATTTCCATTAGAGAGGCCTCCTGGCTCTCACACCAACGTCTGGACCTGCCGTTCATTCTTGCAGAGCGGCCAACAACAGGTTGGTACTGCCCCAGTTACAAGGCACAATTTTTTGCTCATTATCTTTAAAAAAAAAAGTGACATGACATGTGGCGACCCATACTAGGAATTTGTGCTCTGCATTTAACCCATCCACAGTGAACACACACCCGGAGCAGTGGGCAGCCATTTTATTTGCTGCGGCGCCCAGGGAGCAGTTGGGGGTTTGGTGCCTTGCTCAAGCGCACCTCAGTCGTGATATTGAAGGTGGGAGAGAGCGCTGTATATTCACTCCCCACACCTACAATCCCTGCCGGTACAAGCCTTGAACCCGCAACCTTGGGTTACGAGACCGACTCTCTAACTATTAGGCCACGACTTCCCCCATGTGTGGAATGAAGAAGAAAGCACTTTCAGGACAAGAGGAATTTGCTAAAATAGATACAGTGACAGTCACTCTAGTGTTACCCCAAAATTAAAAAAATAATCAATCATAATTAATGGTGCAATCAACATTATAATATACAAATTACTTAATAAATATATAGTGTTTATATAAATATAAATAAATATAAACACGTTTTAATGAGGAAATTACTGAATACACCTTTAATGACAGATCTTAAATGGTTTTTATATGTGAGTTTTGGTTCTTTTTTTTTTTTTTTTAAATACATTTGATAATTTCCTTTCATCTTTAGTCATGCCTGTGAATTTTAATCTGATTGAAGTTACCTTTAGTTGGGTCAATATGGGGGAAAGTCAACCTGCCAAAGCCTGACTGGGACTAAAAGACAAATAGTGTTTACTTAAAATATCCCATCATCGCCCGATTAAAAATTCCATTTGTTAAAATTGCGCAAATATGTGTTTCATTACACATGACTAAAGGCTTTTGTATTAATGAAACACTTGCAGAGCTAAGGAATTAATCAAAGAAGAGACAACTGAAATAAGGTATTAAAAGTTATTCAGGTACAGTAATTGCGGCTGAAAATTGTTTGACAAAGATGAATCCTGCTGATTGTTAGAGTTAAGGCGAGAGATGACGCCCCTCCCAAAAATACAAATGCTTGAATTAGAGCTCTTGCTACAAAATCTCCAGTTATGAGATCATTGTGGTATAATTTCCAATGGGAGGAAAAATTACCCCACAAAATAAAAGGGGTTTTCTCCTCAACTTAAACTTTCTTCCTCCTTATGTTCTTATTGCTCTCTCTCACTTCCCCAATCTCGTGTCCCTGGTGCCTGGCTCTCCCTCACATCCTTTCTAAATTATTCACAAGCAGTCCTCCAGTATGCTTGATTAAGTTTTAATTTCAGCAAATTACCAATCGGCAGGAGGCCACCCTAGTGAATCATATGGATGGCGAGTTATTTATCAGAGCTGAGGAGGTGCAGATACTTCAGCGCTCCCTGTGCTCTAATCTACTGGACACTGACCTGGACTTCATTGTGCAAATAGTCAATAGGCCACAGCTAGTCATTTACTCACTCAAGCAGAACTACACCTGACTTCGAGTTTGAAGTGTTCACATTGCTCATCTGTGCGAGAACAGCTGTTAGAGGTGTTTAAAGTCCACTTGAAAGCAAAGTGCATTTCTTTATGTTCATGAAGATATAGATCACCTACAAAAATTATGCAATTATTTGATCAGTCTCATGTTCAAACCTGTAATGATTTATTTCTTTTGTAGAACACAAAATGTATGTACAATATGTATGTGTGTGTATGTATATATAATTATTAAATTAAATTAAATTTAATAACATTTTTATCCATACAATAAAAGTCAATGGGGTCCAGTGCTGTTTTGAACCCCTTGACTTTCATTGTATGGACAGAAACATTCTTCAAAACATCTTCCTTTATGTTCCTCTGAAGAAAGAAAGTCAGACAGGTTTGGAACGACATAAGGGTGAGTAAATGATCACATCATGAAAGATTTTTCATTTTTGGGTAAACTAATTAGGTTTATTTAGTGACACTAAATGATACATCTGACTTGAATTAAAAGTAGTTAATTTGTACGTTACCACAAAAAAAATTGGTTCCCTGACAAAACCTTTTCTCCAGTATATGAATGTATTAAGTCACCGTAGTCCGGGAACAGCATGATATTCCCCTCCTAATCCCCTGACATCATATGTGGGGCGCAGATTAGCGCTCAACACACTGTAAATTACATTGTGGTCTCATTAAGACCTAATAGCATCTTATTACTCTAATTTACCGATATAGGCGTTTGAAGGGCTAGCAGTGGCACTCCATACCGCCGCTAACTCCGCGCTTATAGATTAGCGCTCTCCTTCACAATAATCAAGCACTAACTGCAGGTAGTAATTTAGCACTCAGGATAATTACCACTAATGATCACGTCGGTGTCGGAGCGAGGGAGCATACGCGCGTGATTATTATGTGCATTCACGCAGCATGTTTGCGTTAACACGGAACCGCTGTTGATTTGTGCGTGTGAAACACTAGCGGTAGCGCAGTAGCTCATAACCCATTAGCCTGAGTGTGGAGAGGTAGCCAGGGCCCTGCGTCGGATTTATCACGCTCTCCCTGGGTGATTGTCCAACACGGCTTTCCTGTAGCTCTGACAATAGGGTTGGGATTAACGTGGCCTGTCAGTTTTCCCCACACTACAGATCTTTTTGTCCTCATTAAAAGCTCCTCTAATTAGCACAGAGGGGCTTTGCTGCTATCTGCTATCGCTCAGATACACCACAGGGTTATAGTTGAAAAAAAGAAGCACATTTTTCCCCTCGTTTTCTATGGGCAGCACACCCACACACACACAAAAGCCCCCTTACGGCCTAGTAGATATTAGCCTTCCCCTTTCTGTGGCTTTTAGCATACCGATCATAGATCTTATTCATGGGCCGTATTGCCTTATTGCGGTCTCGGCTTTAATGAGACATAATAAGGGGGACATTTCGTAGCAACACGCCGCTCTTTTTTTATTTGCTGAACCGTATCTCTCATTCTCGCTCGCTCCCTCCCACTCTCGCCAGCTCCCACTTGGCAGATGAATCATATCTTTCGCGCTACATATGCTAAAGCCATGTAATTACAGGCCACCTTAAATACAACAAGTCTTAAAGCTGTCGCCAGAATTACCCCCGAAACAAGGCGGGCGGCTCTGTAACCAAGCTGTCACTGTTAAAATTAATTTATCATGGGACGGGGAGAGAAAGAGAGAGAGATAATTTGGCAGAGGAAGGCTAGTGGCTGTAACAAAGTGAATTGAAAGCTAGACCGATTGACAGGAATAAAAAAAGAACTAAGTAGAATGTTCGACACCAGACATTCCACTCTGAATGACTCATCTTTATTCGTTCTACTTGTTTCTTTTTCGATTTCTAAGCCCTCACAGCTCACTATATATATATATGCTGTGGTATGATTGGCTAAGAAATGACTCACAAAGGTGTGTTTTGGAGGTACACAAGCAGTATGTGTGCAGTTCAGCCAAGTTTCAGCTTCCTCCCTCCTGGCTGCTAAAGGCTTTAATTCATCAGCGGGCTGCCTGATTGATCTGCTTCTCATGGGCCGCTCTGCCGCTGCTGATGCTGCAGAGCGTGCGTAGACGGCTGGCAGAATAAAGAATAGCAGTTGTGTGGCTGGCTGCGAGAGTGGAGGGGACATTTTTTAAAACGTATTAATTGCCCTGCCTGATCAGGGCCTGAGTGCTGCAGACAGGCGCTGTCAGGGCTAGCGTGAGAGAGATGGTCTATAGGACCGCGCAAGTCTCAAAAGGGCTGCTACTCACGCCTACAAACACGGCTGAATCTTTCTCTTCTGTGAATAATGCACACACACACATACGAAATCAAACACATGCTCGCAAGCAGCATGCATGAAAGAACACACAGCTCTCTGATGATCGTAATCGGGTCTCGATATCAACAATTCCCTGAACGTTAAACAAGCTCCATGAAGGAAAACCAATTTGTCATAGTTATGTTTTTTCTTCCTTTGTGATGTTATTTGTATTGCCCTCAAAGCTACATGATTAATACATTATAATGGCACCGTTATTTCACTTTTCTCGGCTGCTCGCCTTTTTTAGTTTTTTTTGTGCACATACAATTCAGTCATTAATTGCGGAGGGATGCAGGGAGGAATAGCAATGAGAGAACCGCAAGGCAAACCATAAGGCGCTGTGTTTTCAGCCCCATTTAAACAGAAGGGTTTGCTATTGTGGTTATGCTACATCAGAGCTGGGCTCTATGGGTAAGTGACGTCTCTGTTTAAGACATTTGTGGTTACGCACCGTGCAACTGGTGGTGGATTAACCAAATCAACTCCCTGACCTACCACTGAGAAGCATGTAAAGCAATATTAACTTCATTCCCTCAGTTTAGAGGCAGGTTTTTTTTTTTTGAAAGTCAGTCATTTTTTAATGAATATTAAAATGTTTTTTTTATATTTATAATATTCATATATTTTTTAATGAATATTATAAATAAAACAAATGATGAGGAAGTGACAGTAAAGACATTTATAATGTCAAAAAAGATTTGTATTTTAAATAATTGCTGTTCTTTTGATCTTTCTATTTACCAAATTAAAAAATGTGAAAAATGTGGTTTCCACAAAAATATAAAGCAGCGCAATTGTTCTCAAAATTGATAATAAAAAGAACTGTTTCTTTAGCTCCAAATCAGCATATTAGAAAGATTTCTGAATGATCATGTGACACTGATGACTGGAGTAATGGCTGCTAAAAATTCAGCTTTGCCATCACAGGAATAAATTACATGTTAAAATATATGACAATAGGTTATTATTTTAAATTTGAGTAACAATATTACAGTTTTACCACATTTTTTGACCAAATAAATGCAGCCTTGGTGAAAATAAGACTTATTTTTTAGGAAAAGTGATACAAATATATAACAATAAAAAACTTGGTTGTTGAATGATTAGTTAATTAGTCAACTATTATGAATTGTTCTTGCTAAAATCACAACACAAATTTATAATATGTAAATAAGAAAAGACATAATGACATATAGCGTATAAACAAAGGGCTCTAATACTATTTCTCAGTGTTGAGTCAAGGTCAAGTAAGGGTGCATGAATCTTAAAGGATGAAGACTGTTTAAAAGGACATGCTATTAATTGCTGGGCTACAAATGCTACCCACAAATGGAGCACACTAAAGGAAGCCATATCTGATTGAATGACCATTGACTGGGACAGGGGAAGGAGGAGGAGCCAGGGATGAGAAAAGAGAGAGACAGAGAGAGGGTGTGTGTGGTCCGGGCCTCGCTGGCTCCCGGGGTGTTCCGCTACACTGAGGACAGCACAGGGGAAGTGATAGGAGGGAGCCAAGGTGGCGAATGAGAAGGGAAGGTGACAAGACATCAGGGAGAGTGCAATGAATTATTTATGAGGCCACTGATGGACAGGCTGAATAAGAGACACAGAGAAAGGGGGGGAGACATAAGGATCAGTGGAGGGGAGGGGTGGACAGTAGAAACCAGGGACTCTTTCATGCTTTGCGCACACATATACACTCACACAGACAGACAGATGCACATACACACCACAAGCTGTTGTGTGAGCCTGGCCGGAGAGGTATAGGGTGATGGGATGCTTTGATTGCAACAAACCCCCAACATAAGGGTGCGAGCTTCAGAGAACAGGAAGGATATGCGGTGTGAAGTATATGTACATGTCTTGCCTGTCCGCTCGCCGGTGAGAATGTAGCATGCTTAAAAAATTATATAAATAAGAGGACTGTCACCATTTTTCACAGCTCCTGGCCATAAGAGGACAGTATGTTTAACCTCAGTTCCCTGCTGGTGCTCTGGGCCTTGTTCAGGGCACATGTGACTGATGTAGTACTGAGAGCTCTGTGCTCATGTGACCGCTCTGTAGGTACACAGTGAGGGGGGCTAGGACTGGTTAAAGCTGGGATGATGAATATTTAACCCTTGTAGACGGGCGGTGGTTAATTTGTCAGGTCCGCTGGTTAAATGCCACCATTAGCATAGGGCCCCGATATTGACGGGTAGAGGCTGGAAAAGGGGATGATGGATGTAGAACAGCCCAAACCAGACAGCCAGCTCATCACGTCGCTGTATCGACAGAATATTATTAACACAGCAGCAACGCGTGCTACAACAGGTATAAGGGCTAGAAAAAACACCCTCGAAGGTGGACACTCCAACACACACACACTCACTGAAAGCTTAAAATGTACACACACTACATGATATTCCTACAGTATATAAAATTATAAATTATATTAATAATAAATATGTACAATATATATATATTATATAATAATATGTATTATAAGTGACACTGGACCACAAAACCATTCTTAAGTCACACGGGTATATTTGTAGCAATAGCCAAAAATACATTGTATGGGTCAAAATTATCAATTTTATTTTATGCCAAAATCATTAGGATATTAAGTAAAGATCATGTTCCATGAAGATATTTTGTAAATTTCCTACCATAAATATATCAAAAAGAACTTCATTTGGACAACTTTAAAGGCGAAAAATATTTAGATTTTTTTGTCCTATCCTAACAAAGACCCTTGGATACACTATTATATTATTATATATATTATATTATATTATATTATTATATATATAATATATATAATATATATATCCTGTGAAGATTGCTATTTATTTTATTTTTTTGCAATGTTTCTAGACCGTATGGACAGTAGAAAGCTAGCAGCATAGCAGGAAATGATGGTGGAAGATTGACAATTGTTGCAAGCCACATTCAAACTCACATTACTCACATGAGAACCCTAAACAACTAAGCCATGACCCCAACCTGACATAAATTTTACTAATGCAAAAAAAAAAAATTACTAAATTTTTTAATGCAATAAAGTTGAAACATTAAAAAAAGACAGTTATAGGGCAAATAGTTTTATTAACAATTTTTCTTTTTCATGATTTTTACTTTTTGTGTAACCCCTTTCAACACCTATTGGCAGCATGTGACTTGGGGTGAGGGTCATGTCAGTGCTGTTCTCACAGTCACAGGTAAACCTCTCCCTGTGCTCCACGCCCTGCCATTACACAAAACAGCAAAGCCAGAAACCCTACCAAAACATTTCCCACCATGCAATCTGCCTAAGGAACGCAGACGTCCCGGCCCACCAGGGCGTCTGCCCTGACCCCGCCAATTGCCCTGTTTCCACGGATATAACACCAGGTTTCTGCGTGAGGCCGTTTCTCCCTAGACACCTGCCACTGGAGGGGGCTTATAACATCTCTCCAGTTGTTACTGTGACATTGCCGCAAAGACAGGCAGTTTTAAAACCTCCACTTTACAAGCCCTTCTACTATTCACACGGTATATGCCACCGTCTACATCCGCTGCTGATGCTAACAGCCTTGCGCTGTCATTATGAGAATTCAGCTAGAGTCGTAACAGGTTGGAACAGATTGCCTGAAAATCTACCAAGGAAAGAAGAAAAATAAAACTGGCTTTCTGGCGAGGCAAAAAACAAATCTTGTATTTCTTTGTGCATCATTCCGTGAAATACAAACACATCTGAGAAAACGAAGTGAAACATTCCTCTGTGTTCACCCCAGCTCGGCAAGCCATTGGTGGCAGGTTTGTTGAAGCTTGACTGAATAAACAGTCTTGTCTCAAAAACAAGCCTCTCTTCTCCAGTGCTGCAAGTAAACCGTTCACTCTCTTTCTCTCATGCTTTCTATCTACGTGTCTATCTGCTTTTGGCTGTGTTCACATGGTCATTTATAAGCAGATGTGATTCTCAGATTGACCTACTTATTCAACACCTTTCAGAAGTAGCTTTAATATGGTCTGTAAGAATGATTAAATGAAGTAATTTTCTGCTCTTATAAAACATCTGTAACAATACAAGTGAAACAACTAGCATGTTATTTAATACAAATATGTCAAATCAAATGTTTCAAAGATATATAAGATATAGAAAACAAAAAAATAGATAAAACACTATTTAAACATTTGTTCATTTTTAAAAGAGAATAATCTACCATTTTCATAGAGCACAATTAAAGCATTATCAGGATTAAATTTAATTTATAATCATTTTTAAAGTATATTTAATTTGATAAATTTTAAATATATTTTTGATCCATGAAGACTTAAATAGGCCATATTCAGTTTAAAAAGTGTCGCTTCTGTTTATAAACAAACAGTGTGTTAACATAAACTTAAATAGGACTCTAAATCTGGAGTGACATCGGTATTCTACTGCTGTGTGAACGCAGCCATCTTCTCTTTCCTCCCGTCTCTTTTTCTCTCTCTCAAGGATAGACACGCTCTGAGATGCATAGGCCGTTCTCCCCCGATACTGTTTGTTTGTACATGCTCGCTTTGTTTCCCTCCTCTCTGCTCCACAGATCTTTGCATCTCGCCAGACTCTGTGTGTATCATAGGAGACCAGTTAACAAAAAGTTAAAGGAGTCATGCATGGAGGGCCTGCATGAGCCCTCCTAAACCCCACAAAGCAAACTGGACACACACGCAGGCCCATAAAAGGAGCAAAGTTAAAGCAAAAGGCCCCACACGAGGAGCAAACACGCTGTCATATGTGTGCAGAAAAATGGTCTCATATGGAGAGATCTGCAAAGAGGAAGCAGAAGGAGAGCCGGTGCCTTTTGATTATTTGCACTTGTTTGATGTCCCCACAAAAAAGGACAGAAAGGAGACGTGTTTAACTTCTAGAGCATCATGCTGTGTCCGAGCCATACGACCACTATCACTAAACCCCACTCAGCCTGCCGCTTGTCAGACAGAGCACTGGAAAATCAATATATCTTTGAATGGAGGTCACAGGGGTGACTGCTTTGGGAAAAGTGACAGATTTGCTCTCTTTTGCTCTCTAAGCCCACCCCCCTCCTCCTCCGGACCCCATTCGTAGGCTCAACTGTCCCCCCCCTCCACCCCCGTTTCCCCAGAGGCGGATACCGTGCATTCTGCCGTGGGGATGTGGTATCCAAATGGCACCTGCAGAGCCGCGCGAGCACAGGAGCCAGGGGCCAACATGACTACAGAATTACACAGCAGCAGGTGTGAATCGCAGTTTAACTCACAAAAGCACACATATACACAGGAGGAGGGGATGGGGGCTTGATATAGAGAGAGTTCAGATTAGCCACTTTTAGGTTCCATTTTCAATGGCGACAATTTTCGGCTCTGCAGTGCTGAAACTGTTGGGGTCTCGGGCCTGCAGGCGCACAGCCACGGCCTGAAAATGGTCGACCAAAGGGGGGCAGTTATGGGATTTGATAGGGGTGAAGTGGAGGGGGTCTCTGCTTAAGAAGATTTTTGACCCCCCGGGAGGAGACGCGGTCAAAGAGCGTCCGTGTTCTTTGATGTGTCACAAAAATAAACTCGCTCTCGACTCACAGAAAACACAGACAGGAAGAGCACTCGGAGCATTAGATCACTCGTAACCATTGTGTCTTCTCTGTCCGATACTGTATCGCTCACACTGAGTGGACACAAATAGGAACAAAGAACAGTAATGAAAAGCGAATGAATCAATATCCCTTCTACCAAATAAAATGAAATTGAGGATTGCTTCAGACTTGTTGATTGCAAAATCTTATTTTTTAACCCTCAGCCTCTGTTGAGACTTACTTTTAGTTTGAGACTCAAATCATAAAAAATAACCTCTTATTTTCTCTCTTAATTGTTTTAACGTGTTCCTCTAACCTGGTCAAGTAACAGAAATTATTGAAGCTTTTTTTATTTTTAAAAAGAATTAAGCTATAATATATGTAGACTTGCATAACATATATTTTAAGGAATATTCACTGCATTAATTCATGTTTTATGTCTTTGAAATATTTTAAATATTTATAAAACATTTAATTTTTATTTATTAAAAATTTATAACATTTTCAATGAAGCATGATTAAAGCATTGTCAAGTTGAAAATTTGTTTAAAAATTTGTTTTAAAAAGTATCAACCTTGAATAGGTACTTATTTACTTGCTTATTTTTCATATTTTAAGCCATTAGCACTTAGTCTTAAGTGGTCTCAAACAACACGTGGGTCAATAAATTTAAATAAATGTATTTATTGTATTTAAAACTCTTACCATTTTTTATATTTGGGTGTTTTCAATTCTTTTCAATAAATTAAGTTAAAAAACCTGAAATACAAGGGTGCTAAAATGCTAACAACTCTGGTTCAATGATAGCCTGAGATGCATATGGCTCAATTACAGCACCGCACTGGGTGACAGGATAATATGGCCATAGATCCATGATCACAAAATGAAAGGAAGAGTAAAAAGGAAGAGGGAAAGGGAGACAGAGAATGAGGGAGGGAGTGGAGCAGAAGAGGAGAGGTCCATTTGTAATGTATACTACAGGAGGCATTGATGATTGCAATTATCAAATAGCTGTTTTAAAAGGCCATTGATTGGTGTCATTAACTCAGCGAGTGTTTACTGATTGCTGCATTTGCACGATCACTCATGCTGGGCGCTTGCGCATCTGTTCTGATTAGCCCTGAAGAGGAGTGGGCCATCAAAGGAAGGATATAAGCTCACACACGTCCAGCTGGCAGTGAGCTTGTTGACACACACACGCAGAATTAGCACACACACAAATTAATAAAACCCACGCATGCGCACACATAGCCAGAATTCTCAGACGCATAGTGGCTGGCACACGAAACGCTTATCTACTCAGTTCTGCTGTATTCAATTATGTCAAAAGCCTTGTTAGAACACAACTGAGAACGGCGGTGTAACCCATCGTGATAGGAGAGGGGGGAGGGAGTTCTTAAGTGCCCATTTTAACTGTTTTCTCCCAGGCTGCCTGGCTACCAGCCCACCCCCAAAACGGCCCTCTTTATTGGCATGTAAAAGCCCAGCTTCATGGGCCTGGCCAGACAGACCAGCCTGACAACTGCAGAAGCGTTTCAGCTTCCTGACCACCCCGCACTCTGGCCCTTTCACTAACCACACACCGCCACGGCTACCAGCTGCCACGGTGCTCTTATCAGTGGGCCGCCTCCCTGTCACCACAACAAACAAGCCCCTACTGCCACCACACAACCACCCACAGAGAAAGAGAGGGGAAAGAAAGTGAAAGCGCTAGAGAGAGAGAGAACAGGTAAGACAAGCGCTGCCCGAAAGATGAAAATGCAACCTTTGCAAGCTGTAAGCAGAGGCAGGAGGACAACAAGGCAACTTCACTGTCTGTGACATCCCACAATCCTGTTCATGCAATTTGGCGGTTGGTAGAACAAATAAAAATGGTGTCTTGATGAGTTGAAATGAGTAAATTTACTTAAATTTCAGACGGATGATAGTTTCTAAAATGTTAAATGTTCAGTTTTATTGTCTGTAATCTATTGTTAACATAGATAGATAGATAGATAGATACAGGCACGTGCACACATAGACATCAAAGGGGGCTTGAGCACCTGCCCTTTTTCTTCCTCGAGAGAAAGTGACCTTATTTCTGGGGAGTTTATTTTTATTTTTTTAATAAATGAATATATGTATATATGTGCGCATGTGTGTGTGTTTCTGTTTGCACACAGCTTTCCCTGTCAAACAAATAAAAAATCAAAATATCAGGTCGGGTCAGGAAATGTTGAGACTCAGTCGAGTTCCGATGCCTTTCTCCCTCCGCATCTCCGCAGCACAGCAGTGTAGCACACATTGATCGGCACATCACATCACTGACAGGCAGAGAGCCGCAGAAGTGAAGCCCTCCCTCCCTTTCCAGTTGTGTTTGTCTTGGTGTGGAGGTTAGTGGTGATGAACAAAAGACTAAGCTACCTGTGCCTCAAATTTACAGCTAATTATCCAAAAGGCAAATATAGTAATTTGTCTTGCTAACATCCATGACTCATGAGAGCTACCATGTAAGTTAGCTAAAGTTTAGCTTAGGCAATAGGAAGTCTAGTAGGTTAGACCAGTGCACATTCTTTCACTGCATTATTCATTTTATCAAAATGCATTTAGAATGATCACAAAATTCAAGATATGGGGGCAGAAATGTATATATTTATTTCATTTCATATAGTTAATCAGTATCACGCGAAGTATCATGCTGCGTTTTTTCCACCAAAACGCAGCATGATTACAAATGTGACATTGATTTTATACAGCAGTTCAATAAACAATCATTTAATATTAAGACACTTACGGTTTAGACACAATATTGACTGTTTTTGCTCTATTTCGCCAACAAATATAATTCCAATTGGCGTCTCTGAGCAACATGACTGAATTAATCAACCGTTTAAATGATTCGGTTCAATCGCAATGACTCACTTATTAACGTCTGCTAAATGACTAAATAAATTAACAGCGACTTGCTGCCACCTACTGACAGTTTTAATTTCACATTTAAAGTATCTTTTAATTAAAAAATAAATAAATAAAAATTCAAATATAAGTATTCAACGTTTTATGCATTTGTAACTGCAGGTTAAATGCATTAATGTCCTGCATTAAACAGTGTGTAAATGCATCTAAATGCCCCTTCTAATGCAGATTCTGTGTTTTCTCTGCATTGCAAAGATAAACTTTGTCAATACTGATTTCATTTGCTTGGTAACAGCCCAAATGACTTATTATTCTAATTGACTGATTCAATTTAAGAATTTGACTGAAAAGATGATGCACACTTTTAGAAAAAAACTGTTTTATAAAGGTAAAAATGCCCATAAAATGTAAAAATCTATTTAAACTTATTGGAAAAGATTAATTTCTATCACTGCTGTTAACTGATCACCACACAGAATATGAAGAATATCAAAAACTTTAGGAGTCAGCTGTCCACGGTAGTCCTTAAGATACCAGCACAATAATACACGCAGCAAAATAATATATAATTATCGTTATCCATAAAATCCCAGAAAATATTGAGATATTTTTTTAAAATATTGCACACCAAATGGCTGCAATATAACAAAGAGTGAAAAATTTAAGGGGGTCTGAATACTTTCCGTACCCACTGTATATTTAAAGTTTTGTTTAGAAAAAAAAATCTGAGAAGTGCCCTTTTTTCCCCACTTGAGCCCCTGCCCCTCAAAATGTCTGTGCACGTCCCTGGATAGATAGATAGATAGATAGATAGATAGATAGATAGATAGGCAACATGAGAGGACAAGCCTTTTAACATCTGGGTAAGCACAGACGAGCGGCTGCTCTGCAGCCTAATTATTAGAACACTCTTACTTAACTTAACCTCACCACTAGACCGTGACAGAGAGGGGGAGGGAGCAGGAACCAGAGCAGGAGGACAGATGAGGGAGGGAGGGAGAGACAGAAGGAGGGTTTTTTTCCCTGGGATGACAACGTTGATCTCCTTAACTCTTCACCTGCCGGAGATGAGCAACAATACTGCTTGAGAAAAGAAGAAGCCTAAAAACGTTTCTCTCCAACTCCAACCATTTTTCATTGTTCGGTAATAACAGATTTCCGTTATTATGATGTATACTGGTGCATTTGCCACTTCTGCTGCAACTGTTTCCCAAAGTTTTCAATACATCCAAAAGAAAAACACACACAAACATGCCACTGACATCTGCTCTGACAAAAAAAGAGGTAAAAAAAAAACAACAACTGTGTTTTAACAGCTGTCAGTGCACACTGCTCTTCAGAGCTTTTGAAAGGGAAAAGACGGCGGAATAACTATACACTCTGACAGATCTGTGCAGCCCAATCGAAAAACATGAAAACAAGAATCAATCACACAGACAGAGTAGGGAGTGAGGAGAAAGAGAGAGCAGGAGAATGAAAAAGAGACAGAGAAAGAGCACCGGCAAATAATTAAAGGCTCAAACCCAGTGGCTGACTGGCAACTACAAAGCCAGAGAGCGACAGGGAGACGCAATGCAAAAATAACTATGCTTGCTAACACAATGCATCTTGGCGCTACTGCTCAGGAGCCGTGTAAATTAGAGGACGAGTCCCCACCAGGTTTGCCACTGTAACAATATATCCTCGTGACTGATGCTCTGACGCGTTTGGGAGGACACAGGAGAATCTTTTAACATGTGTTGATGTGTGCTATAATCTGTGCTATATATCGACCCGAGCTGAAAGCATTTGAAGTTCAGAACGAGTGTGTGGAAGCTCCACGTGGAAGGACGGGTGGTCGGCGGCTCACTGCTGGGGTGGTGGGGGTTAAGCAAGGAGCTGCCAGCCACCCGGTTCCCCGTAAATCAGCGGGGATTTATGGAGACAGGCCCACATGGCTCACGGGCTGGTCACGTCAGGAAGGAAGCCCGTGTGGCTGCGCTCTGTTGTCTTAAGGATTTTTTCCCTTTTATTTCAGCTGCTCAGGAAGGCAGCTGAAGTCTGCGTTTCAGCTCACGGCACTGCTGATTGCTCATCCCCTGCCTTTTATTATTTTTTAGCTTTCTTTCATCTTGCTCTCCCTCATTCCTTGCCTTCTCTCCTTCTAAGACTACGTCTCACGTCTTATTTTTTCTGTGGCTCACACATTTTCCCTCTGGATGTGAAGCTGGGATAGCTGTCCTGGGTCAAGTTCACTGCTCAGCTCTGCCGTGCTAATGTGTGCAGGGAGAAGGCAAACAAACATGCTCCAGATGTAACACATTCACACTGGGAAATGAACACACACACAAATCAAATGCTAGAGACAAAATTCTATAGTGACTTATTTCTGCCAAATTAACACAGTTAGTCATTCTTAATAACGAATTATAATAATTAAAGATCCAATTAATATTAGATCATAGGACCCATTGGACTATAATCATTTTTTTTCATATATTATTTGATATAACTGAAAAATGTAAGGAAAATTAAATAAAATAAACAAATCATGTAACACATTCTATATATACACACAAAACAGGGTCACAGGGGGAAATATTTTTGTGTATAAATATAGCTGCTTTGGCAATAGTATATGTAAAACAATCATGCAAATACAATATAGTCATTTCAAATGTAATTGAAATACATGAATATTTATTAGTGCTGTCAAATGATTAATCGTGATTAATCGCATCCAAAGTAAAAATTTTTGTTTACATAATACTGTATATGTGTCAATACTGTGTATATTTATTATGTATATATAAATACAAACACATGCATGTGTATATATTTAAGAAAAATATGTTGTTTATATATTAAATATATTTTGATATAATATAAAGAATATATAATATATAAGAATATAAATATATAAATTTATAGACATGTCAATATTTTCAAAAGATATACTGTATGTGTGTGTATTTATATATCCATAATAAATATACACAGTACACATACATATACTACGTAAACAAAAACTTTTATTTCGGATGCGATTAATCGTTTGACAGCACTAATATATAAATTAAATTGCCATTTTTGTTGTTCAGATTTTTTTTTATTTAACATTTTATATTAAAAATTATATATACAAAAAACAACGTAACCAGATTTTATTTGTATATGTATAGAGGCACTGGCAATATGTAAAACAATCACTGCAATACTATGCAGTACTTTCAAGTGTAAATTAGTGAGAAATATGGTTAAAAATAGTTTTTGGACACATTCCATTCACATTTTTTTCTCCTTTCCATTCAAAAATAATGAAAATGTCATGCTGTGAAGCTCTAGATGTGACATGTTGTAACTCTTGAGGAACTCTATCTGCAGGAATTGTCATGATAGGACTGTATCTTGCCGAGGTTTCCCGCTCACTAGCATAGAGGCTAAGAATCACACCGGCTGCAGTACAGTGCAGATTTGGGGCTTAATGCCCAGAGAGAGGACAGGGCTCCTGAAGTGACAGCCAGTAGCACGGTAGCCAGTCAAGAGGAACCCAATTTAAGTCTCTTCTACAACATTGCTGGAAATTCAATTGCATTAGAGCCCTTGGTGGGCCTAAGGTTTAATCTAATTAGATTCAGCTTCAAAAGAGAGGAGGAGAAGGAGAGAGGCAGAAAGTGAAAAGTCAAAACTGTCTCCCACTCTCCAAATCATTGTATTTTAAAACTCTCTCTGTGTTTTTTCTCCACAGAGAGAAGGCTGAGGCTTTCCTATCCCTTCCGCCACCCTAATCCCCTCTCATTTCAGCAAGAGAAGCTGCTGCTCTCATCTGATAGTATGAATGTCAGATTACAGTCCATTGAGGGACTTGGATTATACCTGGATTGGCCCTCGAGAGCCGCTATCTGCGCTTAATCTGAGCCGAGGGTGAAGGTGTTATAATCCCTCTAGCCGAACGGACCGGCACTGTATCGCTGCTTCCTGTGCTGCTGCCGGTTCAAAAGCGCTACGGAGGATTTCTTAGAGAGTGCTCTCAAACGAGACCCCCTCAGAGGAGAAATTCTAGACGAGATACTGGACATAGTTTCTTCTAGTCTGTCTCTCTTCCTCCCTCACATTCCTGCTTTCCTCTCTCATTTCTTGTTAGTTGTCATTCACGCTCCTCCCAGCCTGCGTGCTGCTGTTTTTATCGGATCAGTCTCAGCTCGCTGCCCTTGTCTCTCATCTGTTCCATCAAGGGTGCTTCCATCTCTTTCTCTCTTTCTGTATCCCTCTCTCGCTCTTTACCCTGCTGTTGGGCCTCCCTGTTGCACTACTATAGCTCTCCCAAAAAGAGTGAATGGGAGGGAAAGAATTTGAAATTTGTAAAAAAAAAAAAAAAAAAATTGGATTTGAGTGAGAGTGCACACAAAAAAAATGAGGACAAATGCTATAACGGACAGTGCTTCTGAGAGAGAGAGGAATTTAAAAAAGAAAGCTCTGCAGACAGAGGCATAAACCAATAAACAGACAAGAAAGCCAGATAAAATGAACAGGAAAAAGGTCCCATTTAATATATAACATAAGTTAATGGAGCATTATATTATTTTACAGCATTTATTAATCTTTGTTAATGTTAGTTAATAAAAATACAATTAGTTCATAGTGCCTTAACTAATGTTAATTCAGCTTTTGATTTAAAAAATGTATTAGTTAATGTCACATCAAGTAATACTAATAAATGCTGTTGAAGAATTGTTCATTTTTAGTTCAAGTCAATTAATGTAGTTAAGTATTAGAAAACATGGAACTTTACAGAAAAGAGTTACCAGAAAACAGAGAACAAATACAAACAAAAAATAAATAAATAAGGTAAAATAAAATAAAAATAGTTGGCACCTAGGAAGACCTGCAACAGCATTTACAATCTCTGAATTTACTAAAAAAATACACTTATTTGTGTGTTTAGTAATTATTGTTAAATCATTTTAATAATAATTTTAAAATTAATTTCATTAATGTGTGTCTCATAACATAACAAATATTCTTCTCAAATCAGATTTATTTAGAAAAACAATTACTTCTTTTTACTAGTAAATATCTTGAGAATGAAAGCGGATAAGAAAGAGATTGTAGAACTCTGTGTGTGTACCTATGTTTTCACTGAGACTTATAATGTATTTGAGTAAGAGTGGTCAGGTTAGATTACTACAGTAATACCACTGGGCTTCCATTCAGCAGAGGTCTTATGAATCTGTGCACACATTTCACATTTCCTCACCTCCCAAACGCACACATACACACTCATTCACACACACTCACGCCCAAGAGAAACCTCCATTTCATTTATGAGTTTTATCTGTGGAATTTATCTGCTCTGTAAGACCGGTAGGGCACACTCTCTAAACATTCCCCAGCAGTTTGACTTGTGAAGCGGGACACACTTTCTACATTATAGGGATAACATATCACGACAAGAAATGTATTAAGTTAAGCACTGTTACACACACTCATATATATATTAAATGAACTTTTCCATGACATTCTAATTTATTGAGATGCACCTGTATATATTCATTGCTCTTTGGATTAATTTAAATGGTTATCTTTATTGGTTATCTTCAACTGTTTTTTTAATCAGTTCATTATTTTAAATGTTTTTCTAAAATCACTTTAGATTATTTTAGTTTAATTAACTATAAGTCCAACCTATTATATGTTTACATAAAAAGAGACAGCAAAATAATCAATATGTGAAACAAAACAAAATTTCTCAAACAAATGTGTGTTAGTGTGGCCCCACAAAAAATCCATTTTGTGATCTAAAAGTAGTAGTAGACTCTTAAGTATTTTAGTTATTTGTACAGATGTAACAGAGTAAGTGGACAGTAATAGTGTACTTCATTTGAAAAAAAAAAGAGTGTACTCACAGCGTTCAATGCGATCCTCCGGACTGGACGAGGTTTCTCGGTCTGACAGCAGGCCTGACACTGCGAAGATCTTCTTCCCTGCATCTTCCACGGCTTTGAGAGCACTAGGCGAGCTGGAGGGGATCTGAGCACCGCCAAAGTCATACTCTTTCCCTTCTGCGTCCGAGTAGCGCAGGTGCGGCGAGGCCTCGGCCTCCAGGCAGCCCTTTAGCCGCTTGGCTGGGGTGAAGGCGGACTGGTATCCACCTCCCACTCCATCACGGTCCTCCAGAGGAGAAGCGAAGGGCCGGAAGGCCCCAACGCCGCTGTGGTTGAGCATGCTTATGGGGGAGCAGTCCAGATTTGGTGGGGCAAACTGATGATGGAGGTGTAGGAGGGAAGGAGGGAAGTCCCTGTTTGGGAAGCCTGGTGGTACAGCGCCCTGCCGGTGGTACATGGAGGCAAACGTGTAGGAACCATTGTTGAAGGGGAGGTGAATGTCCTTCTCCACAGAAACTGGCACGCCGAAAGGGCGAGGCTGCTGGCAGGGGATGGAGGCATCACGGCTGGCCTCCGCCGTTGATGCTAGCACCATTAGTGCCGGGGATGCTAACGGGTTGGGCAGGTAGGAGGAGCTCTCCATTTTAAAAGCTGCCCGGTGCAAGTCCATTTTGGAGACTGGGCTGTGGTTGGGCGGAGGGGGGGTTAGGGGCGAGAGCAGAGGGGTATAGGGGAGGGGTGGAGAGAAGAGAGACGGGGTAAACGGTATGGGCAGAATGGTGCAAACTTTTGCGCTGTCGACTCTCTGGCAGAAACGTCGGTCACTCTCACTGGCGGCTCATCCTCGACGGTCCTCCACCTGAAGAAAGTTGAACAGAGGAGGAGTTAAACCACTTAAAACACTCTGAAACTCTTGCCTACTTTTCCCTTTCCGAAATAGAAAGTTTCCCCCCGCAGATCTGAGGTTCAGATCACATATAAGCCTCTTACTCCATCTCCCTGTCTGTGGAGCAGAACGGCGTCTGAGGCAGATAAGAGCCGTGCGCTGATCAGATAAGAGCGCGGCCCTGCTCGTGTGAACACCCTGGTCCTCTGCCTCCGATGGGATTCTCATACTGATATCATATCAGCCTGCCATCTGCACAGGAAATTTGAATGAATGAATAAATTAGCCGCACTTCACCCTTTGACCCCTGCTGCAGCCAAACAGCCTGAGAAGAAGCCCTGGAGGATAACATTCACTGATTGGCAAAAGTGTGAGTGGGTTTAATGAGAAGCGTTTTAGTGTCTATTTGTGTGCGTGTGCGTCTGTCCGTCATCGCCAATCCCTTGAGGGTGACCCGAAAGTGATCTATTACAAGTTAAATGGACATTTAACATACACGAAATTCAGAAATTATTGTACTGCTCAAACTGCTCCCTCAAATCAAAACTACTCAAAATTACTCTGTTTAACAGCATTAAAATTCTGTCTTTTGATCATAATCCATTATTGAAAAGGGGTTAAAATGGGTATAAAAGGATTACTTTTTGATTTTGAATATTAGTTATTTGAGGACATAAAAGTGAACTACACTACTGTTCAAAAGTTTGAGGTCAATAAATTTTTTATTATAATAGTTTTATTCAGCAAGCACGCATTAATCTAATTAAAACTGACATCAAAGTCATGTATAATGTCGCAAAAGATTTCTATTTCAAATAAATGCTGGTCTTTTGAACTTTCTATTATTTAAAAAAATCTGGGAAAAATGTATCATGGTTTACACAAAAATATTAAGTAATATTTTCAACATTAATAATAACAAGAAATGTTTGTTGAGAAGCAAATCAGCATATTAAAATAATTTTTTAAGGATCACGTGACACTGAAAACTGGAGTAATGGCAGATAAAAATTCAGCTTGAAAAAAATGCCATCATAGGTATAAAATACATTTTAAAATACAGCAAAATAGAAAACAGTTACTTTAAATTGTAATAATATTTCACAACATTTAAAAAAATAATTATTTTTGATTTAATAAATGCAGCCTTGGTGAGCATAAGAATCTTCTTTTATAAACATTTTTTTTTTTAACTTATACTAACCGCGAACTTTTAAACAGTAATGCACGTTGTGAGATGTCACGTGTGTGTACGGAAAACAGAATTTAATCTGTGCATCTGGAGAGCAGGTTCTCTTATTCAGAGTAATTCAAATAGATGGGCCTTTAGACTTGTGTCACGGTGAGGCCATTTCAAATGTCACACAGAATATCAAACTGCATCAAAGAAACTCCTGGGGAATTTATCAGGGCATTTTTACATATATCAGCTGTCCAGAACACTCATTCGAATCAATTTTAAAACTCGATCTCCACACACACACTCTGCGGCCCAGTAAAAAGAGCTTTACATTATCACATACATGGCAGGGGAATGTGTGCCGTTTCCTGTCTGTTGAAAATGGGTTACACTACACCGCTTGATGCTGGCGAGAAGCCCAAGAATCGCATTACGTTCCATCTTCTCACTCGGCCTAGCTGGGAAAATAGCACCTTGAAAATTTACCAATATCAAAAGCCCCCTCTTTTTTTCCACTCTCACACTCATCAGGGCCTCGTCTCTGTATCGAATCTCTCCCCTCGGATAACCTCTAAAAAATGAGTGCGGGTGGGTGTTGATAGCAAGGTAATACAGTGATAAGTACCTGGATATTTCAATTTTATTATCATTACCATCAGCGCAGTCAGGCAGTGTGAAACTGACAATCCAATAAAAGGACACAGGATATCCCCCCAATGGCGCACCAGAGAGAGAGAAAGAGGGGGCATGACTAGGCTGAGTGTTGTACAGATGTGCTAATCATTTCTGTGGCTGCGGCCGGTCTGCCTGGTGCCCCAGCTACACACACGCACAAAAGCATGCACAAACTGAGAGCCCAGTGTCCCAGAGCAACCAAAGAGAGCAGTGAGTCAGCCTGACACACACTGACACGCCAAAGAGTGAGTGTGTGTGTGTGTGAGAGAGAGAGAGAGAGAGAGAGTGAGAAACAGAGACAGCGAAAGAGAGCGAGAGAGGTCGAAAGGGGGGTACATGACCGCAATGTCCACCACAACTCTTGTCACGCTTCTTTACCTCCGTCTATCAATCTTCATGCGAAAAATCCAAGATTCAAGAAACCATCTTAAATGAGGCAAACTCAAATCCATTACAAAGTGCTCAACATTGTAATTCATCTCTGTATTGCAAGGATTATTAAAAAACAGACTTGAATGACAAAGCAAAAAAGCTAGTGTTGACATAAAATAACTACAGAGACTAAATGAAACCAGTAAAAATAAATACATGTTATTAGTTTTACATTTAATTTAATAGAAATAATAATTAATCCCCCTAGGAACTTATATTTAAGTTTCATTATGTTTTATTTGTCACAAGTTAAAAATTGAGATTGATTATCCGGGGAAAAAATAAATAAATCTGTCATTGTTAAAGTGATCCAGCATAAGCATTGCGTTTCCTTTTCAAATTACATTGTTATGATATTGCAGTGTCAGTTGCCGTGATGAGCTATGTGTCTCTCTCAGAAAGTTAGTGATGTAAGAAAAGAGAAAGGGTACAACAAAGACAAATAAGAAGTTGTCAACGACACATTTTCTCGGCACAGCTCTGGGGAGCAGAGCAAATGAATCCAATTTCATCTACAACAAACGACTGTCAAATTTGACTGCTGAGAGAAAATGCAAAAGTTTCGGCGGAGGGTGTCACTCAAACCGCAGCTCCTGCTCCTCTGCCTGTCTGTCAGTATATTTAGAGATTGTTGACAACCGTGAAAGTGCCACTCTTACATTTTATTACAGGACAGGGCAGACACTGTCATCCAATACCCTTGGAAAACACACACATTCAAACCCACACATCTGAAAACTGTCTGAGCTACACACCAGAAGACAAAAACGGCAACAGTTACAAGAATGCGGACGACGAAGGGATTTCATGCTAATTGCTGGTCCAAATTAAGCCATGCCAACGATTTCTCACGCTTTTTTAACTTTCACTGAGCAGCTTCCAGCTGTGTCAAAAAATATGATGTGGTGTGAAGGCTGTTATGTGTGCAGCTGCTAAAATGGAGAGCCCTCAAACGACGTCGCAGGAAATGACACTGGCGCAGTACGAAGCACATTTTAACTACTTTGCTCTTGAAAACTTCCCAAACGCCTTTGTCTGAAGGGTATCAGCAGCACTCTAGCACTCGTTACAATTTTTAATCACCCTGGAGGGTAAACTTATGTTTATCCACAACAGACTTCTTAAGCATCCACTCGAAATGGCTGCCGCCACCGACACAAACACGCCACTCCAGTCTCCCCTCGGCTTGTCAATCAGGGAAGCGGCGTTATATATTTGCGGTTAGGAGGGTAAAAGGTGCCGCGCGGAACGCCCAGGCCACACTTGCTCGGCAGAGGACGGCTCACTTAGTATTCCGCAAGCAAGCGCTTTTGGACCGGAGGACAGTCGATATTATTGAAAATACAGTCATTCACCGTCGGCTGGCCTGCAACTTAGGACCACGCAGATAATATATCCTGCTGAATTAGAATCAAAGCCCTCGTGATATGAAATCTTCCTCTGAACAATTCAATAATGTGCAGCAGCTGCGGTATGAGACATAAAAAAATGAACGCCCGCATCCGGAAGACGTGAAAGTGAGATTTAATGACAGACTGAGAATGCAGTGAAGGATAATGACACTTGGACATACAGCTAACTAAATCAATAATGATAGTACAAGCTGTGTCTCAACACTCCAGTTCACTATCAACAAATAAATTCCCCCCAGTGTATGACACACAATAAAACCCAGCAATAAATAGTGGTAATCAATCACTGCTTTATTGGATCTTATCGCCTGCATAAGTATACCAAGGGCCTGCCTCTAAACTTTCGCAACTTTTTTTTTCCCCCAGACAAAATTTGCACGATTTACTCTAGGCGTAGAAAACGTGCCACTCGGCATGAGCTGTCAGAATAAGTGAGGATTTGCTTTTCAAATAAAGCTTTGCGGCAGGCACCGGGGAACATTGATTCATTGTGAACAAAATGATTTTCAAAGTTTCCTGTCCTGCCTGCCCTATTCATTTCAGGGGCTGATGGACTGTTTGTCTCATCCCACCCACCTGAGCCAACTAATTCCTCACTAAGCCCAGATTATTTGCAAGGTGTCTGGATCCTCTGTGCTCAGAGCCTGGACTGGACTGCAAAGAAGCCGAGGCGACAGCAACCCACCCACCCACCTCACCGCCCTTACAGCTGTCCACTGCTGCCCGCCACTGTGTACCGAGACAGAGCAAGAGAGAGAGAGAAAGAGAAAGAGGAAGAGGAAGAGAAAGAGGAAGAGAAAGAGATATTTTACACTGTTTTGATTTTGCCTAGTTTGAGCACACTGTTTGCCAACCAGGGGCTCGTCAATAATAGATAACTAAGCACAATGCAAGAGCAGTCTGCCACTAAACCGCCTGAACATGTTGGCTGGCCTGTCTTATAAAACACAAGATTAATTTAACTAGCACGGTTGGCCTCTTATTCCAAGTTCAGTTCCACAACATTTTCCACCGAGTTAGAAAACAGAATCAATTAACTTGTGCAAAAAAATGCTTTTTCTCGCTGTAAGAATAAAACACAATAACTAATGTAAAAGGCATTTATATGCATTTCTAAACTGGTGGGAAGAGCTGTGTCTCACTCCTAGACTAATGTTCAGTGGGAAGATACCAAGCGGCATTCAGACAAGCAGAGAGATATAGGACTCTTATTGATCCCAGGCAAATGCACTGGCAATGCCTTGTGAGAGAGGGTGTAAAATTAACTTATTCTACAGCTCTAAAACTCACATCTAAATAATGGACAGCTAGGTAAATCAAAAAAGCACAAACTACAAAAACTAGCATAGTCAATGAATCTTCAGTCAGCTCAGCTCTAACAGAAATCTCTATGACTTTAACATGCAGTTTTGTTTGTTTGCCATAAGTTTTATATTTATTCACACAGGACTTGTTTGTTGCACTATTATATATATACACCATATATATATATATATTTAAATTGTAAAAATTTAAAATCTGTGTTATTTGAAAGAGTGCACGCACAGCCAACGCCCCGTTGAGTGTCACCGCAATGACTGAGACAAAATAAATACAGTTTATCATAAGATCAATGCGCGGCAATTTATTCTAATTAAATTATCGTTAATGTAGTAGTTATCTATTTAATTTAGTAATTTAATAATTCATATAAGTTAAAAAAAAACATGATAAAAACATCAGCAATGAGCAAAACTGTAAGCATTAAAAGCAATTAAATATAAATAAAAACCACAATATCTTAACTCTTAATAAGAAAGAAGTTATACATAGTTACAGCATACAATCTAGTAAAAGAGGACGAAAGCGATAACCAGTGTTCAAAAAAAAAACTTCGAGCAGCAGCAGATTTTATTCAAAGGCTTTGCTGCGGTTGGGGCGCTTTACCTAACAAACAAAGTATCTCATTCACCATAAAATTTCAAATGTTCCGCCTCGGCACTAAATAAAAAGGTACATGAATAGGCGTGTCTGCACGTTTCGAAACATAATGGAAGGGGACATGGTGAAGTTAGGCAATCCAAGGACTACACCTGATTATTTTCATCTTTATACAACCGTCCAAAAGGCTTGTCACGCACGCGCATCTGAAATATTTCTCGACAAATTCAAAAGAATCCTTTAAGGACCACGACCTTCCCCTGTGCTCAAACTGTGGTATTATTTGTAGATTCTTTTAATTACCATGCCATGCCACCATCTGCATGACAAATGAGCTTTCTGTGAAGTGTTTATTAGCACGTGAAAACATAAACATGCACGAGGGCGGGTGGGTACGAGTTAACGGGGTTAATTCTAGTTTAATTCGTTGGGAAACAGCACGCTTGTCGATAACATGGAATAGACAAAAGGCCAATCAAGCCGCTGCATTTGAGAAATGCGTGCTTCATTTACTTTCAGTGCGCGGTTTCGGATGGAATTTTCTTATGAATCCAGACCAGAAAGACTTTCTCGGTCACATATTATTGTAAGTTAGAGCCGCAGAACTTCTTACTGTCGCCATCCTCGCTGTCTGTGGGGAAGGATGCTCTCCTTTCCTTCTAATTGTTAACAAGAATGAAAACGTTTGATTGCGCTTGCTCTTTTTTAATGCTCCAAATCCAGATTAAAATAACTCTGGCCATTGATCCGGCCACTGGAATCGACATTAATTTTAGTTCACTTCTCACTTTGCACGGGGATCAATGAGAAGCAATAACAACTGACATCGGCGCTGAAAAGGACAGAACAGAAAACGCAGGGCTGAAAATCGAAACAATCATCTGCTACTTTTCTTCCATCTTTGCATCTACTTTTCTTCCATCCTGCTGTCTCATTGGGACTCGAACCGAACTATTGTGTTAAATAACTCGGGGCAAATAAATAAATAAACTCACACGTTTATGGGATCAAAACTTTAAATCAGCTAGAATGAATAGAAACGCGATGTTGAAGTTGTGGACGCAGGAGCGCAACAGGGTGCAGTGATTTAATTCGGTTAATTTGCTTTTATTCATAATTTTTGATTAAAAACGGATTAAAATACAAATACAAATCAATTTGAGACTATTTAAGAAATCTAAATGTTTCAAAAGATGTTTTGCATAATCCTCCGTGTATAATTAGAATGAAAATTAATTTAAAAATCATTCAAATGAACACTGAAGTCAATATAGTGGATTTCACAAGGCTCCGTATCTCATTGTCCCTTACTTATATTTATCATATACTCTAATTTAACATTCTCAAGTGATTTTGGCCCTGCTCGTTTCAGTACAAATATCAATTAACACACTTATCTGAAAAGACACTGTAATCTTTGAGGACCATAATTTCATTATGTAATGCTATTTCCGAGATCCAAAAACATAAACATGATGCTATTATTTAAATATCTATGTAATCATCAAACACGGCCAAATGAATGAATAATAAAGATTTATGACTAAAAATCTACAATTAAATATCGAGCAAATTAAGCGTGTAATGGTGAAAAATGATTCGGCCAGTATAATGAAAGCGTGTAAATAAAGCGCATTCCTGTCCTGCAGGCTATAGCCTTTTAAAAATAAACAACGAATAAAATCATTTAATATAGATTTGGGAGTACCAGATATTGTTTTTTGTTGTTTTTGTAAATATAAAATATAAATGTATAAATAATAAACCGAGTCAATTGAAATATAGGCTATTCACAGTTGTAAAGTGCAAAATAGTTTCATATTTACTGCACAAGGCCGTTAAATAATACTGGAATAAAATAATGAGCTAATAAACTCCCTCTTACAAATGAAAATTCACAAATGAAATATGTTAAATTAATGAGGCTATTTACTTAACAACGAATGCATTCTGTCACCCTAAATATAAATAATTGATGTGACTGTGAAGAAGAAAAAGACTAAGGAGAATTACAGGCTGTTTAGACGTGTAGCTCTGTCCTAGCACTGAAAATATTAAATAGATTAAACAGACCTATTAATGTAAACAAACTATTACGCAAAAATGCTCCTTTTAAGTTGTAGAATTGAAGACAAGTGTTTGTTTGCTTTTCTAAAATGTATTTTTGTTGTTAAAAATAGATTAAAAACAATGCTGTTGTTAAAAAACAAGCTACAAACAATGCGTTAGTAGAATTATTCAAATGACTGCAAACTGCAAATAATCAAAAATAATAATCTAAGCAAGCAACGCGAGAATGTTTTTTTTTTTTACATTGTGGAGAATATACATTAAAAGAATAAGTCGTAGAGAACAAGTCTTAGTCTGAGAGCTCTGCTCAGAATTCTCCTTGGAAATTCTATTAACAGCTCACGAGCACAGCGGAAACACTCCCGTCTGTGTTGAGTAAATTGTAGTGACCCATAGTAAACAGGTGTTTCCTTGCACCTTGTTTCCTTACTGAACGGATTCGATCCCGTTATAAATGCTATCCAACTAACTGCTCCGAGTAGGCCTATAGTTTTCTTATTTAACAACCATTGTGGACAGATTCATTTCAAACTAAACATTTCTTTTTCAATTAACACACATGCGCACTTACAGAGAACAACGATAAAGAGTGCAACGCAGGCCAACAGTCTATTGTGGCTTGAGAACCAAATATAAATTATCCGCAACATTGGTCTCGAGCGCATTAATTCCCGTTCTGATTACAGACTCTAAATGGAGAGGACTATAAATGGAACAGTAAAATCTTCACTCATAGGAGCAGTTCTCACGTCCACTATACCAGTCACAAATTAGTTGGGAGCATAACTGAACTACTCAAGCAGCTGGTTTAAAGGCTCGGTCTGCACTGATAACGTTTAGTTATTAAAGATTAACCCACTAAACATCACACACAAGCATGTTATACTCGTGGGTGGCCGCAGACACGCGCACATCATTACGGGTCTCACTATAACAAGTTCCCCTTTAGTTCCATCAACCAAAAACACTAGTATTTCATCGACCTGTCTAATTTCCCACGACACTAGAAAGCGCTTGTGCAAGAGAGCAACTAGAAAATGAGAGTTTATATGAACCGGCATTTTTGAAACGTTACGCCGTGATAAACAAGATTGTTTATGGGTCCTAATGATTTATTTGTTAATAATATGTAGACATCTTTTAGGCGTAATAAGTGTTTCTCACATTCTCAGAAGTATGGCATTCCAGTCAGTTAGCCAGAGGTCAATTTCTGCAAACTTTAACACCAGGAACTGATGTTAAAGTCGAAGCAAAGTTAGCTGCTGAAATGTTTTAGGAGTTCAGTAACACTTCCACAATAAAAGCGAAGGTGCTCCATAAAGAGTCACTAAAGTTATTGTCGCAATCAAGCCATTACGCGCGAGCGAAACATGGTATCTGATAGGAGATCTATTGATATGAAATAATAAAGTTGCGCATCATCACCTTAACTTAATTTCCACACAACAAAACGCAAACAACAAGAAGAAGAAATGCCGTGCTATCCCGGAGCAAGACACAGCCACGTTAGGGTGCGTTAAATCAGGCTCGAGGTCACTCATTAAACAGTCAGGTAAAACTAGATTTCTTCACAGAAACAACATTAGACGCGTTCCCACGGGGTCATAAAAACAATCGCTGTCAAGACATTCAGAGCACTTACGTTGTTTAAAAAAATCCCTTGGAAGATTTAGCTGTCCTTTTATCCCCACAACTGAAACTTTTCGAAACAGGCGAGCGAAGATCACCGCGAAGCATGAGAAGCAAAGTAGAGTCGCACCTCGAGGAAAGAACGCGAGACGGTCGCCGCGCGTCAGACAGTTCCCCGGGTCGTGTCGTGCGTTGAGAGTAGAATCAGTTGCATGTACCGATGAGAACGAGTCTGCGTTCAGTAGCAAAGTAGAGACGATAGGCAGAGATTTGCTCAGAGGTGGAAACAGTGTTGGAGGTGCAGTGCTGCCGCTCAGCGCCAGGTTCGCTCATTGACTGACATTCATTCTCTCCTCCTCGAGCGCTGAGGACCCTGACCCCCCTTCTCCACGCTCCCGTGGGGGATCTCAGAGGCTGTTTTGTGAGCACGGAATGAATTATCGTCTCTCCTCGCCATTTAGAAGACCTGGAAAATGAAGTCCACGGCAAAACAAAAGATGTTTTAACAACGCGCCAGGTCTTTACAGAAATAGGTAAGTGTGCAGCGTCCCATCGCGCGCACCGGGTTGCTCGCGAGTTTATCTTCAGCTATGTTTAGTCCATATAAGTGTTTTTACATGCTGTAAAAAATTATTCTAGTCTTCTTGTTGCTTATTCTTGCACATACCTGCTACTGAAGTTGAATAAGTACGACGAGTTCCTCTTGAGAACATTTGTCAGTCTGCAAAAAAGCGGAAAACATGCGTTTTACTCGTTTATGTTTTTTTAAATTAAACAAAATGAAAGCGAACACACATAAGCTGCTGTGATATTATTTCTACAGCTTTACTTAAACTAAATAACAGTATATTAGTAAACATGTTCAAACAGTAACAGACTCATATGATTCGACACCACGCAGAAATCCACCTGCTGGACGGAGCTGGAATTACACTTTGATTCAGCTCACTGTTTTGTGAGCACGGAATGAATTATCGTCTCTCCTCGCCATTTAGAAGACCTGGAAAATGAAGTCCACGGCAAAACACAAGATGTTTTAACAACGCGCCAGGTCTTTACAGAAATAGGTAAGTGTGCAGCGTCCCATCGCGCGCACCGGGTTGCTCGCGAGTTTATCTTCAGCTATGTTTAGTCCATATAAGTGTTTTTACATGCTGTAAAAAATTATTCTAGTCTTCTTGTTGCGTATTCTTGCACATACCTGCTACTGAAGTTGAATAAGTACGACGAGTTCCTCTTGAGAACATTTGTCAGTCTGCAAAAAAGCGGAAAACATGCGTTTTACTCGTTTATGTTTTTTTTTTAATTAAACAAAATGAAAGCGAACACACATAAGCTGCTGTGATATTATTTCTACAGCTTTACTTAAACTAAATGACAGTATATTAGTAAACATGTTCAAACAGTAACAGACTCATATGATTCGACACCACGCAGAAATCCACCTGCTGGACGGAGCTGGAATTACACTTTGATTCAGCTCAGGGTAGAGAGAGCTAATATAATGCGCAAGTTTACAAATGTCTCGCTTTGTAAATAATGCCGTATTTTATTTCATTTTTTATAAGAAGTCAGTAAAGCAAGTTTGTTGTGTGTTCCCAGACCAGAGTAATAGGAGGGACTGCAATGTTGGGGTGATGGGAGGGCAGTAGCCATACATATGTGCATTACTGCATTACATTAGCACTCTCTTGTATTGCTAATGACCTCCGTTAAAGCATCAGTGAAACAGAGGAGGAAAAAGCCCATCCATGTCCAAGGTCCCTTTCCATTCAAAATCAAATTTCAGGCCTCAGTCTCTTAACATGTCTCTAAATGGACTGGTGTGGATTGGTGAAGTGCTTTGATGACAGCTCTTTTTACCAGGCTTAAGCACAAATCCTCTCCTCCATTTCCAGAGCCCCTTGATTCGATTGAAATTATTTTACATTCTCTCTGGACTGTATCAAATAACAAAACATATTACTATGACTTGATTGAATCCATTACAAGCAAAGCTGGGACATTTATAAATCTACACTTCAGTCGATATAAAAGTTGAGGTAGCCAGAGGGCTTCATCCGAGTGTAAATGATCCGCTTTCTATTTATGATATAGAGGCATCCTACTTTCAGTGACCAATGCAGAAAATGTTTGAACTTAGATAAAAGATATTAACAGCTTAATCAAGTGTTTTTGTTTTCAAATATACTTAATGTTGTTAATCTGGCCTGATAAATGCTCTTTTTATTGCTTTCAGTTCTCGTTTGTCATTCTTGCCACGTCCATGTGAACACAGAAGAGGAGTAAAAATCATCACCGTTCAAAAGGGAAGTTAAACATCACACGTTAATTTAATGTTGAGTGATTTTGACTTCTCAGATGTCCCTTTAATGCAGAGCACAGTCGTAATTGAGGGACCCGTGTTGAGGCAGGGTGGCCGCGGTAATAACAGAGACATCTCTTCAACACACCAGTCAGGTCTTAATTATTACCTTTACAACTGTGGTCGCAGTGAAACGGGTACCAGAGGACCTATAGCGAGATGTCCCGCACAATGGAGCCTCGGCACAGATTCCTCATTAGCATATGTCAGCCATGTGCTTCAGATGGCTATTCATTTCTGTCACTTAGCACTTGGAAGTGCTCATGCTAAGAGCTGGTAAATTAAATGCTGTATTCCTGGACTGTAACCTAAGATTACGCTGTTGTCACTGAGCCTGTCTCCGCGAGTAGATTACTTTTTAAAAAATAAATTTAAAAAAGGACAAAAAAAGGAATGTAATGGACAAGCGAAATGGGGCTGCTGTAGAAATGACTGACAGTTACAATATGAATGAACTTTTCTTTTCACCTGACAAAAACAAACGTTACACCCAGTCTGATATGAAAATTAAAGGGATAGTTCACTCAAAAATGCAAATTTTGTCATTGTTTACTCACCCTCATGTCATTCCAAACCTATATGACTGACTGATTTCTGTGAAATACAAAATAAGATATTTTAAAGAACACTGGGGTCCAATGTTTTTTACTTTCATTATATGAACAAAAACATTTTCAAAATAACTTTTTTCACTTTCGGGTGAACTATCCCTTTAAACACCCTGCAGTAGATACAAGTATAAATAGGATTCAGAAATTAGATGTTTTACCCAGTCTGATATGAAATTTAAGGGGATAGTTCACCAAAAAAGAAAATTCTGTAATCATTTACTCACCTTTATGTTGTTCCAAACCTGTATGGCTTTCTTCTATCAAAGATAAAAGAAGACATTTTAATATCTTCTAATAGTTTTTTTTAATCTTTCATCGTATGAACAAAAAACATTAAGATATTCCTCAAAATATCTTCTTTTTTATTTTAATTTTTTTGGTGGAATAGCCCTTTAAACACTTCTAAGTAGAAACGAGTATAAATTAGAAGCAAAGATAGAAATGGCAGATGAATATGCCACACTGAGATTCCTGCAAAAAACAGTCATTACATTTGTCTTTCACTCTTTTTCTCAACCATTTCCTGTACTCTAGGTGTCAAGAAGATTCACCCCACCAAGAAAACTGATGCGGGCCGCTTGGCTTTTTAAAAAATCAAAATTACACAAGGCCTCTCTTCTTATCTAAATCTGAACCCGAGGACACCCATCACTCTCAATGGATCTATTGCGACGACTCTATACACACATGCACAAACACACACAAAAGAACAGAGAGAGTGAAAGACAGAGGGGGAGAGCGAGCGCGTAAGCATTCATACTGTAGACAGTGCTACATGATCAAAGGCGACGTGGAGAGAAGGGGAAACGAGAGCTCTAAAAATGGTTCTGCAGCTGATTCTGTGAGTAGAGTCGCACACTCTCTCCAAATACACACACACACACACACACGCACGCTCGGCACTTTCATATTTAACTAAAGGCAGGGCCCGGCGTGTGTCAAACTCCAACAGGGGGACACGCAGCTTACGCTCGTTTGAGGAGCGGAGGCTTTGTTTCCTCTTGGTGGTGTGGCACCGAGTACCTGGGGGGTGAGAGATTGTTTCTCAGGAAACAGCATCAGGTATGAAGGGAAAGTGAGACAACACAAGCAGGAAAACCCGATTGCTCTCAAGTTTCTCAGAGACTCCGCTCCAGAATATGGTGCTATAACTCCCCTACATAAAATCAATGATTTGTTTAATTTAGACAGAGCTCGTAAAAGTGCTAATTTCAGAGACAGCCTACAAATCTAGAGGGCCCTGTTATCCCATTTGCTGCTCCATTAGTTGGGAAATGATACAGCCCAGCGTTGTTAAGAAACTGAACGTTCGGTCTGGCCATTCAATGAAGGAAATAAGTGACGTTGCTCTGATTGTCAATGAAAAAACAGAATGCACACCAGCTGATGTCATAAACATGAATTTACATCAGATGACTGTTTATTAAAAAGACAGCAAGTTCATATATTTCCATACAGGCCTGGCTGTGATCTCTATAATACTATACTGAAAATAGTTTGGTGTAGGATTTACTTAACAATTTTCACTTAGAAATTGCGGTAATACCTTACTTAAAGCCTTTATGTATAATGCATTATAAAAGTAGTTTAATGCATTAATTATGCCTTGTAATGTACCTTATAATGCATTGTACAATCTTATGACTAATTGTAACTACAAGGTAATACATTATAACACTTATCAGTTCATTGTTACACTATGCATGTGGTTATAATTATTTATAAGATATAATGTATTACAACGCACATTATGAATAATTATAATGCATTTTAACCTTTAATAACCCTTTATAATACATTACCCATACATTTTACTTTGAGTCAAGTGTTACCGAAATTGCTAGTAAATTTGTACAAAAAATGGCAAGTAGCACATTGAATTGATTGTGAAATTTTGAAGTAGAAAGACAGAAATAGTATTTTCTTGTAAAAAAAAAAATCTTTATTTATAACCTCAGAAAAATCATGTTTATTTATTTGTTTGTTTTCTGTGAAGCTTTTTTGTACCATCTTAAAATATTCAACAACAGAAATTAAAATGTAAAAGCTATTTGACTAATACAGGTTTTTAAGTTATTATAAAATTCTATATTATTTTAACAATTTAAATCATCACATTATTTTTTTATACATTTTATATTACATAACTTTTATATTATATTATATTAAACCCTTATGAAATGGTCTGAAGGGATCCAGTGAGTGTATTCATATCTTAAGTTATAATCTATAGCACTCTATGTTTTTGTACTGGTAACAATATTTTATCAGGGGTGTTATCATCCCTCTCTCTCTCTCTCTCTCTCTCTCTCTCTCTCTCTCTCTCTCACACACACACACACACACATACACACCAACTCTATTCTCAGTGCCAGGCTTCAACACTCATCTGTCTGACTTGGACTCAGCAATTAGGGGCCACACAAGCAAATGCCACTCATGACCTGAAGCACAAAGCTGCTGACAAACAAGCAGAGACAAATCAAGGGGTGATTTAAAAGCATAGCGCTAAAATCTCAATATTTGGCCATTCAGATTTAGCAGCCTGCCCAGACAGGGCCATAAATTCACCATTCCATAAATAACTCATATGACAGTGCAATGTAGATCTGAGTCAACCCTGTTGGATAAGGAATGAAGTTGGCTGTCGTTATCATTCTGTGGTTGACTAAAATCTAAATACAATTTATTTGATGTGATAATCCAAACATATAAATGATTATGAACACACAAAAAAGAAAACTAAAGCCCAAACTCACATACTCCAACACCAAACGTCATCACAGGCTCTGAGTTAAAAGAGCAAAAACAGATGCCTTATCTGACAAGACGCTTCTTTGGTTTGCCGTCACTTTGAATTTAGATTATCAACTGCCACTTTAGATGGTCATTTATGGTGCCGCCCCAGCGCCAACAACCCCAGTACTCTGGGATATACTCCCAGCATCCATAGATAAACATTTAAATCAACTCTGGCATGGGACATGCTGTCTGGATCTTAGCTCTTCTGCAGACCGTGCACAGTAAATCAAGTGAGGCTAATATGAATCAAATCAAGACAATATATTACACTAATTGCCTTATCAGATGGCTGTCTTGAATGCTTTAAGGTCCCTTGCAAAGGGTGTCGAGGCTGTATTCATACACAAGGCCGTCCTTGAATAACTCAGGCGAAACTCTATTTGGATAACAGTCTGCAATAATAAGTCAAAAAAAGTGGCCGGGTGCGACGTCGAAGAGTGAATTTCCAGTTTGTGGTTATCTCTCTTAACCACATCCAAGAGTGAAATAAGGGGCTTTGTGTTTGTGTGCGTCCAGCATATATGTCACATCAGCTCCAGTGGTTTCCTGTAGGATTATAAGTGTGCTCTGAGCGAGTGAGATTGGTCAACGGCACGCCGAGCCACCACCTCTGACTGTGAGCATGATTCAATGTGATGTCCACTTTGTGTCCCTTTATTTGCTTCTGAAAGGAAAAGCTTGTCTTTTATGTCTGCCAAGCGGCCCTTTCCAACCCCTGCACAGCTAATCATACATCCTGTCAACACGGTTGTGTTTTACACTAAACCCTGTTGTTCTGTTTAGAAAGCCTGGATCTGTTTATGGTGCAGAAATGATGTAGCCTTATGGTAAAATCAATAAAGTTGCATGGGTTATAAATATATGAATCTAAACGACAGCAGAGGGGGGAGTAATTATACAAATAAAACATTGTGTTCTTGGCGGGAAACACGCTAGGACATAATTGATTATCATTTTGAAGGTGATAACGAGACATTTTGCGTTTTGCTGTGTTGTGTAGCGCGCGTCGGCTTGTGTGGATTTTAACTGTCTTGACATGTCCTTGTGGAGTGATCTCAACCGTGATGGTAATAACAATAATTATCTTCTAAGTGTGGAAAGTCAAAGACATGAATATTCTCATACAGCGTTAAGTTCAGGAGACAAGTGCTTTCACATGATTTCGTCAGGACAAATTAACAGTAATTGCAGATTGAATTGTTCCAGAAATATCAGATGCTGTTGCTTTCTTAGTTTGACGTTCAAAGCAAGGGGTTTTTCATGATTCGGTGGCGGCATATAATTTGTTGATCATGGCCATGAGGAAATCGCATTGAAAGAAAAACGTGTCCAGAAATATTAGTAGATCAAAAAAACAAGCCCACATGAACATAAGCTAACACTCAAAGCAACCAAGACTTTATATTTGCATTTGGGAAAAAAGGCCAGATCTGCCATCACTTTTGATTAGTTTTATAGTTACTCTTTCACAGGCTTTAGATATTTGAAAAATTGTTATTAATAAGAACATGATTTCTGGAGATTAACCCCTCGTTCCTTTATCCCTGATCCAGAGACCTTTGGAAAATTGATCCTGTTAGTTTGATGGATGTCCTGTTTAAGGGTTTGTCCTTGTGCTAGTGTTTTTGCTGTAATCCTGAGGGCTCGTTTGTTTAATGATGCAATTGTATCTAATTTTGTCACTTCTGTGTAATGTCACATTGAACAAACCTCAAGTTTTTAAAATTTGGGTTTAATTAATCCTAAAGAAAACCTTCGAACAGAATAAATATTTATATTTAAACTGACAAATTGTCAGTTGTTTTATATTTTTGTAACTGCATAGGCACAAATATAACGGCCTACTTCATGATATCTGTACAATTAGGAAGCATCTAAATGATTTGGAGAACAATAAACTTTAGAATTTGTATGCCATCTAGATGATTCAATTCAAATTTTGAATGCAGACAATAGCTGTGTTTCCATTAAAATTGGAATATAAAAAAATAAAACAGTTATAATTCTGTCACCATTAGTTTGGGTGAACAAAATTGTCACTTCCAAAATTTGTGTGATTTTTTCATTTTAAATTTTTATAAATGTACTCCGTTAATTGAGGTTAAGAGCATAAACAAAATGATCACATGAATTGTATCTGGGAGCAACACAATGTCTGACAATTTAGTTCGGAAATAGTCTGGGGGAAAAACATTTTCAGTGATTTTTTTTTTTTTCACAATTTGGTGCTTCCATCCAAAAGTGGCATTAAAATATGTGGACAACCTCCCAGCTAATGAATGATAGTGCAGCGGTCATGTTAACCACTGTGTAAACAAAACCTGGACTGATGTCCATCACAGTAGTATAGCCATTTAGCACAGGACGAGTGGTCAAAATGGGCTTCATTATGGAGCTGCGTCATGGGGGCCCGTTATCAGGCACTGCACCATGGGTCCAACTGCCTAAGATAGAGACAACGCTGTGAACCAAGCCTTGATGTTGACCCATATTAGTCCCCCTGGAAAAACAGGAGGCTTTGTCCCAAATTTCCATTTCCTCTCCCACCGTTTAACTGGCCTCATCAAACAAGGGCAGATGGAGCTGGACACCATGAATGAAGGAGCATCTGAGGGATAAAGACAGGGGAAAAAAGGGATGTTTATTGTCCATGTATTTTTAAAGAGGGCATCTTCAGCGCTAGATGTGTAAATATAGCTTGACCCTGGAAAGTAGGAAGCAGTGGTGCTAAAGAGGATCTCCGGGTAAGAAATGGCCGAACAGGGGCAGTCAATGCAGGTCATTGAGCTTCATTAACACTGACACACACCTTTCTTCCATGTTATTAATGTCCCTTATTAAAGCATAAAATTGCATATTAACTATTGATCACCTATTACCATTCTACAATAATCAATTCTAACTGCTTCAACCACATTCTAGTCCATCTTTGTTTTAATCCAGTTTAAACTGCTCTTTTGTCTAATGTTTTCATTCAAGCCGAAAGCAAATTATGTATTTATCGTTCCATTACGTTTCAATAAAGGACATGATCAGCACACGTCAAAGACAGGCAATGCTAAAACAATTATTTTTATAAAGTGGTAAGTAACCTTTTGACCTATGACCTGCAGAATAAGGCGGTACAATTGCAGAGAGCATTCAGTCTGTTTTGCGAGAGATTAAAGAGAGACAATCTGTTGCACCTGTCAGCCCAGCGTGTAATTATGGCTCACGGCGGCCATGACAAGTCCATTCTGCTCCCCAGCTGACTGATGCCAAATTCTTCAATTCGTTATCAGCATTGGAGAGCAAAACAGGGCTGAATACATTGAGGTCCAACTATTTCAGATCTGTAAGAAAAAGAACAGAATTGCAGCGAAACAACAATCTGAATGGGAAATGAATCAGCGTGCCAATTAGAGCCAGGTTTTGTGCTTCCCTGTCGTGTGGGGGTTGTGTTAAAAAGAAGCCTATGATCTGGGCAGATCTCTGGAGCAGCAGCGGTGGGCTTCCAATACCGTCATACACCCTCTGAGTTCACAGGACATGTATCACCTGCGCTCAGCGTCTCGGCTCCATTACGGGCCTGCCGCAGCTTCGGCATTATTCTGCGCATCTGCTCCCAGTGGTTCCGGCATCTGCAGTCAAAAGCCCATAATGAGCTGCTCTCACTCCAGCTGTCCCACTGATAGCCTTAAACCAGCTGCATGCTAGGAGCTGCAGGGATGGGCTGTCAGCAGGCCGATGGGCTTGACCCTTGACCCCTAGCTCAGCCGAACTTCAGCGTCCTGACTGATGACGCCGAGATTAGCGCTCCCCGGAGACACGCCACCACACGTCTGGCCACAGCTTCGCTATTGCAACATCGATTCACGAAAGCTCCTATTTTTTCCACACATAGGTTACAGGCCGGTTCTCGGTGTAACCTTTGAACTTTAGCAGTGGAAGAGCAAGTCTGTTATCCAAGTGCCTGATTGGAGCAGCCATCACTGAAGTGTGATTAGAACTCCACCAAACAAACATGGCGGCCTTCATTGAATTCCTGTCAAGTCCATGCAAACCAAAGGTGACAGATGTAATTTGTTTGTCCCGTTGGTTTAATTTAAGCTGATACCTTTAAGCTAGAGCCGCAGTGTGTGAAATGGCAGAAGGAAATGGGTACGGGGACAGTGGAAAAGAAAGAGAGAGAGTTCCTGTCCACTTGTCTTCTTGGCTTCTTAGTATATACGTCTTACAGAAGGCCAGCTGCATCAGCCAAAGAACTTCCACATTTACCTTCTGAAAACAATCCATTAAAACTCTGCCGGGCTGCCGGCCCTGCCACTCCACGAGGAGCGCGAGAGGGAATGGAGCGACAGCGTGAGATAGGGACACAGTGTATTAACCAGGAGTGAAGGCATCATGTGAGTAACACAGTCGGGTAGGAGAGAGAACGAGAGGTAGGAAGAACGATGGAGAGGATGTGGGAGAGAGAGAGAGAGAGAGGGAGAAAGGGATTGGAGAGAGTGAGTGAGGACACTGGCGGACAGCTACAAGATGGAGTAGCAGCATACGGGAGATAAGCTGTCGAGGCGGAGACAGTGTGTGACAGTCCTCGAAGCGGCAAGCAGGCGAGAGTGTGACAGGGAATACAGAGAGCTGCATTATTGTTTAAATCATTGATTGCTTCCCTCCTCCTCAGCCTGTGACGTGTGTGACACCAGAGAGAGGGCTGAAAAAACAGGGTGCAAAACCTCCTCCTCCTCTTCCCCTTTGTTCTTCCTCATTTCCACTGGATGCACCGTATACCTGCCATCTTTGTCCTAACCATCAGCTGGGGGTTGTCTTCGCTTGCTTTTTTGCCGCTGCTTATTTTCTTTCTCCACTTCATTGGTGTGTTTGTAGTGCATTTAATAAAGCGGCCATTGGGTCTGAAGGTGTTATGGTCAGAGGAGACTTCTGATCAAATATACTGTATATATATAAATGACAAAATTATAGTTATTCCAACATTAAAAAATCTACTTAAAACATTTCTACATTTTTGCTATTTTTAAAGCACACAAGAATCAAATACTCACTTTCTGTCATGTCATTCCATATCTGTATGACTTTATCTCTGTGGAGCACAAAATGTTTTTTAAACATTATTTTTATTTTAAACTTTTCTAAAATTAATTTTATGTATAAACACCTTTCAATATATTGAAAATAAACTGGGTCAGTCAATCTCCAGAAGAATTTTTTTTTAGAAAGTATGTAATAACAGGTAATAAGTATAACTTCCATAGTAGCAAAATCTGATTTGTCAGGGAATGGAACAGTTGAACCAGTTCACAAATTTGGTCTGAATGATTCATTTATGAATCAGACTGATCTAATTCTTGAGTTCAGCTCACTGCAATAATTGGTCCCTTTTTTAAGCTATGAGATAAAAAATTTAATAAAAAGTGCACTAAGAACACTTTCTCTTTACACAAGTGCACAAGTTTTATCAATATAAACACTAAAGATATATAATTGGATATATTATATACATTTATCTTTTGATCATTTCAACATTGATAATAATAAGAAATGTCGTTTGAGAACCAAATCAGCAAATTTGAATGTTTTCTGAAGGGTCATGTGATGTGACAATAAAGTAATGCCTGCTAAAATTCAGCTTTACCACCACAGGCATAAAATTACATTTTCAAGAATAACAAAATAGAAAACAGCTATTTTAAATTGTAATAATATTTCACAGTATTACTGTTTACTTTATGTCTGATCAAATAAAAGCATCCTTGGTGAACATAAGAGACTTCTTATTAAAAAAAAAAATGTTCAAACTTTTAAATGTTAGTGTAATCAATGATGAACACTAAAAAAACACTAAAAAACACAACATGAAAACACTTGCGTACAGTTTTAAAGTGCACCTATTGTGGGTAATGAAAGGTTCATATTTTGGTTTTGGGAGTCCTCAACAACAGGTTGACATGCATGCAAGGTCAAAAAACACTTTCATTGTCTTATAATACGCATTTATTTTTACCTTACTTGCTCAACGACTCCCAAAACGATTCGCTCAAAGATTAATTTTTCCAAACCCCTCCTTTGCGTGACGCTAATCTACGGTGATTGGTACGATTGGTCTCATTTTCATTTCATCATGCCTGTAATGTCTGATAAAGCACTGCTGCTTTGTGTACAGCCTTTACCGGGGGAACCGCTATTTTTACCGCTCCAAAAGCGTCACCTAGTGGCACAGAATGAATTTGCGTTTTCATTCAGACCAGCAGGAAAAGACCAACAAGAGGGCGGGCAATATGCTAATGTTTCATGTTGACATCAAAATGAAACGGCTTGGAATTCGTTTTAAAAATGACTCGTTTCAATGATTCAGTCGACTCCTTCTTTTGAGACACAATAACTTCATACACGGTGCACTTTCAGATTTAAAATTAGAGCTGTGTTACACACTGCATAAAAGGTAATATTCAAAAATCCATAATAGGGGCACTTTAACAAATATATTGTGTGTATATGAGAACATAGTGAATGTGACCTATCAAGTTCAAAGCGTACACTGAAAGGCGTCTCTCTTTTCCTCTCATCTTGCTCTCTTTCTTCCTCTCCAAGTGCAGGCAGTGAAGCAGTGGAGGTGTTGGGCAGAAAGTGGCTAACAGTGAGGTCTTGTGACACTCCCCCCCTCCACCCACTCTTCCTCTCCACAGGCCGGCTGTCTCTCTCCGCTCGCCCAGAGCCTGACACTGACGTGACACTCGTGAAATAATTATGAACCAAAAACACTGCTGACAGCAAACAGCCCGCTCCCCTCAATGATGTGTCACCCATGATTAGCATGGGTCTTGGCATCCTCGCAGCCTGCAGGCGGAAGAGAAGAGGAGGGTGAGGGGACGGAGGGAAGGAAAGGGAAGGGGTGGGAGGGACCGGCAAGATGGACAAAGAAAAAGTCTAAGAGAAAACAGAAAAATTAAACAGAGGAATGAAGTGTAAAACCATCAGAATTGGTAAATGGAGGGAGTGTTATAAGGACGTACAAGCATGTGGGGTGGCGTTAGATGTTCTGCCTGTAGCCCATGACCGTGGGGAATAAACCCTGGATACTGACACCTGTATCTGTCGTCTGCTGTTAGGAGACATATGCCTCGCTTCAGGCCACTGCAGATCAGCACCGGAAGCACCCCTCCATTATATGTGGTTCCTGAACTTTGCCTGTTAAATACCAAAGGTCAAAGCAGATGTGCGTGAATCAGGGTTGGACAAAATTCAGAAATGAATTTCAATTTATGAGTGTGAATTTGAACTGAATTGACCACACCCCTCAGGAAGTTGAATTGGCATGACAAGACTTGCAACACAGAAACACAGGTAATGCATTATGGGAAATTAAGCATTTTTCCAGTTTTGATTGATTAAATATGATGAAACTACTTAAAGGGATAGTTCACCCAAAAATGAAAATTCTATCCCTCGTTTATCCAGTTTCATGTTGTTCCTAACCCGTATTTCTTCTGGCCATATAATGAAAGTCACTGGTGTCCAAAACAAAATTGGACCCCTTTGGCTTTCATTGTATGGAAAAAAAAGACTTAATATTACAAAATATTACACAAATATATATTCATATCTAATTATACACAATAATAAATAGTGCTATAAATAGTAACTATAAATTATTGTAATAAATTAACAACCCAATAATTAATGCAATGAATTATACCAAAATGTTAATTTATTAAATATTACGAAATATAGATTTCTACAGGTGGAATTTCTTTTTTCTATCAACCTTTCTATCCATCCATCCAATGAATCCTCAAACTTCACAAACTTGTTAAAAACTTCTAAACAAGGCTTTGTTAAGCCAACATTCAAAGATTTTTTTATATATTGAATTAATTTTAGTTGTAATTTCTAATCAAATTTGAATTGCAATTATATGTCCTGTTTGTTACCTAAATTACAATTCAGCAACTGAACTATAATGTAAAAAGCATTACCAATTTAATTCTGAATGCTACATTTGTGTTGCGAGACTCAAAAGTGTATGTGTGACACACTGTGAAACAAGCATGTGCATTTGTGGCAAAATGTCTGCCAGTAAACGTTCGAGGAAGTGAAATCCATCAGGTGCTTTGAAGCAGGACGACCAGGCATTTAAAAAAGCAGACCACATCTCTCCAGCCCTCAGTGCCAGAGTGAATTTGAGCGCCAGCGCCGAGATTGATAGGTGGATTCACAAAGCCCTTCAGAACTCTGAGGAAAGCAGCTTTGTTTCCATGACTGGAGATATAAAATGCACAATGTACATAACTCTTCTTAACAGAGAGTAAATCCCGGTAAAACAACTTGCCGTCAGAAGGGACAGTACATTTCACCTCACTATATTTGGAGATAAATCTAGGATGATCAACCATGAAACACTCACCGTCCAGAGCTGGGAAAAGACTGGATTTATAGAACTGGGAGTTACAAAGAGCTACAAAATGTCTGTAAGACAGAAAACACAAATAAAAAACATTTTCATAGAGCGCCAAATAGATGGGCACCCCAAAACGTTTTATTAGCTGTGCTTTGTGACAGGCTTTCCTCTCCTGCCATGATGCTCAGGCCAGCGTTGAGCTGTAAAATGAGAGGATGGCTTTGTTGTGCTAACTCAGACTAGTCTAGACTAGCATGTGGGAAAAGCTTTGAAAATGAAGGCCGGGGTCCGCATGCGTAGGGCTACGGATGGAAGGGTGTGTGTCAGTATCGTTGGCCAGGGAGGTTGGTTGAAGGGTGGCACGACGAGAGAGACACACGGTGACACCGCAGCTTTGAAAGGTTCATGCAATATTAATGTCCACAAGGGAGAATCACTAGCCTGGCCCCAGGGGTCACCCAATTAACTGGAACACACTCCCATTTCCAGTGTGCGTGTTCTAAGCATTCGGCTCCATACCTCCCTTCTGACATCAATGTGAATGTGTGTGTGTGTATGTGTGTGTTTGTTCATATCCATGCACGCTGATAGTCGCCACGCTCGTAGCTCATGTTTTCATCTGTTCCTCTAGTCTCTCTCTTGTTCTATCTCTCTCAGAAGAAGAAACGTTACAGACAGTGATGCATGGCTGTGAAAAGCTAATGTACTGTTTTACTTATTCAGATTTTTAATTTTTTTTGGAAATGAATTGACTGACCTGGTGGTGCTGGCTCAGATACTGATGCTAAAAAAAACAAATGGGGCCGCCCTCGGATTTGCATCAGGCAGTGCTCATCACAGTTTAGTAGAGGAAGGACAGAAAGAGATGGGGAGAAAAAGGAGAAAATAGCTGAGAAATGTTGCGAGCTGTATTCAAACCCACATGGCCTACACAAGCACCAATACTCAACATATCAACACACATACATGCACTAACTGTTAAGTCACAATAACAATGATCCTAAACACATTTACTCAAAACGTCAATGCAAAAAAACAGGCTATAAATCAAATACATATTTGAATCAAATTAATTACATTTCACTGAAATTAATCAAATAGAACAAATTATGTGTGTGTGTGTGTGTGTGCCTATATATATATATTATTTCAACAAAAAAAAACATCAAATTTGAAATGTAACGCAGGGAATTCTGGGAATGTCAATTTACGGTTATTCACTGTAAATTATACGGTCTTTTTCACTTCCAAAAACAGTATACTACTGTAAAATTCACAGTATATAGTAGGGGAATTTACCGTTAACCATTTAACAGGTTTTTACTGTAGCATTTTTACAGTCTTTTACCGTTAAATTCACGGTCATTTTTTACAGTGTACCGTATTGAAGGAATGTGCCTTTAAAATGTCCCTACCAGACATACTTTAAAAATCTGTACCAAAACAAACCTATGCAAATGTAGTGTTTAAAGAGAGATTCTGCTATTCTGCTAGATTCTAGTAAATAAACAATAAAATGAAAATGACCAAATTAATCAAATTATAGCAGTTAAAAAAAGAATGGCCAAAAACATACTTATTGTCACAGATATTTGGATGTTAAAACTACTTTTCATGTTAGGTTAATTTTATGTTAAATCATTTAATTTTTTTTATAATTTTTATTTCATTTTGATGCCATTAAAAAAAGTAATGTGACCTCAAAGTGTATCATATTCAATAAATGTGCCTTTATGATATCCTTACCATACATACAGTACATGACTTTTTTCCCCCAATCTGTCACTACACTTTACCTCACCTGCCTGCAGTGGCAACAATGAGTATGAACGCATTTCTGAATGCTGCTGCAGCAAACACTATTTAAGCATATTTAGTCCTTGTCTTAATCACAAACACGCTCATAAGATTCCCAATTAATTACACACATTCATAATGGTCATTTAAATGCAGGGACTGGTTTTAGATGAGATCAATTATGCTAATAAATGCATGAAAGCCCATTTAAAACAATTCATACCCAGGGAACCAATGTGGTAATATTTAGACCCTTTCTCGCAAAATTTAATGTCTAAGGGACACCGGCTAACCTAAAGGGACACAGGCTAATTTGAATGAATTTTTAAATGAATGACTACCTGAAATAAACTTTGCCATTATGTTATTAAAATCAGCAAGAGTGATGCTTCACTGAGAGTCATTCTCCAGAATGGCCATCATGACAACAGCTCTGCCAAACAGTATGCAGAAAAATTGATAAAAATAGTGTAAAAATGCTGAAAAAGCATATCTCTATACTTCTGCATAAGCATGCATCTGTCATGTGATTTAGTTTTTTATACAAATAAGTAATTGCATTTTGACCAACTATGTGGTCCAACACACACTTTTTGGAACATACTCTCATACAGGATCATATGAAAGCCCATTTCTACCACAGACAGAAAATCATGCTTTGGTAAATAATATTTATTATGATATAAGTCAAAACGATGAGGAAAAAGTAAAAATGATGAGATTCTAAGTCGTAATTATGAGATAAAAAAGTAAAACGTATATAAAAAAATATCAAAATGTCATGATTGAATTTATGGCATAAATAGTCAAAATTATGAGCAAAAAAAAAAAAAAAACACCCTCCAACAAATCATTATTTGTAGCAACCCTATCAGAGCAGGCTGACAGTAAACTCGCCATAGTTTTATGAGCTTGTAAATACATTGTCCGGGCTTTTGACTGTCACAGGCTTGCGTGTGCTGAGCAGTGCTATTACCATGTGCCTCTATGAGTGTGTGTGAGAGTGTGTTTGTGTGTTGATTTAAGTAATTAGGCACTCACCGGATGGACTTTAACTCAGCCTCACCAGCTAATAGCCAACAAATATATAAAAGCAATAAACTAATGGTGTGAGTAATTAAGCAAAGCTGTATTTACACGCGTGATGGAGCAGCCGGCGCGGCTGGTGACTGCTAGAGATCCAGCAGAGGGTGGAGTGTTTTCTGCTTTGTCTGATAATCAGAGACTGAGAACACTCAGACAAATCAGAGCAGCAAAACAACGTTTCATATATGTATATATATATCAATGTGTATATATATATATATATATATATATATATATATATAAATGGGTTCTCAAGCATCAAAATAGTAAGTGTAATACAGCTTTGAATTGTTGTTGTTTTTCAATAGATTACAAAGTGTTTAATTAAATAGTTAAAAAAAAAAAAGTCATACATTTTTACCATGATTTACAGAAAACAGACACTAAAACGTCATTCAGTGCAACAATCTTGTCAGGCATATTTTCCACAATAATCAGTTTATGATTAAAATATATAAATCTTGTAATTTTAAATTTTTAATCTTTGCCACTATGCCAATTTGGCCATTTGTCAGCCAAGATATTTTTTACTCATTTAAAATGAAATAAAATTTAGTATGCTCACTTTTTCTTTTATATATTTTAATACTTACAGGTCAGAATAAGTATGTTGTTTAAATTTTTACATAAATAGAAGTGTTACACTGAATAACAATGGAAAATTATTTCACCCACATTTTGACATTTCAGTTTCCCCAAACTTATTTGAAACCTTGAAAATAGACACTTTACTTGCATTTAATGTGATTTCTATATAAAATCACTTTTGTAAAATTTCTTTTGATGCGGATGTCTTTGACCCACACACACACATATATATATATAAAATTAAATACATTAAATGTCATTATGCTGATATGCAAATGACAGAATAATCATCTATAATCTAATACTTCATAATTTTTCATTAAAAAAGCATGACATCGTACTTTTTAGTTTTCATTCAGTTTTTATCCTCCTTTTCTCTGTACTGCTCTTATATGAAACAGGTGAGTCAGGCCTGAGGCCTTCTTTTCTGAACAACAAACCTAATCTACATACATTTCAGTGGCATTTGAAGGATTTGAAGTGCGGCTGACAGCTCAGGAATTACATATCAAGAGGACTAAAAAGCAACAGATTTATTGCGCGCCGCAGTGTCCGTGGTGCATTTTAAAGGTCGCAAACGCAACTGTTTCACACCAAAGTTCCTGGGGCCTTCCGGCGAATCTGAATACAGATGAGGTCCTCTGATAGATTGATGCATAACAGCTCCTAGCATGCACACAGTCCCAACAACCTGCAACGTCGGTTCCCTTTAAAGCCCGGGTGTATCTTAATTTGAATGTAAGCAAGTGATTTTAAGTTTTCGTGATAGGCTAAGTTAAAACATCAGTTTCCAGTGCACTCTGTCACGCTTGTCCATCAGGCTATTTCCGTGAGGGATCACTCAACTGTGGGAAGGTTTTTCTTTCCTGCTGGACAGATAAAAAACAAAAAGTATTTGTTGGGATTTTCTCTCTTTTCCAATAACAAAAATACCTGGTGACCAGAATATGATGTTTTTGTCACAAATTAATAATGCATCAATGATTTTAGATGCTAGGAATGACTATTCCACAGTCATTTTTGTAAACGACCGGTTTTTTTTTTCTTCAAGATGCTGAATTTTCCTCTGTCCAGCTCTGAGGATATTCACACCTGCAATCTCAATATGTTTCCTGTTATATCAGTGTGTTCATTTTACCCCAGATCTTCAATATCTTCACTCCCACCAGCTCTTCTCTCAGTGTTGTCGAAGCGTGTGTTGCCTTTGGGGTAATAAGGGCAGAGGAAAAAATATTATGTCCTTTCACAATTATCAGCATTGCAAATATTAAAGTGTCTGGCTACATAGCAGAGGATACTTTGATTGGTATGTTAACCTTTGACTACACTATAAAGCAGTCAACTCCCGGTGCCCATATTGGAAGGGCTGGAATTTAATTCTGAAATGATTTGGGATAATAAGGAAGATGGATAATGTATGCAAGAGGGATATTACGTTTGGGCTAAATGCAGTTGGGGGGCCAGCGCTATTGGAGTTGAATAATCACAGCGAGTTATAATCTGGGTGATAGAAATACCGCACTGTCACAGTCAAGAGAGCAACTCTTAAATCACGCGGAGGAAGAGAGGCAGAGAAAGGAGGGAGAGGAGACGCAGTCAGGCCAAAGGCGCCCACCGCTGCACTTTCACTAAAACTTTCATTAATGCTCTCATGTGCCTTTGTTTTTAATAACCACGCCCTCTTTTCATCGCTCCCTGACCGTAACATGTTTAATTTCTCAAAAATGCTAAATTACACCAGCGATTCAACACCATTAAGCTGGAGTCAAATGCTCGGTGGCAGATTTCCACAATGACAAATTCATATTCCCAAAGATCAACAGGCAATCCTGATCAAAGCAAAGGGCCAAGATAAGGCGGTTTAATTAGAGAACACGCTCAATTAAATCCATAATGTAATCTTGTTAATAAAGACATTTTAAGCACTATTAACACAGTTAAATTGCGTTAGAGTATAAAGAAGGCCAAACACAAATTTCAAATGTTGATTAGTATATGACGTTTTGACACAAATTAAATGTGCTTTTTGACGATTATGGACGCTTAGACTGACTATTCTGTCATTATTTGTAAACAAGAGTATTTTGTTTTTTCGAGATGCTTAATTTTCCTGTAACTCAGAGAATAACTGCAATAAAGACATATTAATGCACTATAGCTTTAAATAAAAATGATTAGCAAATGTTTTTGAGGTATATTATGCTACAGCATGTTTTATAGAAGACAAAACTCAAATTCAAATGTTCAAGGAAAAATTCTGCAACTTGGGTCAGGCTACACAATCAAACGGAATAGTTGAAGTGAATAGCATGCGTAATAAATCACAAGTACTCATAAAGCACAGGGAGAACATACAATAGACAGTTTTTAATTACACAAATATCAAACTCATATATGATTCTATGAATTAGCATAATGAATTCATAATAGCAATGGTAAGTTTCGGCTCTGTTTTTACCATGCTAATAAATCACTATACTGTCTTTTATTTCAATTCATTCAATTTCACAAAAAGCTGCCAAACTTTTATATAAATTATATTTTAAGTAAGGGGTATTTATCATTGTATTACGTTTGAATTAAACGCACTATTACAATGCCCAGAAAAGGAAACAAACAATTTCTTATAATATATATGTATATATAATATTTATTTATGCAGGTTATGTCTTTAGTTCTGGAACTGTGTGGTGTGCATTATAATCTCACATAAAGACTAACATGACATATAGTCTCACTCCAGTCTGGACACCACTGGTGTTTCAGGCTTTAATTATTCTCTGTAAAAATCTCACTTCTTCTCTTTTTTCCATCTCACTCTGTCTCTCTCTTTTCTCTCGCACTCCTTTGGCTCCTTTTGTTCTCGTTGTGCCTATTTATCACTGTGTGAAGGTTGAAAGAGATATTATTAATCCTGGGGAATGAAGGCAGGGTTAGCGGCATGGATCGCATTGTGAGAGGGGTAATGATAGGCAGACGTGCTTGGCCAGTGGTCTGTGTGGGCTTGATGAATGGGGAGCAGGGGCAGAGTGAGCGGAGATGGGTGGCGGGCCGCTGGGCCATGCAGTACCCCCCCAACTCTCCGACACCCATCCACCTGCCACTCTTTTATTAGACCTGCATTAGGAAAAGAGCAAAAGCAGGGAAGGAATATATATCTACATATGTATTAGCGCTTATAGCCACACGTGCACACTCTCTCCACCTGTCTGACTAGATCATATTGCAACTATAAGAGTGTGATGTGTCATTTTTTTACATTTAATTTAGCGAACATGACAAATTCGAACCTGTTGCCCCACTGCGCTAACCACTGCACCACAGCTGCTTATTTAGCCTCAAATACTTTTTGAATCAAGTACAAAAATGATTTAAAGTGGAGCTGATACATTAAAATTGAAAACGGATCTTTCATATAAACAAAAACAAATAAGATTCTAGGTATTAGCTTAAACATTTGACATTAAATAGAAAGAGTGGATGATTTATCAGTTAAAAATAATACAAATGCCATTTATACAGTATGTGTTCTAGGGGCTTCAGAACTGTTTAGCATAAACCATCAGCATAATCAAAACATGTGCAATTATGCAAATCAAATTAACAAAAAGTAAAAGCAAAACAGATCATGAAACCACAAATTATGTAAATGTGTGTTTATGTGTTGGATGGCAAATAAGACAGGATTTAAAGGCTATAGTGCGGGCTGCTAATATCTGTGTAGAGATCTCACAACACGTTCTGCATTGGAATCTTATTGTCAAAGCTCAGCGGCATTGACGTGAAGCCACTTGATGTATTTTCAGCAGGAGGGAACATGATGGTTTCACACACTGCCCTTTTAAACACACTGTCATGACAGCTCTGACAATGCAACAAGCCAATCAAGCCGGCTCTATTACTCTAAGTGTCATGTTTGTGGAGAGCCAACACCACGGCTCGGCTCTTTCCCCTTCTACAGGGCCACAATAACATCTTATGTCAACCTTATCACTTGTGCCAACATGTGATTGCCACATTTACACCCTTGAAGGCATAAATAAATGTTTTAGTCACAATTATAGGTCATTTGATTTTGGGGGAGAAAAACATTATTATTGTTATTATTATATTTTTAAAAATATTTACATATATGTAATATGATTTTAAAAGTTTAAATGTTAAACTATTAAATTATTTTAAAAGTCTTATATTATTATACAGTATTTAAAAATGTGATTTTTTTAAAGCATTTTATTTATAAACTTCTTTACATATTTCTATATTTTCTCATTTAGAAAAAAAATGTAAGTTTATAACACTATACTGTTTTATCTAACTTGTTTTATTTACTTTTTTCCCACTGTTTTATTACCTTAGCATTAAATTACAGAAAACACTGACGTGTGAGTGTTTCTAATACAATGGCTGAGAGACTGATGACAAATTTGAAAATCTCTAAATATATTTTTCCTCTTTTGGCAAATCATAGAAGCTCTATAGTGGATTTTCTTTTCTTTTGCTATTGGAGCATATTTGAACGCAAAAATAATATGTGTTGTAGTTTCCATTCACCGCTTTAGAAGTTTACCCAACTATGACTGCTGCTTCTGAGAACCCCCAAAAATGTGAAAGGGGTCCATAAATACACATATATAAAATATAACATAATTTGGAAACGTAATTTGGATCCTGGAAGAAGAAAAAAAAAGATTGTGATCTACTGACCACCCTCTGGTCTCCGGCACTGGTAATTAACTACTAAGATAAAAAAAAAAAATACACAATACACTATGAATCATTACCCCCCTCTACTCTGGAAACAATAATAGATTAGCATGAATTTAATATCACACTATATATCATAGTATTATTGCCTCATGACAGATGTAATTGAAAAACACTCATTAGGGCCGTGGGGGGTGTTTTATTCAAAGCCTCAAGCACAGCAACATTCAGGTCATATATCACTACCAGGGAAATCGCATGACACCAAAAGATAAATGCAGGTGAACTTTACAACAACTTTCTTTCTTGTTCTAGCAGCGCAACACTAACACATCTGAAGGACATTCACATGATGCTCCAGTCTTCAATTTACATAAAATGACTGTTGTTTGTGTTCAAAAATATCTAGTAATTTGTTATCTGGCCACATCTTACTAATCAAATGACACATGCTGTGTCTAACCAGTAGCCTTTGCATTTCCTGAGTGGCTAAGTGCTAACTAGCGAGCTCTCTGCACTCTGGAAGACTGACAGACAGTTTAAGAGAACTATCATTACCTGTGTCCTCTTCCTGCTCATCTCTGCTACGTTCTGCAGAGCTATGTTGGTAATATTTTACCTTTTGGCTGCCTATGTTTGTGCCTCCGGCCTGCCTGATGTACATTTATTCGATTATGCTCTTACTTAAGACGCAATATGTCTTTCTGTTCCGGTATTGAAATGGGAGGCCACCAATGTGCTGATGCTTTTTAAGTAACTGGGGCATAATAATTATTTTGAGAAATTGGGCTCTTCAGGACTTAAGGTGTCATGGTGTTTTATCCATGACCTGTCCTCCATCATGGTGAAAGCACTATCTCTGGAAGTGGCTGGCCATTTCATTAAGTAGGTAATATTTCACTGGCAAAAAAAAAGTTATTTTATACACTGCGTATCCGTCATGTTGTCCATTAACCGTCTCTGGGACAGATTTTTTTGTGTGTGCCGCATCCCGGAGCACCCAGTCTGAGTGATGCTGACAACCTCTGAATCGACCGCTGTGATCTTACCTAACAAGCATTCTCTGTGTCAAATTAAAGACAGCGCTCACCATGAGAAAAAAAAGAAAAAAAAGGAATCCTGAACGTGGCCTCTGATCACAGCAAACAAGGTGTTATTTGATCTGGTTTCAAAGGTATCTGCTTAAGCTAACACTGATCAAATGTACCTTATGTTTTGCTCCCATATATTTGAATACTGATTTTACTTCCTTCGTGTGATCTTACCTAACAAGCATTCTCTGTGTCAAATTAAAGACAGCGCTCACCATGAGAAAAAAAAAGAAAAAAAAGGAATCCTGAACGTGGCCTCTGATCACAGCAAACAAGGTGTTATTTGATCTGGTTTCAAAGGTATCTGCTTAAGCTAACACTGATCAAATGTACCTTATGTTTTGCTCCCATATATTTGAATACTGATTTTACTTCCTTCGGATTTTTTTTGTTTTTCAGATCACCTACATTTTAAAAAGAAAAATGTTGCACCTGTGATATCAGTAACTTGTTAAAATAATGTGTGTCACAGGCCGATTAATTCTTCAAGTAACGAGTATTGTAATTTATACCATGAATTTGTCAAATAAACTTTTATTTTACAAGAAAAATAAAGCCAGATGTCTTTTTCTGCCTGCTATGTCTTGATATGACAAGTTTTGAGGAGAAATTTAAGACACTTTTCATCTGGCAACAAAAACTCAGACTATATGACATATGAAATCTCTTTTTATCTGTATTAGCAAATGGTTTATATAACATTAAAGCTGTGGTTCTTAACCAGGGGGCCGGGGCCCACTAGGGGGCCTCAGCAAACTTCCAAAGGGGCCCACAAGAAAACTTAAAACTTAATATTTTATGATAAATATTAACGTTATTATTAATATATTAAAATAATCTAACTCAATTTAAGCATACAATCAAGATGTAAACTTAAATTAACCCCCCCACCTATATTGACACTCCAAGTTTCTGTTAATAATATATAATTTTATCCAAAACTGGGGTCCAAAACAACATGAGACCCCAATGACTTTTATTCTATGGACAAAAAACACTGAAACATTCTTCAAAATATCTTTTGCGTTCCACAAAAGAAAGTTGTACAGGTTTGGAACGACGTAAGGATGAGTAAATGATGGCAGATTTTGGCTGAACTATCCCTTAAAAATAACACATCAACTGCGCCTGGATGTAGCTGATGATGTACGCAATTAGTTTTTAAAAGTAGCAATAATGTAAAATTCCCCGACACTTCTTGACATCATGTAAGGCTTCTGTAGCTTTTAAACAGCGAGCAACAGAAGGGAAGACAAAGAGAGGTGACGCTTATGATAAATAGACAGTCATATCTCAGTCTTTCACAATCTGCTCAAAATGGCCAATCCATCATACACTGGCCTTTCCCCATCAGCGAGCAATAAAAGTGAGCGGGGAGCACAGAGCGTCTGGCGGCATGCGGCAGGCCCATCAGAGACACGGCCATCGTACTGGAGCCGGGAGTGACGGCGCATGGACCAGGCTGATTATGCCGCCGTTTCCCTGGCTCGCGGTCCGCGCCATATGATTTGGGGGACAACGATCAGTATATGAATGTTTTGGGAGGCTGTGCTAGCTTGTCAGAACATTAGACGTGCTAATGGAAAAGCTCCCCTCCACACACATGCGAGAGCAGCATTACTGCAGCATGTCACACTTGGCTGGACACTAAACTAATGGTGCAGCAACAAAGAGACTGAGAGAGAAGCAGCAGGAAAATAGTTTTTTGGTGAGAACGGACGGGAAAAAACTCTGATGGAGACAGAGAAGAAGAGGCTAACAGTGAAGAGAAGGATGGCAAAGATAGAAACGGCATACAAATTAGGAAAGCGGAAGAGTGTCAAGGGGAGATGAGCGTGACGAGAGATCGAGCGAGAGGGTGAGAGACTCATTATTAGTTGTGAGTGACGTGGTGAGGCCATGATGAGCATTATGCCCTGTTGGCAGGGACGCCCAGTCAGAATGCAGCAAGCCTGCCACCTCTTCCCCCAATCTGAGAGAAAACAAGCCATCCCCCTGGGGGAAAAGACACACAGGCCTTCACAGCGTGGCAGCTCCTGACACCGTTGCGTGGCACAGGAAACCAGATGAGCCGGGCAGCCGACGGGTACAGCTAGGCATTATCATTCCCCGCTCTCATCCCAACATGTAAATATGTATTTTGTTATCGCAATATGTGCCAAAGAGGATGCCAGGTGTCCAAATCCGGACACATGTAAATAGCGAAAGTTTGTCCAACTTGTTCCAGGTGAACGCGACCAAGAAGATGTCAGCCAAGTGCTGTCAAATCAGCAGCTGGGGAAAACCGCCTTTGAAATGGAACGCGCGTAGAGGGAGTCCTCCAGAGCACCGTGGGACAGGCTGGATCAAAAGACCCGTTCTGATGCCTTCCTAGACATGAAATCAAACAAACGTGTACATACTAAAAGGAACAATCAGTTAGTATTGCGTTAGGTAGTTAGTTGGTTAGTCGTTATCACAAGAATGAGCTCGAGAGTGGTCATCATGGTGACAACTAACCATTTTAACCATTTTTATCATCAGTAGACATCTTTTCCCACAGCTTGGATACATAGCAAGCTGTGTCTATTACCGATGTTACCTCCCCTACTGCAGAGATCATTCCAGCCATAAAAAAAAGTCTCAAACTGTCGGCACTTCAAAAATGCATCAAAGCTAACAAAAGAGGGCATTCTGTCCACACCGGACCCCACATCTAAACACACACACACAGAAGTGTCACAGTCTGCCCACCGCTAGCGCTTTTCCCTCCACCTCAGGTTGATTCTTCTCATCCTACCCCTTCTACTGCACGAGCAAACAGAATATGAGTGTTAAAAAAGAGGCGCTCTCACCGGCACTCTCTCTGACAATTGCTTTATTGCGTCTTATCGAGGAATATGAAACTGTGTTGCATGACATCTCGCGGTAAGCCGAATAGATATGCCAATTCATTTTTTTTCCCGCAGCCAGCGATTTGACAAGCTAGACTGCCCCTCTTGAAAGGCATCAGTCAAGCGCAGCGCTGTCGCCTTGGCTTTTCTCTCCCTCCGTCGCCCTCCCTTCTCCTGCCGGCTCTCTTTTTCCCCGGCAATCTGTAAGCCTCGCCTCCAAAATTGAAAGGCCCAGTCGCTGACAAAAAGAATGAAAAGAGAGAAGAAAGTAGAGGGGGAAAAAAGGCATAGGCCCCCCAAAAAAAGGAAAGAGGAGGAAGGAGGGGGAGAAACGATTTAAGTATTGCAAATATAAAATGATAAGAAGGATATGTGGAGGCTGCTGGAGATAACATTGTGGATATCATAAGGGGAAAGGGAAGGGGGAAAAGAGAGAGAATGCGAGGAAAGGTGCTAAAGAGATTGGTACCATAAGCTCCAGGTTGAGGAGATGACACCAGCACTAATACGAGTGTTTAAATATTTGATGCTTTGGGATAAAGGAGGATCGCCTTTGAACGGTATTGAGTGTCTGGGGGAGAATCTATTAGTGAAAATCTGCTGTGATTTGACAGCAGCACCACGGCCTGGTATGTTATTCCTCAGTAGTTCCAGCAATCTCCTGCTCCTCTCTTGACTTTAATGTTTCTCTGCCTTGCTTCAGTAAGTGCTGATTATCACTTTCTCGGGTGGAGCGGGATTGTGAGACGAGGAGTAAGAGAGAGAGCGAGAGAGAAGCAATGAGAAGAACATTATCAAATAGGGATGTACTACAAAAAGGTCATTTCCTCGGGACAACTGCTTTTTGAAAATTTAAAGTCAATGTGTAATTTGAACATTTTTAGACCAAAGATAGCACTGCAATCTATAGAAACCAACTGAGGACTTACTGCCGGAACACTTAACTAACTCGCAGCCTTACAGACCTTTTGCCATAGAAAATTCCATTGAAATTTCGTATTAAATTGCAATTGTAAGTTAAAGCCACTTCTGGCACCAAAACAGAAATACAATAATATGTTTTCAAACAAGTCTCTTACTGACAGCTGTCAGTCAATAAGATGCCATTGGTTAAGTCAATGTTGTTTTTTCCCATCCATTCACTTGTGATAAAAGCATCTGTTACATGAATAACTGTAAATGTTAAAATACTTCACAACTTCATTCGCAGAGACAAATGCAAGTAAGCTATTCATAGGCTGACCTGTGGCTCTATCAAATTGTTCTGTGTATTTCAGTGGTCCAAGACAGCAACATTGGCTCAGCAGTTTGAATAAATATATAAATCTTTCAGACTTCTGTCTTTCACTTTTGCTCTAGCTTGCATACAAATCTTATACTATAACATTTGCAATGTTATACTGGAAAGATTGTGATGTTGGATAAAAGTGTCTGCTAAATGAATTTAAAATGTAAACGTAATACCATGAGGGGGAAATGCATGGAAAATCTGTTTGAAAACATAAATGACAAAACTACACAGCAATTTCTCTGTATATTAATGAACAAAAGTGTACAAAAAACCTAAAGCAGTAACATGTAACCATAATTTATACTTAAAATCAATCTGTACTCACATACACTATAAGCCACAAGTACTATGTAGTTTGGTTTCCTTGTAAGTGAAGTTCTCTATAACCTCTGACAACAAACAAAACATTGAATTTCCCTTCTCACCGGGACTTGATTGAGACCAGGCCCTAGTCCGACACCAGATTGATGTACTGTAAGCTTATGGTCAACCTTTACCCTGGCAAAGTGAGAGCAGTGTTCTAGAGATTGCAGGTGTTACTTCACGCCAAATAGTCGTGACCCTACAGGACCCACAGCTGAATAATGCCACTGCCTTCAGTTTCTCCTTACATCTACACATGGACCTCTCCAAATAAACAGTTGGACGTTTCTTCACTGCTGCAAAGTTTTTTGACCAGAGGAATTTGAATTGAAAACTGAAAACTGAAAACGTAAAAGCAAACAAATGTGTCTGTAATTATATCTGACCTAAAACAGTCCCTGTTAATGTTTAAAATAAATCATAAATTATGAGTGAATAACTGAATAATTCTGTGCTTAGTTTGCAGATTAATTGCCCCAAATAAGTTAATGCTCACAATGCACTGAAAACTTGATATACAGTCATATTTGTTCTGCTCACACACAAATATTTATACAGCCTCCTTCCCTATGATTCCAGAAGTTTGGAGAAGCTCACAACCCTAGTGAGGTGCATTGGGCCTATTGAGGAAGTGAATGAGATAATACACTGCCACACACACACACACACACACACACACCACATAATGAACCAGACACACTCCATAATGCACCCATCCTGCCTCTCTCCTCCATCACCTTCATGACACCAGATTAGGGTGGCGAGCACATTTACACACACACACACACACACACACACACATGGAAAGCATGTGTTACAAGCAAGCACAGCTGCTCTGTTTCATGCCGTCACAGTGTCTTGTCACATTTCTCTCTTGTCTGCCACGCAGCTGGGCGACGGCCCCCACGCACGGCTGACATGTAAGTGGCCTCGTCTCCAGGCGATCGATGGCTGCTGGCACTTCCTTCCCTGGCCAGGAAAAAACAATTAAAACCCATCGATCCTGCGCCGATCCAAGCCATGAATATGCAGGAGCTTCTCCTTGACCTTCAAAGCTCGGGGAAAGCCAGGTGACTTCATTCTTCATGCGACTGGCACTACACTCCCTGCTACTCTTTTTTTTCTTACTTGTCTATGGATATGCTTTTTTATGGCCATATGTGTTTTCACCACACTGGCATTAAATCTCTTCTGATGTATCATGATGCTCGATCAGCTTTTATTGTGTTTCTTTGTCATGTTGTCACATTGGCAGAGCATGTCTCTTGTATGCCACTGTCTGTTGTGCTTACAGATGACATGCTAATTATTGTCTGGCAAGAAGCAAACCCTGAAGATGTGTGGGAAATATTAAGAGCCGTCTTTACTCTTTGTCTGTGCATGTGGGGCCTGACTCAACATGAAACTCTTTCATTACCAACAGATCAATTATGCAAAAAGAACATGTGCCATGATGTCTTAGCTATGGTGGTTAGAATTTGTATGTGTGCTCAGTAGAAAATGTTTAAATTGCACAGAAATTGTTTTTGGGTCAAACCTCACCACAGATCCTGTGTCATTCAGGCTACATTGACTTAAAGTGTTTTAAAAAATTGTTTAGGTCTAGTATTTTTGACATTTCTGTGCCAAGGAGCATTAAATATGATGATTATTAGCATAATAAATGTTTGTTTCTAAATGAAATAATTGCCTTTTATACTTACAATGTAATGAGTCAAGGCAAATTATAACAATATTATCTGAAAATGTTTTACTTTGAATCAAGTTTTATAGCACTTTTGTGTTTAATTATTATACAAATCCGTTTTACAGACTATATAAACAAGTAAATAAATAAATATTTTGGTAACACTTTATTTTAAGGTGTCCTTGTTACATGTATTTACTATTATAATAACAATAAATTATGCATAATTACATGCAAGTAACCCTAAGCCAAACCCTAACCCTAACCACATAGTAAGTTCATGTAGTTAATTAATATTACTCAGTATTTAAATGTATAATTACACTGTAACAAGAGCACCTTAAAATAAAGTGTAACCAATATTTTTATGCACATTTGATATTTCTTAATTCTAAAGACTAGGTCTGCATATTAATATTATTCCCAGAATAAAATTATTATTTCTGGTAACATAATATAATAATAATTAATCTCGTGATTTCTGACCAGCCTTCAGAAAAAAGAACAATATGGTAATAATATATAAATTCAGTAAATGTGTTAAAAAATATATCAAAAATAAAAATCTTTCATTTTTCAGACTCTACAATGCGCACCAATTTAAAAGCCCTTGGTTTGGGTTATCTGCATTACAAAAAAATGGTTTCTATATAAATCTAATACACATACTTTGAGACAAAGTCATACAAAATAAAACTGTTTTCTCTGATTGTTTCAGATCAATTCAGATAACCTATCCAAGAAGCACAAAAAAGCCAAAATAATATGTGTCCTTGATTTACGCCTGGCTTTGACGAGGCTGATTATGTAGAGCTAAATTCAATAAGTCTCTTTTTATTGAGCTACAGCTTTGGTGAGGATCAGACAAACAACAGACTATGTGATGTGGAGTGATGTGTGTATGTGTGTTCTGTGTGCATTCTTGCATGTGTGGGTGTAGATGGCGGGTGTCAGCATGGAGCTGAGAACCACATGGCTCTCTCTCTCTTACTCTCTCTCTCTCTCTCTCTCCAGGCTAAGCTAAAGCGACAGGGTGTCCGTTCAGGCTGGCGTGTTCTCCTGCTGTGAACCGAAGTGCTGCATGGGTGCAGCTGGAGAGGTTCAAGCTGCCATTTATCAGCTTTTCTTAGCATCTCTTCAGCCTGGCTGCCCCCAACACATCCATTGTATCTGTCGGCCCAAAGTCAGCTGACAGCAGCGAGAGCAAAGAGGAAGAGAGAGAGACACACGGTGAGAAAGACACAGAGAGAGAGAGGAATGGTGATACAGAATGACTGCAGTCACACTTGCTTCCATCTGCCACACCAACACTAATATGGGCTTACTGGACCCTGACCACGCTCTCTTGAAAAATAACATAAAGTGCACTGTTTCCATCACGAGTTATTGACATGGACCTCTGATGAAATTCTTTTGTTGAATTCTTTTTTTTTTAATTCTCTGGAGTTATCATTCTTTTAGTCATGGACTCACAGAGGTTTTTTTGAATGCAGGTAAATTTTAAAGTTGCGATTTTTGGATGTATTTTATCTGGAAATTACATACAATGTGTAAGTTTAAAAAAACACTTTTTAGACTTAAGTAAATAGTACGGATGTCAACTGATTAAAAGTTTGATCAAAACATTTATGATATGCTGATAAAATACAAATATTGCATGTAGTCTTGCAATTAATGAGCTCAAAATTTTTGTGCATATTTATATGTGTGTGTGTGTGTGTGTGTGTGTACTTGTTTATGCTGCATTGTGTCCCCACAAGGATAATAAAAACCTGACATTGTTGAAATTTTTCTGGCCTGCGGTCCCCACAACACAAGGAAAAAAAATTATTGCAAATATCTTTTGTTGAATTCTTTTTTTTTTAATTCTCTGGAGTTATCATTCTTTTAGTCATGGACTCACAGAGGTTTTTTTGAATGCAGGTAAATTTTAAAGTTGCGATTTTTGGATGTATTTTATCTGGAAATTACATACAATGTGTAAGTTTAAAAAAACACTTTTTAGACTTAAGTAAATAGTACGGATGTCAACTGATTAAAAGTTTGATCAAAACATTTATGATATGCTGATAAAATACAAATATTGCATGTAGTCTTGCAATTAATGAGCTCAAAATTTTTGTGCATATTTATATGTGTGTGTGTGTGTGTGTGTACTTGTTTATGCTGCATTGTGTCCCCACAAGGATAATAAAAACCTGACATTGTTGAAATTTTTCTGGCCTGCGGTTCCCACAACACAAGGAAAAAAAATTATTGCAAATAGTAAATGATGTTTATCTGAAAGTGTAACAATGCAAACAGGTTTTCTGTAAAGGGTAGGTTTAGGGTTAGGGTTGGGTTAGGTAATAAAAAAATCTAAAAATATCGTCAGGATAAAAGTAATAGAAGTCTACGGAAAGTCCCTACAATTCACAGAAACAAATATGTGTGTGTGTGTGTGTTTATTTCTTCTAATAACTTTTTTAAAAGGGCTACAGAATAAAATACTATCATAATTATTAATAACATTATTATTAATTAATAAACATTACTTCTGACCATCTTTTAGAAAGCAAAATATTGATCAATTATATTTTAATTATTATGAATATTTATTATTATGTTTGTTTGTTTTTGCAAAAGACAATCACTTTGCTAGTGGCTTTCCTAATCAAGTCCAATCAGTATAATCAAACACAGCTGGACTCAAATGAAGGTGTAGAACCATCTCAAGGATGCTCAGAAGAAATGGACAGCACCTGAGTTAAATATATGAGTGTCACAGCAAAGGGTCTGAATACTTAGGACCATGTGATATTTCAGTTTTTCTTTTTTAATAAATCTGCATAAATGTCAACAATTCTGTGTTTTTCTGTCAATATGGGGTGCTGTGTGTACATTAATGAGGAAAAAAATTAACTTAAATGATTTGAGCAAATGGCTGCAATATAACAAAGAGTGAAAAATTTAAGGGGGTCTGAATACTTTCCGTACCCACTGTATATACATATATATACACCTAGGCTATATACAAATATAGCATGTCAGTGCAGTGACATGTAATGTCAACTGTCCAGGAGCAACTATCAGTGGCCGGCCCAGTCTACAGCCAGACACAGCACTACCACTTGTTTAAAGCCAGAGTGGCCAGTGTGGCAGTAAACACTAAGGGTATAATCAATGTAGGCCAGCACTCATTGTGAGGCAATTTCATTTGAAGTGCCATAGGTCAGGTCATTCTTATTCCACACCATACCAGGCCAGGCCAGACAGCTGCACCATTCATTATCGCTGGAAATGTACACATATTGAACACATCACAGGAACAGTTTCCCAAACCAACATCGATGGCCACTCTCAGCCTCCCTCCCCAACACACGCCATCTGGAGAGGCCATACATGCTCAAGTCTCGGTCACAGAATTTTAGAGCTGTGATTTTCTATTGTTTTAAAATGTGGGATGGTATCTCATCATGAAAGTGTTGTCGAACTGGCTGCTTTCAACACAGAGTCAATTTATGACTTTTTTTCTCGTCTTTTCAAAAGTTTGGTGTCAGTAAGATTTTTTTTTCCAAAGAAATTAATACTTTTATTTAGAAAGGATGCATTATATTGATCAAAAGGGACTGTAAAAGACATTTATAATGATACTAAATATTTATCTGAAATAAATGCTATTCATCAAAGCAGCACAATTCTACAGAAAATATTAAGCAGCATCTCAACATTGATAATAAGAAAAGATTCTTGACCACTAAATCATAATAGTAATAATAAAATGATTTCTGAAGGTTCATGTGACACTGACGACTAGAGTAATGACTGCTGAAAATACAGCTTCCTCTTCAGGAACTCGAGCTGCGTCGGAGGACGCTTCGGGAACGCCCTTCAACGTGACCGGCTCTGAACCTCGTGTGTAATCAGACCAATAGATGGGCGAGACGTCACGGGCGGGTGACGTAATGACCAAGAAGCTATAAAAGCACGTGTGGTGAGACCAGCGTCAGCTTTCTGTCATTCAGCAAGCGCTCTGTGTGTGTGTCAGTTGTGAGTCTTATGTGGTGTTGCCAGTTAAGGGGCGAAGGTGGGCAGCGTTTCAGACTGTGTGTTTCTCCCTGCCCGCGTTTCATTACGGGTGGGGATACACACAGCCTGTGCATTGTCTGCCTGGGAGTGGAGCATGCTGAGTTGGCTCTTGAGAGAGCTGACTGCCCGCATTGCGAGCGTCTTGCGATGCATGTTCTCCGCTCCCGGAGGGCACTCCGCGGTGCGGGTCCCGCTTCCGCCGAGTCGGAGTGGCGATTACACTCGTGGGGTTCGCAGCTGGAACTGGCGGAGGGAATGGAGACGGGCGAGTCCCTATCTTCTTCCTCACCCGCCAGATCCAGCGCTCGCTCACCGGGATCAGAAGCCCGCGCTGCGGTTACTTCCCCCCCAGGGAGGGGGCTCGGTGCTCCGCCTGTCTTCCTCCGAGGAGGTTGATGTGGTGGGCGTCGATGAGGATTCGCCCCCTCAATCGCCCCAATATGAGGAGATTTTGGAGGTGGTAACTCGTGCCGTGGCCAAATTAAATATCGAGTGGCCCGCCGAGAAAATGGCTGAACCGCAGAAGAGGTAATTAGACGTGCGTTTTCTGCATGTTAAGCCACCAGCTTCGCGCCGGAGCCTGCCTTTTTTCCCCGACCTCCACACCGAGTCGTGCCATTGACATGTCTATGGCAGCTATGGTGACAGCGGAGAGGCATTTATGGCTGACCTTGTCAGATATGAAAGAGAGAGACAAGGTCTGCCTAATGTATGCCCCGCTTGCGCCTTCTGGCCTGTTTGGCGACACCGTCAATTCGGTCATCGACAGGTACCAGGAGGCCCGTAAACAGGCGGCGACATTCCAGCGGTTTCTCCCTCGGCGCTCTCTAGCTATGGGGGCTGCTGGGCGAGAGCAGCCCCCTCCGGGTACCGGCTCCTCATACCGGGACGCGTCCCTCACCGGCTGGGTCATGAGTGGCCACCCTGTCCGCGGTCTGTGGAGTGGTTGCCATCTCACGTGGCACATCAACTATCTGGAGATGCTGGCCGTGCTTCATGCACTAAGATACTTCCTCCCAGACCTAAGAGGTCACCATGTGTTGGTGCGCACCGACAACACAGCGGTGGTCTCTTACATCAACCACCAGGGAGGTCTGCGCTCACGCTGTTTGTACAAACTAGCGTACCATATCCTTGTGTGGTCCCAGGGCAAACTTCTCTTGCTGAGAGCAGTTTACATCCCTGGGCATATCAATTTGGGAGCAGACATCCTGTCGAGGCAGGGGCTGAGGCCCGGGGATTGGATGCTTCACCCCAGGGTGGTGAAGCAGATATGGAGAGTTTTTGGCCAGGCCACGACTCGAATGACATCGCACTGTCCCCTCTGGTTCTCTCTGAGTCATCCAGCTCCACTGGGGCTGGATGCCATGGTACAGACGTGGCCAAGGCTTCGTCTGTACGCCTTTCCCCCGATCACTCTGCTCCCGGGAGTTCTGGAGAGAGTGCGCTGGGACGGGGTCAGTCTTCTGCTAGTAGCCCCGTTCTGGCAGGGCCGAGTATGGTTCTCGGACCTGATTTCTCTCCTCGACGGTGCTCCATGGGAGATTCCCGTCAGGAGAGATCTCCTCTCACAGGCGGAGGGTATGATCATCCACCCCCGCCGGGGCTGTGGAAGTTGTGGGTATGGCCCTTGAGGGGGCACAACTCATAGCTTCCGGTCTTTCAACCGAGGTTGTTGAGACCATCCTACAATCCAGAGCTCCCTCAACGAGGAAACTGTACGCCTTGAAGTGGAAACTTTTCACTTCTTGGTGCGGAGACTGCCAGCTCGACCCAGTTAACTGCCCGGTTGGTACAGTGCTGGAGTTCTTGCAGGCCCGTTTCTCCACAGGGTTGACCCACTCCACCCTGAAGGTCTACGTGGCGGCTATTGCGGCCTACCACGCCCCTCTTGGTGGCCAGTCAGTGGGCAGACACCCCCTAGTTACACGTTTCCTCCGCGGTGTGCTGAGGCCTCTGGTATGATCTCGGGTCTCCATGTGGGACCTGGCTGTGGTGCTAGAGGCTCTCTGTTGGCCTCCCTTCGAGCCTATTGAGCATACGTCCACAGAGCTGCCTTGTGGAGAAGGGCGGACCAACTGTTCGTATGCTATGGTCCCCCTAAGAGAGGTCTTCCTGCTACGAAACAGACCCTCAGTCGGTGGATAACAGATGCTATTTCTATTTCTTATGAGTCCTCTGAACTACCTTCGCCTCTTGGGGTCAAGGCTCAATCTACGAGAAGTGGGGCAGCCTCTAAGGCCTTCTTGGCATGTGTCTCAATGCAGGACATCTGCGACGCTGCAGGATGGTCCACGCCCCTGACCTTCGTCAGGTTCTATGGCCTAGACATGCGATCCACTCCTGGCTCCTCTGTTCTCGCGCCTTAGCTGTGCACGCTTCCACACTAGGCGAGATTTGAAAGTCTGGCGGCGTGGGCATTCTCGTTCCCGAAGCGTCCTCCGACGCAGCTCGAGTTCCTGAAGAGGAACATCTCAGGTTACGTATGTAACCATGGTTTGTCAAGGGAACGAGACGCTGTGTCTCGTGGGCATACTTTCGGCATCTCTGCCAGCGCTTGCTTCATTCCTGGAAGCTGACGCTGGTCTCACCACACGTGCTTCGCCCCTTAACTGGCAACACCACATAAGACTCACAACTGACACACACACAGAGCGCTTGCTGAATGACAGAAAGCTGACGCTGGTCTCACCGCACGTGCTTTTATAGCTTCCTGGTCATTACGTCACCCGCCCGTGACGTCTCGCCCATCTATTGGTCTGATAACACACGAGGTTCAGAGCAGGTCACGCTGAAGGCCGTTCCCGAAGCGTCCTCCGACGCAGCGTCTCTTTCCCTCGAGGAACCATGGTTACATATACGTAACCTGAGACGTTTGCCATGAGAGGAATAAATTATATTTTAAAATATATTTTAAATTGTAATAATATTTCAAAAGATTACTGTTTTTACAAAAATAAATCCAGCCTTGCTGAAAACTTGTTTCAAAAACATTAAAAAAAATAAATCTATGAATGTGCTTGTTTTAATAATTTTTTTTTAATTAAAAATAAAAACATTTAGTATAAATATGGCAAAACTACCAAAAAGCAAAGGGAATATAAATGTGGCAAAACTACCAAAAAAGCAAAGGGAATTTAAAACAAGTTTTTACCTCTAGATCTTACAAAACAAACATACCTAAAAACCTCTTTTCCTCTTCATTTAGTCTTCATTAGCCTCTCTATCTGCTAACTGAGCTAAACCACAGCTGGTTGAGTGACTTCAACTCATCTGCAAATAATGCAGCCACAATTAAACAATTTAACAATTTCCTTTAAACCAAATATCAAATTATTCAGTCAATTGCTCACACCAGACAGAATTATTGGCATGTGTTCATAACTGATGATCTCTGAGGCTCAGAGGAAGCTGCCACAAACACACAATTTGCATTCATGTTGCATAATATAAATGCACATATTGTGGCTGTATACCGAAACCATAGTGTATTCTAGGAACCTTGAACTCGATGATAATCCGTCATGAGGGTAGCGATACAGGTATGTAATCTGTGTGCAGGATTTGTTGGTGCATGTAAGATAGATGGTGAGACAGACACAGGGAGAGAGATCGTAAAGCCACAGACGCCCATGTCTGTTTGAGGGTAGTCAATTTTACAGCTCAACTCCTACCACAGACCTGACAAATCAATAAAAGTTAAGGAGATAAATTATTTAAAGCCAACTCTAATTAGTTAGCTATTCCCGTGCTATAGATTCCTCTACAATATTGATGATGGAGTCCAGTTTACAGAACGGCAGGTACTTGCTCTCGCTCCCACTTAGAACTCAATTTCTCCAGCACATCGCAGAGGATCAGACATTCTAACATGCTGATTTAGTGCTTACAAATTAATAGTCTTATTATTATCAATCTTGAAATCTGTTTTGATTTTTTTTTGGGGGGGGGGGGGGGGGTGACCAGCATACATATTTTTATTCTAATTTTCAGCAACATTAAAATCTTCACTGCCACTTTTTTATCAATTTAATGCATCCTTGTACTAATTTCTTCAAAGAAAAAAAAACGGGGACACTTTTATGGGAGTGTGGGAGTTGATGAAAATCTAATAAAATGATTAAACAATAAAAATTTAAAATTAAAATAAATAATTAAAAAATAAAGCCAAATACAAATGAAACACTTACTAAAAAAAGATTAAATATTTTATTTGTTGCCTGGTGTCATGTATTTACCTGTATAACCAACATCACAGAACCATGAACATGTAAAAGTGCATGTCAAATTAAAAGTAAATTTTTTACATCAATGGGGACTCGTTTGGGACTAGCACTCAAAACAGACTTAAAAGATCAGGAAAACTGTCAGTACTGTACAAATTGCTGGTCATGGTGTTACAGATTCAAACGATTCCTTCAGTGAATCAGATGCAAAAACAAAGTAAACCACATTTGCAAATAAACAACGGCATCATCTCAATTCATTCCTAGTGATTTCCTCCTTCGATGTCCCAATTGTTCAGCATAGTGGAGTTCAATAAATAATTTCTCCCTGGATAATAAAATAAATATAAGTAATGAGCATTTCAATGCACATTAAATAATTTCATTAAAAAAGGCATTTGCTAACTTGTTCCTAGCTTTTCCATTTAGCTTCCCTTTTGTTTCTTTGCCACTTCCTTGTCTGTCCTCACATCTCTTCCATCCTTTGTTTGGGAGAGAGTTGTTATCAGACACAAGGGGTGGCGGGAGGGCAGACTATTGATCATCTCTTTTAATTACCCCCAGCGTACCAAGAGGCCTAAATTAACTCCCCTCTCCCCTGAAATAGCCATGAATATTTCAGAGGGACGAGCGCCCACTGTTTGTCACGCACGTTCACTCCTGTTCATCTCCTATCTCACACATCTCTCCCTCTTGGGTCAACACACCACTCTCAAACATGTCTACATCTGGACTATCTTTCATCTGACGTACTCAAGAGTCTGAGATCGTTACACATGTTAATAGAGACAGATTAAAATAAAAAAACCACCAAAACATCTAGTATATTGCACTTATAGCAATAATAATTTTCCTGTTATGCCTAATATTATAAACCTATACTTTTTTGCCTGTTCTTCAAAAACCATTTACATTATTGACATGTAAAATTAGGAATCAATCAATTTTATTTTATATTATTTATAATTATTTATATAGCCTACTTTTATAATATTTATACATATTTTTAATCAGCTTTTATTTAATATTTTCAGTTTTCATTTTAGTTTTGGTTTATGTTTTAGTACATGTCCTTTTCTCATTTTTATTTTTATTTTTTAATATATTTCTCTTTATTTTTACTAAAACTTATTTCAGTTAGTTGTCAAGACAACATTTCTGATTTGTGATTAAAGTTGATTTAAGTTTTAGATTCAATATTTACATTTTATTTAGGCTTTATTTTAGTGCCTGAAAATGGTTTTTAATAGTTTTAGTTAATAACATCCAACATATCCATGAGTGAAAACATGTTGAGCGCTCTCTCTTTCTCTGTGTGAGCCGGAGAAGGCGACCGCATTCTCTGTATCCCCCAGACTCTGTAAGCCCCTCCATCCTAATGACAGGTTTTAGTAGGGACATCTGCATGGCAGCCAGCCACTGACACTCTGTAATCCAGTGCCATGTCGCAAGCTGTCAGCCATGCCAAGCCCTGGCACAGACCACCACTGGGCCAATCAGCCGGCATTAGGGCGAGCTCTACACCCGGCAGCTCTGAATAATGACCGAGGCCTACAGCAGCAGCGAGACCCATGGAGACAACACGGATCAGACACATACACCCTGTCCTAACTCTCTTCCTAACTGCATGAATTCAGCCAGTTCATTACTACAGCAGGCCACATGTTTCATAGCTATCTATTTATAGTTCCGTTATATGTACATACCATACTACTTGTTCAATGTTCAAATACTTTAAAACAACCACATATGAAAAAACGAATGAAGTAATAAATTACACATGCACAAAAGAATTAGTAGTTAAATCTGATGCATACTAGCAAATCAGTTTGTTAAATTCTTTGTTTAAATGAACCAGCTCAAAACAATGATTCACTCATTTGATGAGTTTGATGAGAAGTTAGATGATATAGACAGACAGACAGACAGATAGACAGATAGATAGATAGATAGATAGATAGATAGATAGATAGATAGATAGATAGATAGATAGATAGATAGATAGATAGATAGCAGTGGTGGACAGAAACAAAGTAGTTTAATTTCATTACTGTACTTAAGTACATTTTTCAAGTATCTGTACTTTACTGGAGTAGTTTTATGTTGAGTAACTTTCACTTTTACTTCACTACATTCCAAATCATAAGATCGTACTTTTTACTTCACTACATTTCATAAAACTTATCGTTACTCCTTATAATATATCACATGCTCTGAGACACAGAAGCGGTGTCTGATTCATGAACGAACTGATGCTTTTCAATATGTTTTTTCACCACAGTCAAGGTTTGAGAAGAAAAAAATCATTATGAAAATCGAATTATATTTTCCTTATTATATTCATTATTTCCTTATTGGTTATTTTGGGAAAATCCTAGGTATTTTGAGCAGTAGGGTTATAAAAAAATATATGCTAATATAAAATTAAATGATAAAAGTAGCCTATATAAAACTGCAAAATAAACATTCATCTATCAATACTTTTTACTTAAGTACATAAAAAATCAAGTACTTTTGTACTTTCACTCGAGTAAAATTGAAAACTGAGTACTTTTACTTTTACTGGAGTAATATTTTATGATACGGATCTGTACTTTTACACAAGTACTTGATTTGTGTACTTCATCCACCACTGATAGATAGATAGATAGATAGATAGATAGATAGATAGATAATAATGAATAATCAAATAATTATAATAATATTCATAATAAAATAATGTATTATTCATTATTATATAATTTATAAACATTTATTTATAATTTTTTTACACATTTTAGATATTTTATAAAAAGTATGTCAAATGATTTCATAATTAATAATAATTTTAGTTTTTCAAATGTGGTTATATCAATGGCACCAAATGTTATGTAGAGAAATTGACAAACAAATTGCAAATCTGTTTGACAAAATCTGTTCTGTACCCCAGGAACAATTCATTCACAAATCGGACATGACTACTCTTTACAATACAGTGGCTAGACCTGCTGGAGGATGCCACAGAGATTATGTGCAAAAATCTTGTCAATAAAATGTTTTTCTTCTTGTTTTCCCCCGATTTCTTTTTTTCTTTTTCCTGTTGATGCAAGTAATAAGACAAAAACATCAAGAAGACAACAGCCCGGCTCCCGCTGTAAGCTAATAAGCTGTATCCAGGCTCGGCGTTCATGCAGCAGTCTGTAGGTAATACGCCTGTCAGACAAACCCTCATTTGTGTATCAGTGGATCAACAACTCCCTGCTCTGAGTGGAAAAGAGACAGAGAGACACAGCAAGGCAGAACAGCAGAGCGACGCCAAGAGACGAGAGGAGACACGGGACCGGGGCAGGAGCGAGGGAGGACGGGACACGCTGTTCTGAGGATGAGTGAAGGTTGAGCAGGGGGAGACACGGGCCCCGCTCTCCCCTCATCCCGACTCTTTTTCTTAATTGAAAAGGAAGAGAGTGTGGGCCGTTGTCAGGGCAAACAGTAGTCAGTCAGTCAGTCAGTGCATTATTCCACAGTGCTTGGCTAGGCTCCCCTTCACTGGCTGTAATTTAAATGACTGTCAGGTCAGTGGCGAGAGCAGCACCTCTCCCACTAAAAGGGAGGCTGCCATTGCCTTCGCCTGCCTGCCATGCGGCTGATTGTCTCTCTTTCTCTCTCTCTCTCTCCCAAACCAAATGGCAGGGAGGCACAGCTGTCACCCACTGGTCACAATGCATTTACTTAGTGACAGAATTCTAATTAGTCGGCAAGGTGGTGTCACTAGACTGAGAAGAGCGGAGATGGAGAGAAGGAGACTGAGATAGAGGGAGAAGGAGGGGGAAGTCAGTTTGAGAGGATAAAGTAGGAATCGGATGAAGTAACACAGTGAGCTTGCAAACAAACCGCAACATTCACATATTTCTCTGCTCGTAGGACTAAATTAGCGACGCTAGAGTCACCAAAGAAACATTAGATAAAGCTAGAACTTCTAGAGGAAAACAAATGGATGTCAGTGCTGTGGCCTAGCAGTTGATCATTTAAAATGGTTACTGGAATTATGCGTGCCAAGTTCCCCTTCAGGAACTCGAGCTGCGTCGAGTCGCTTTGGGAACGCCCTTGCGTGACCGCGTTCTGAAGCACGTGTCAAATCCGTCCAATGGAGCAGCGAGACGTCACGAGCAGGGTGACGTAAGCACCAGAAAGCATAAAGGCACATCCGGCCGGGCGCAAACCAGCTTCTGCTCTTCAGTAGCGCTCTGTGTACAGTGGGGCAAAAAAGTATTTAGTCAGCCACCAATTGTGCAAGTTCTCCCACTTAAAAAGATGAGAGAAGCCTGTAATTTTCATCATAGGTATACCTCAACTATGAGAGACAAAATGAGAAAAAAAAATCCAGAAAATCACATTGTAGGATTTTTAAAGAATTAATTGGTAAATTCCTCGGTAAAATAAGTATTTGCTCACCTACAAACAAGCAAGATTTCTGGCTCTCACAGACCTGTAGCGAAAGCTTGAGCAAAACATGCTAACTGTTCTGTCTTTGGCTGCACAGATGAGCACAGATCACTATTTAGAGTCCCAGCCTCAGAGGAGACAAGAGACCAGTGGATTTATTGATTTATTTAATGTATATTGCTGCTGCCACACAGATCTAAAATAAACATGCTATTTATTTCCCAGCTGTTTATCTACACAGACATAACCGACTGTTTTTGTAACTCGTGTGTTTTTAACGTAAACTTGTGTGAATGAGAACTTAGTTTAGTATTCACATGCTGTGACAGCCGCTTTCTGTCCGAGTACTTCGGATGTGTGCACTCAGAAAACCGTATATCAGAAGTTTAAACTCATATGGTTTAAAACGCATAATTTCAGCGCGATAAACATGATAATCAGAACCAAAACAGATGTTTTTAGCAGGTTCAAGATGGCAGCTCTATTCTGGAAAAGGGGGCGGGGAGCAGCAGCTCATTTGCATTTAAAGAGACAGGCCCGAAAAAACAGAGTGTTTCTTCTTCCACTCAAAATAGGCATTTTCAAAATGATATTATAAATTATCTGTGGAGTATTTTGAGCTCAAACTTCACAGACACATTTTGGGAACACCAGAGACGTATATTACATATTGTAAAAAGGGGCATAATATGTCTAGTTTAAATAAAAGGTAACACTTCAGTATAGGGACCAATTCTCACTATTAACTAGTTGCTTATTAGCATGCCTATTATTAACATGTTGACTGTTTATTAGTACTTATAAAGCACATATTCTGCATGACCATATTCTACAGCACCAATCCAACCCAATACCTAAACTTAACAACTACCTTATTAACTATTAATGAGCAGCAAATTAGAGGAGTTTATTGAGGCAAAAGTCGTAGTTAATGGTTTCTTAATAGTGAGCACTGAACCTTAAAACTGTGAACAAAAAAAATACAGTAACAACAGTAAAATTGTCAAATATTATTATAACTTAAAATAACTGTTTTCTGTTTTAATATATTTTAAAATGGAATTTATTCCTGTGATGCCAATGCTGAATTTTCAAAATACAGACATGTGCTTGCTTGGTGCTCTTCTTATTATTATCAAGTTTGTGCTGCTATTGTAAATTATGCTGATAAACATTACAAAAGTCACTTTAATCAATTTAATGCATTCTTTCTGAAAAAAAAAATTTCTTAAAAAAAAAAAATTTTGCAGATCCCAAACCTCTAAACGCAATGTGTATAATAAGATATTTATTTATAAGTAATGATAAGCCCAAACAGTGTGTCATGTTCATTAAAAACTGATCTGATGGTTCCAGTTAGATAATTTAGTGAAGGATTCATTAGACTGATTCAAACTATTAACAGGATCATAAGAGCAATTTGAATCTAAATTGACTCATTATTTGTTTGTGAATTATATTCAGACAAACTCACACTAGAGTACTACCACTGAAATAAATGACCAGGACATGTCTAAAAATATTTGTACCAAAATCTGTAAAACTACAAGTAAAACCATGGCCAGAAGAAAATTGCATTTCTGACATAACCATATTCCTCCTGAGAAACGCAGTTAAACTGGAAACCTAACAGTTAGGAGCACTCGAAACAACCCCGTGGACCTGAAAGAGGGCAGTAATAACTGGAGGCAGTGATGAGTGAAGCTCCAGGGAATGCCCTGCTTCACCCCTTCCCAGGCTGGACTGCAGCGCACGAGTGGGCCTCGTCTCCTGCTCTCTCCACAGTAAAATGCCTCCTGAACAAGAGGCTTTTAAGGCCCTTGAAGAGTTCATCCAGGCCCCATTACCATAGCTCAGGAGTGGGATGTCGACACCTGGCTGGCCGAAGCACCAGAAGCAGATCTTGAGGGCCCTCCAGGAAGATAGCTAACAAGAGCCCTCTCGCTCTTCTTTTCTGCCTCTTTTTCCCCGCTCTCTTTTTTCTCCCTGACTTTCACCCCCAACAGCACAAACGCAAGCACCCGTGGAGACTGGCAGGCCTGTCAGGGGTCTCCTCCGGTGCGGCTGAAAGGGTCGAGAGTGGCGCTGGAGATTGCGTGTGAGGGGCCCAGGTCACAGCGCATTTACTCAGTGACACAATTCTAATTAACCAGCTACTGCTGTGTCACTGCACTGCACAGACAGGGCGCACACCCACCCGTACATACACACACACACACACACACACCCTGAATGTGACTCTATACAAATGCTTCTGAATTTGTAAAGCGCATAAGGTAAGAACATTTTTTTTAAACTAAATTACAAACTCTTTAGAAGATGTCTATTAAACTTGATTGATTGGAAGAATTTCCCCACAATGTCTATTTTGAGTGATTTTGTCACCTGTGCAAAATTTTTACAAGTTGCACCATAAAAAAATTAGTTCCTCATGATCTCTTTATGAGGAGATTATGGAGAAATAATTTCCTTAAAAGACACCGTTATATGGTGTACAGGTTTCATTGCTGTGCTTTTGTCACATATTGCACTTCCTTTAGACGGGTTATTGAAATAATTGCAATTGATGACTCAAAATCAGCCAAAAAGCTCTTCAAACCCAGTTACTCAAACATAGTGCTCATGCTCATTCCTCAAAACCCTGCAGTCGCAAACTCAAACAACAGCAGATTAACACTACCTATTGAGAATTCAGAGACAACTCTACCTGTCATCCTACAATGTAGTAATTGGTCTAACCTGAGATTTTCAAAGTCTTAGATTAGGTATAAATAAGTCTTACATTATTTCTTTATTATCATTTTTTATTATTCTATTATTTATTTCCATTCTGTTATATGCTACATGCCTCACAATTTGAAAAGCACTGGTCTAACCCACTGTTGCAAGCCATGCTCTCTCACTGGTCGCCTGTCCACGATCAAGAGCTCGGCAGACATAATGGCAAGCAAAATAACAGGAGAGATCACAGTACGGGTCACGTGAACACTGGCAGGAATGTCGGCCAATGGCCTGACCTTGTCTGCTCCACACACAAACTGCTCTGGCCACATTATGCAAATCAATCTCTGCCCAGATACACCAGCACAAGAAATAATCATGTGTATGTATGTGTATGGGTGTGCATTTGGCTGTATCTGTTTATTTGTAAGTGTGTGTCTGTGCACGAAAGACAGTCGATGAGGGGGTATTTGAAAGGCATGCCTGATAAGGTGATGTTCCCAGATTCATTTGCGCTTGGCCATAAGGATTAAGAGGACGGAAGCTGAAGATAGAATACAATTGAACCCTGTTTAAAGCTTTTCTCTCTCTCCCCCCTTTCTCTCTCCCTCTCTTTTAATTTGTACATGTGTCATGTCCTTCTTCCCACCCCTCTTTCCCTATTGAAGAAGCTTGAGTCATTAGCGGCTCAGGTGGTCGGCTCAAGGTTAAAGAGAAAGTCAGTGAGGAAAGATAAAGGCTATAAGACAATAATGGAAAAATCAAATTAAAATCACTGCTAAGTTGGTTCTGGGGCGAAAAATAGAGATGATGGCTCCATTAATGAGGGGAATATGGCTGCCATTTTCCACAAATCTTTCTCTGATCTACCCTTTTGAAATTCATGCATCACTCTGGCTTAAAACCGGCGAATGAAGGCCTGAGTTAAAGAGGAAATGTGGTGGGGCAAAGGAGAAGGTCAGGTTTAGAGCGAGAGGAAATCTGATGTGTGTGGATTTGCACTTAACCGGTCTCAGGTAAAGCTGACATGGCAATGGCTGCCCATCAGACTGGCTTGAGAGCGTCGGCAGTAATCGTTTGACACCACCCTGCTTTTACTCATTATAATCACTTAAGAGAACTTATATTCACCTTTTCAATCTTTCAATTCGAAGACACAAAAGCTAAAGGATATGTGTTAAAGGGGTCATATGATGAAATTTCACATTTTCCTTTGTCTTTGGAGTGTTACAAGCTGTTCGTCCATATAAAAGTCGCAAATAGATATTCTTTCTAAAAGTTTAGATTCATCCACGCCATCCTAAAAGCCTCATTCAAACACGCCCCCACAAATCTATGTCACTGTGTGGGAACATTCGCATAACACCGCCCAAATGTATACGCAAAGTAAGGAGACATAACTTTTATTCTGGCTGTAGTATTGTTGCCGGTGCCGTCATGGAAGCTGAGATTCCAAATATGGTAGGGGGCGTAACATTTCTGTCACACGCTTGAGGTATTCGGCTAATGGACACAACACACTGGCTAGCTTGCCAATCAAAGCACACTGTGCTTTTCAGAACGATGAGCTTTGTAAAAATCGATGCGTTTCAGAAAGGCGGGGCAGAGAGGAGCAACAATAATGTACAGTATGTGGAAAATAATGTGTTTATTTTAGTGTAGTGTAAACACACTGCATTACACCAAATACACAAAATAATGTTCTTTTTAGCAACGTCATATGACCCCTTTAATAAAGGTGGATTAGATCAGAAGGAGGGAGGAGACAGACCATATAAATATACGGAAGAAATTGTAATGATCAATACAGTGATTACAGTGACAATAAAGATTTAACTTTAAAGAGTCAAAAATCATTGTTTTAAATTAGTTTGTTTACACTAGGACAGGGGTTTCCAAACTGGGACCAGGGGCCTAAAAGTTTAGGGAAAATGCAAATAAATAAATAACATCATAAAAAATAATTAAAAACAATAAATAAACTACTGTTAAAAACTTTGGGGCCAGCACTTTTTTAAAGAAATTAATACTTTTATTCAGCAAGGATTTATTAAACTGATTAAAAATGACAGTAAATATATTTATAATGTATTTCTATTATGCTATAATGCTGTAAATGCTGTTCTATTGATTAAATGCTGTTCTATAAATGCTGTTCTATTGAACTTCATTTCAAGAATCCTAAAAGAAAAATACAAATGGTTTCCACAAAATTATTAAGCTACACAATTCGCTTCGCTTTTAGTGCACACACACCTTTAAGCACCAAATCAGCATATTAGAATGATTTCTAAAGGATCATGTGACACTGAAAACTGAAGTAATGGCTGGAAAACTCAGCCTTGTCAACAAAGGAGTAAACCAAGATTGAAAATTGACTTGGTTTCAGGGGACTTTGGCTAGAAGAGAGAATCTATAAACCCAACAATCCACTGGTACCTTCCAACTTCAACCAGCTCCAATTTCTGATGTCAAACCACAACAGGTCATAAGTCTCATCAGAGCTTCCATGCAAAATGGATGTCATGGGACACTCAAGTGACAGTGGGCTAGTTAATTTTAGCCCGAGAATGGCAGGCAGAAGAGCGTCTGCTGTTTGGAGCCTTTGGAGCCTCTGACTCCGGTGACCCATCCGATTGACCTCACTGCTGAAGTGGCACACCGGAGTAGGGCACAAGATGCAGAAGTGTGACCTGTAGGAGGTTAATACATGCTCATACTTCATACTGAGAGGGTGAGCCCATTTAGGGTAATTTCGCAAGAGTGCACTAGCCAGAGCTACTTCAGTGTTAAGAAGTGGCCAGCTAAAGTAGGGCCGCACTGTTCATTAACATGCCTGCCGCAGTGAAGCACCTGCCACAGTCGTTTGATGGAGCGCTTCTGCATGGCCCCTTCGGCTTCCCCAGCCTCCATGGCTCGATTACACTTTGGATAACTTCACTGGCCTTGGAATAATTTATTTCTGCTAATTCCGCCTCTTTCGGGTCCCACCATGCTGGGCACAAACACCCCATGCTGTCGCCGGCCCCGCATCTCAATGCTTTCCCTGCAAAAATTTAAAGAAAACGCCCAGGCAGGGAAATTAAATGTCACCATAAATAATCCCTCCTACTGTACAGGCCCTGCAGGATCAGGCACTGGCTCTTCTCCATGTTCCCGGGCAGCGGACGACAGAGCTAAGAGATCTTTGGCTCTGTTACGGCACCCCTCTGAGATTTTCACTCTATGCTTTATTCCAAATTAACCAATCACAAGCGAGATCAGCAAAAAACAACCCAAGCCGTTTTATTACTCCCTTATTTTCACGTGCTTGTTGTACTATGATGTAATAATCACGCTCTATGTAAATGACAGCGATATGAATGTTCTCACCACAGGCACATAATGATGATCGTGTGTGTCGTAGAGCCTCCCCCGAGACCAACCTACATCCTTTTTATGGTAGTCATTCTCATAAAATGAAGAGCCATTCCTATGCATGGTGAGGAAATAAATTAAGCTTGTTCTTATCATGGTGGAAATAAAGCCAGTAGGTTGCACAGGTTTTATATATTTGTTCTTCACATGTAAAAAGCAACAAAGAAATCAAAATTATAGGTTTTAATTACATATCTTATCGATGCAAATAAGGGAGTCCCAATAAGTTCCTGTTGTGTCCTGGAATTTAATGATACGGTGACCCACTTCAGAATCCAGTCACTGATCGGAAGAGAATCCACCACATGGGAATAGGATGATATAATGATAATCAGTTCACACAGCAGAGACACATATTCCCATTTTAATGGCCTACTGTCCTGGAAAAGACTCGTTAATTGGAGCATATATAGGCATACACGTGTTTAAAAAATAACAACCCAAAAAATACATACTATGATTATTGATTCTATTTGATTTTGGAAAAACGATAAAAGCAGATGATGATGATGAACCCTCGCCGTGCAAGTATGTGTGTGTCCGTCTTGCACAGTGTTGGTGTATTTTTGTCTAATGAGTGGTTTAGTGCGAGAGCTAGTTAGCACGGGGGAGTGTTTGGGCAGAATCGAACGGGCTGATTTAAGGTACGGAGGTCAAAGGCCAGCCCAATTACGTCCTTGGCGAGGGCGCCTCCTGGCTCTTTGATTCTGCACTTCTAAAGGGGCAAGGGAGGGGCAGGGGTCTGTGGCAGCCGCATTATGGGGGTGTTAATTGGAGCATGTTGTTTTAGACAGCCAAGCCATCAGGGCAGGCCACAACACCACCACCGGTCTAATTGCAGAGGCAAAGGCCTTCATGTTCCCTCACAACTGTAAGCTTTTACATGTGCCTGTACATTGCAAGCACACGCTCTAGTCCATCATTGTAAAACAGCGATTCTAAGTTGTGCATAAGTCAGTATAGCCTGTCGCAAGAACGGAGCATTAAAAAGTTCACACATTATATTTTGAATAATCCCGGCTTTGTTAAAGGGGTCCTATTATGCTCTTTTACAAAGTCTTGATTTTGTTTTGGGGGTGTACTAGAACATGCTCTCATGCTTGGTGGTTCGAAAAACATTATTTTTCACATAATTTACATTATTAAAATACCTTTCTCCCCATCCTGGCACAAACGGCTCGATTAGTTCCGACTTTGATGAAGGTCCACCTTCCAAAAAACAAAATGTGTTGTGATTGGTTAGCTGTCCCAGTGCGTTGTGATTGGTGAACAGCTTAGACAGTGTTTCAGTACTGCCACGCCCCTTGCTCCGTCTTTCAACAAAAGCTTTTGGCGAATCCGGCACTACTCACTCGTGTTGTGGAAGCTGTCCTCAGTAAAATGCGCAGCACACAATAGCAAATTGGGGTTACAATGCTCAGGAACAGAGTTAAAAAGTAAATTGCAACCACTGTTTCCTGACATCATCCGCTTTCGGAAGCCCAAACAAAGACGTTTGGGCACGGAGGTGAAAAAAAACAGCATTTCAGGCGGTCACACACCGGACGAGAAGCGCAGCGTCGCGCCACGTCTTTAAAATTCAAATACATTATTTTCTATGAGTGTAGGCACACCGGCAGCACTGCTCGCCGTCTGTCCGCGGCGCCCAGCTACGTCGTGTTATATTTGTAAGAATTGTTCTAGACCAGCTGTTCTCAACTCCAGTCCTCGCGTACCCCCGCTCTGCATGTTTTGCACATCTCTCTTTGTTAACACACCTGATTCAGATCATCTCGTTAGAAGTGAACTCCGTGCATGAACTGTGTTCCGATTGACATGGCCCCTACACAGTGTCCATTGCTCCCTACTCCCTGAGCAGGGGAAATCCGTTGAAGTTTACTTCACTTTGGAATATTCATTTACAGATTTGCTCTGCGCCGCTGCCTGCAGCGTCTTCACACACATACGAAACTTACTAGAGAAGTGTGAAATGGGACATAATATACCTCTGTAAATAAATACAATTTAAATTCACGTCTCGCACACTTAAATGCCTTTGTATGGAACATGTACGCTCCCTTCAAACTGGAATCATGGAGGAATATCCGGTAATGTCCACTTCGCAGGGCACTTACAGTCAAATATAACAAACGTATGAAGCAATAAGAGAAACATACAAAATGTGCAGAGCGGGGGTACGCGAGGACTGGAATTGAGAACCGCTGTTCTAGACATGCCAAAAATGTTATGCTACAGCACAGCAGCTCTTCTTCTTCGTTTTCTCTGATGCACTAACTCTGCAGCAGTTCTTCTTCTTCGTCGTCTCGTCTCATACACTCACTCAACCAAGCGTTCTAACCATAACCTCACCCCTCCCCACCCCCCAACCATTCGAATATCTGTAGGCAGGAATTATTTGTAATGAAATTCTAATGAGCCGCTTTGTGATATCACAAAGCCCGGAAAACAAACGCTGTAGTCCGAACGAGCCGTTCATTGTAGTTCTTGAAAAGGGATTTTTAAAAAACTAAATATCTCCCTTTGGAGTGGACTTTGAGATTTATAACTTTCTAGATCTTTTTAATGCCCAAAAATATACCTCTGTAAATAAATAAAATTAAAATTCACGTCTCGCACACTTAAATGCCCTTTGTATGGAACATATACACTCCCTTCAAACTGGAATCATGGAGGAATATCCGGTAATGTCCACTTTGGAGGGCACTTACAGTCAAATATAACAAACGTATGAAGCAATAAGAGAAACATACAAAATGTGCAGAGCGTGGGTATGCGAGGACTGGAATTGAGAACCGCTGTTCTAGACATGCCAAAAATGTTATGCTACAGCACAGCAGCTCTTCTTCTTCGTTTTCTCTGATGCACTAACTCTGCAGCAGTTCTTCTTCTTCGTCGTCTCGTCTCATACACTCACTCAACCAAGCGTTCTAACCATAACCTCACCCCTCCCCACCCCCCAACCATTCGAATATCTGTAGGCAGGAATTATTTGTAATGAAATTCTAATGAGCCGCTTTGTGATATCACAAAGCCCGGAAAACAAACGCTGTAGTCCGAACGAGCCGTTCATTGTAGTTCTTGAAAAGGGATTTTTAAAAAACTAAATATCTCCCTTTGGAGTGGACTTTGAGATTTATAACTTTCTAGATCTTTTTAATGCCCAAACATACACACTGACTAAAATTTAAAAAGTGAAAAAGCATAATAGGATCCCTTTAAGGCATGTTGTGTAAAATCTAAATCTGTGTGACAGAGGGGGGACGGGATCTATTCAAACTGCTCATTTGCAAGCCTGTCACCCAAGCCACAGCTCTCTGTAATGTTTAATTACAGACTAAACAGAGACAGGCTTACAATCAGTCAACTCTACTCAAATAAAGCCATCCTGCAAGGTGCAGGAAGTCTGTTTCTGCCTCAGAGTAATACAAATTTTGACTTCATTTCCCATAACTGTAACTTTATATCTCATATTGTGACACTATATATACGATTTTACATTCACAATTACGACTATTTCTCACAATGTGACTTTATATGTGTCTTTACACTCAGAAGTATGACTATTTTTCTCAATGTGACTTTTCTATTTCTTATAATTAAGACTTTATTTCTCACAATTACTGTATGTCTTTATATCTTACAATTACAAATAATATATAACTTTATATAACTGTCACGAATCCGGTCCATGAACTTCTAATTTCATTGACTCTCGCACTACACACTGTTGCACCTCACCCCGGACTACATTTCCCATCATGCATTGCACTGATTGCACTCAGCACGGATTGCACACAGCTGTTCACACTGATTGCACCCAGCTGTTTCATATCACTCCCTCACTATTTAACACTCACTCTGATCCCTTCCCTCTGCCGAGTATTGTTCAGCATTTATCACTCCCCTAGCGATAGCGACACTACAGAGCCCTCGTTTGTTTCCCTGCCTTAGCCTTAGCCTTGTCTGTTTTCTCCGGTTTTGATCTTCGCCTGTTTTCCTGGATTCCTCCCTTTAGACTTGCCCCTGTGACTCCGTCTGCAGTTCATCGACCCACGCTAGCCCTAGGATTATTCTTGTGTTTTGCCCGCCATATACCTGTCTGCCTCGGTTTGACCCTGCCTGCTTTATGACCACGTCTGTGTCTTCTCCAATTAAAGCTTTGCATTTGGATTCAAACGTCTCACGTCTCGTCAGCCCCGTTACAATAACACACACACACACACATATATATATATACAGTGCCTTGCGAAAGTATTCAAAAAGTATATTTTTCATGTTTTGTTCTGTTGTAGCCTTATGTTAAACTGCTTTATATTACTTTTTCCCCACATCAATCTACACTCCATATACCATAATGGTAAAGCAAAAACAGAACTGTCACAACTTTGCAAATTTATAAAAAATCTGAAATAAGTACATTGCATAAGTACTCAGTACTTAGCAGAAGCACCTTTACAGCCTCAAGTATTTTTGGGTATGATGTGACCAAGCTTTGCACATCAGCATTTGGCAATTATCTGCCATTCTTCACCTCACCTCTTCATTTCTCAAGCTCTGTCAGGTTGGATGGGGGCAGACATACATTTTCAGGTTTCTCCAGAAATATTTGATTGGGATCAAGCTCAGGCTCAGGCTGGGCCACTCAAGGACATTCACAGAGTTGTCTATAAGCCATTTTTGCTGTGTGCTTAGGGTTATTGTCCTGTTGGAAGGTGAACCTTCTGCCCAGTCTGAGGTTCTGAATGCTCTGGACTGGGTTTTCAGTAAGACTATCTCTATATTTTGGTGCATTGAACTTTTCTTCTACTCTGATGAGTCCCTCAGTCCCTGCCGCTAAAAAACAGCCCTACAGCATGAGGCTGCTACCAGCACACTTTACTTTTGGATTGGCACTCTGCAGGTGATGAGCAGTGCCTGGTTTTCTTCAAACATGATGCTTGGAATTGAGGTTCATCAGACCAGAGAATCCTGTTTCTCAGAGTCTGAGGGTCCTTTAGGTGCTTTTTTTGGAAATTCCAAGTGGGTTTTCATGTGTCTTCACTGAGGAGAGGATTGAGTTTGGCCACACCGGCATAAAGCACAGATTGGTTGAGTGTTGCAGCGATGTTTGTCCTTCTGTAGGTTTCTCCTGTCTCCACATATGATCATGGAGCTAGAGTGACCATCAGCTTCTTGGTCACCACTCTAACCAAAGCCCTTCTCCATCAGTTGCTCAGTTTGGCCAGGAGGCCAGCTCTAGGAAGAGTCCTGGTTGTTCCAAATGTCTTCCATTATGGATAATGGAGGCCACATGCTTCTGTGAACCTTCAATGCAGCAGAATTTTTTCTGAACTCTTCCACAGATGTGTGGTTTGATGCAATCCTGTCTCTGAGCTCTACAGGCAGTTTTATGACCTCAGGGCTTGGTCTTTGGTCTAATATGCATTTTCATACCCATTCGATTGAATTTGCTACAGGTTAGCTTCACTCAAAGTGTGGTAACATTTACAAACAAAACGAATGCTCCTGAGCTAAATTTCAACTGTCCCAGATAATGCAATGGAATTATTTAGGTTATCTTCAATAAATTAGAAAAGATGTTAAAAACCTGTTATTTGTCATTATGGTGTATGGAGTGTAGATTGATGTGGGGAAAAAAGTAATTTAAAGAAGCTTAACATAAGGCTTCTCTCACAATAAGACTTCATGTGTGTTTTTACTCTTCATTTCAATGTGACTTTATCTCATAATTGTGATCTTAATCTAAAAATGGCAACTTTATTCCTTACAATGTGACATAATATCTGATTATTTATTTCTCATAAATTTATTTCTCTTTAAACTTACAATTAATGTGACTTTATATCAAAATTGGGACTTTATTTCTTAAATTTTTTGCTTTATATCTCATAATTAAATTATTTCTCACAGTTGCGACTTTATACTCACAATTGTGATTATTTTGTCTAATCAAGACATAATTTCAAGTCAAATGTGATTTAATTTCTCAGAATTGTCACCGTTTCTCAAAACACGATTACATTTCTCAGAATATAGACTTTTTTCCTTACAATGAATTAATATCTCACAATTTCTACTTTCCCACAATATGACTTAATATCTGACATTTGCGACTTCATATCTCACAACTGTGTTTATTTTTTTAATTATTATTATTATTTCAAACTTTCATGCAGTTTCTTTTTTATTAACTTTTCATTTTTTATTCTCAGGTAAAAACAGGCTTCCATAGTTTTGTGTGCTGCAGAAAGAAAACATTCAGACACGTTCAGCAATTCAATGAAAAGACAACTGATATTATTACTGTATATGATCTTAAAATTCATCCTTCAGCTTATTGCGGTTCAATAGACTTCAACAAATACCACTGACACTATGACCATCAGATACGTCAGCTCAACCCAAATGGTTGCCTGCGTATCTACCACTCTGCCCTCTTCAGTGTAAGAGTGATATTTGTGTTGTGCTGATTATTGCTCTCTTCTGCTCGTCAACACAAAGTAATTTGGGCGAGATGAGGTATTGAGCGGTTAAATTGTGCCGCCGGCACGTTTAGCCTGTCATAAAGCATGTCTTCTTTATTGGGGTGGCTCTCCAGGCCAACACTGTCCACTGCTCTATAATCCAGTGCTAAGAGCTCCCTCCTGGGCCTCCATACAGCAAAAACGCCTCTGATCAATGCTTGTCACAAGACTACAAGGTACAGAAGGACTGCTGGGATTTTCAGATATGCTCAGGTGCTTTTTGAATATGAGCTACATTCCCTGGTTACAACTTACCCACGCACTCCACTGTATCTCTAATCAACTGGTCAGAAAAAATGTTTGGTATTGATTGCAGATAAGTCCTGAGTCAGCACTCATTTTTATGTGTGAGCGTTATGACAGGACGGGGATGAGAGGTGCCCTAACTAGCAAATAAAGAGGTTTGGAGACAAAGTACCTCACTGGAATTACAGATGCATTTCAGATCCGTGCAAGTGCAGAAACAGATCCACAGATGTCTAAATTAATTGATCGCATTATAAAAACTTTCCCTCTGAGAGTAATCAGTCAGGGCTACTGATAATGGGGCCCGGTGCCATTGGCCTTGTGTGTTTATTCATAGTGATATGTTACTATGCCTTTGCACTGAGTGCCTGAAGCTGGAAAGATGGATGAGGTTTCTGCTACCACAGGCACTGTATGAGCTATTGTGGACAGTATATTGCAAATCTCTCTTTCTCTCACTCTCATTACACTTCATCTTTTTCAGATCTTGGAGCATTCACTGAAGTGATGTCTACAATTATGTTGCCTGCTCCACAAAAACGTAATAAGATATATTTGTACATACTTTAATGTTCTTCACAGATGCTTTTCTACCCAAGTGAACTAAAAGAGAAAGGTTATGAGAATTTAAAAATTCCTTTACAATCAAATTATATTTATATAATTAGTTCACCCCAAATGTACTCACCCTCAGGCCACTGGACCGTTTGGGCCTGTAAACAGTGATTGATTTGTGCATATTGCTCTCCTGACTTAAACAAGATGACTCTTTCACTGGAGAAAGCAATATTATGGATGGAGGTCTAGAAACAGTTTGAGAAGTTAAAAAAAATGTTATTACAAAACAGCTTTTCACTTCACGATACATTAACTGATGGCCTGGAGCCATGTGGATTATTGGTGGATTATTGTGATTTTTTTAATCAGCTGTTTGGACTCTCATTCTGACGGCACCCATTCACTGCAGAGGATCCATTGGTGAGCAAGTGATGTAGGCTAATGCTAAATTTCTCAAAATCTGTTCTGATGAAGAAACAAGCTCATCTACATCTTGGAGTAAATTTTCAGCAAATTTAAATTTTTGGGTAAACTATTCCTTTAATATATCATGCCTGTAAAAGTCACATGATTTATCCAAAACTACTTTTACAAGACTGGCATTGTGTTTACATCTTAGTTCTCCGACCTTTAAAAACCAGGTGGGTGAATCTCACAGTCCAAAAAGGGTCAGAGCTTAGTATAAATCAGTCTACGTCTGCGTCAAATAAAATACACCAACCCCACCGATCCCGCAGCCCAGCGTCGCGGCCTTTCCACCCCCATGTTACGTGAAGCATGTAGCCTGATGGATTGTCCCCTTTCCAGGGTAGACACCATGATGAACACAATGCCTGGAGACAAACCATGCTCCCCTCTATAGGCCTCTGCTGCTCAGAGCCCCCGCTCCCTGCACACTTTCATTCATTCTGCTGCTTTTATTTATTCACACGCTCACGGCCTGTTTGTTTTTTTAAGCAAAACAAATTGAAAGGAATAAAAGCAAGCGTGAATTGCGGTTTTTATATTCCTCTTTGTGTCAAGAAGTTTGGCTCAGGGTTATGCATCATGCCACATAGGTTATGCATAAGATCTCGGCTGTAAAGTATGATTAAAAGTGCAAAAGGATACTCATAAAGATGTGCAGGGATAGAACAATGTTTCTTTCAGGTGAAAGGTCCAGAAAATTTCCAAAACTGTTAATGATATCCACATTTGACAAACAAATGAATGCAAATTAAATGCACACTTGCTAGAGAACATCAATCTTGTTTCTGCACTTTATCAATTTGTAAGTTATAGCTATTGTGGCATGGCTCTCCAGTAGGAATATGCCTGAAGCCTTATTCAGAAAGGCACAAATAATTTTACTTTAGAAAAATGTAAAAAAGAAAACACAATTATCAGGAAAAACTGCTTATCCAACAAGCACAAAAATAAAGTGATATTTTTAATAATAGAAAAAAATATTCGTAAGAATGATTGTCTAACAAGCACAAAGTTACACTAATATTTAAAGAAATCTTTAAAAAGAAATGAATTAAAAAGAAAGATATAGTGACATATGTTATAATAGAAAAATATTGTTTAGACTGATTATCCAACAAGCACAGGAATATAGTGATATTTTTTAAATTATTTACAATACAGATACATTGAAAATTCAAATTTTTTATATTATTAAAATATTTTTAATGAACATGTCTAACTTTGATGAAAATGAAAAAATGAAAAATGAAAATGTATGAAGTCAATGTGAAGTCAAATTGACTTTTAACTGTAAAAATTTATTTTACATAATTATAATAAAAAATGTGCAATAACGAATATTTGTAATATTATTTAATTTATTATATTTATAAAATAATTTCATGAATTGCACAAGGCATGTTTGCTAAATGGAATAGTTAAATAGAATAGTTACATCTAAAACATTCTGTCCACATCTGGTTCTATCCAAATATAGACACAGATAATTTGTCATTGCACCAGATACAAAGACATATACTCATAATGGCTCAGTCATTGTTTGAGCATTACTACGAAAGTTTCTTTCAGCACCACGGACAGCAACTATATGGTAAAATGGTTGGTAGATCCTTTTCCACCTGCTTATGTCAGCTGATCGATCCCACAAGTCTCTTAAACACCCACTTTAAGAGTGGTATCTGTTCAATTACACTAGCTGGCTAATCACATACTAGGCTACACAAGGTGAAAGCGCTTTGAAGGTAGAATCTGAACATCAAAGCTGTAGTCATTAAAATCAGGATGAAGGAAGAAGCTGCAGTATGTTTCAAAAGCTCTCCTTCCTCTTCATTAAGAAACAGATGGGAAAAAAACAACACAAGTGCAATCAAATGAAGTTTCTCGACTCGGCTTGTTCAGGGCCAACTGCTTCCGTCAGCAGGACAAGAGCACGTGAGCGTGCAAACGGTAGAGTAAGGTGAGACAAATCCCCCGAATGTAACTCAATAAAGGCGAAAGTGTCACATTGACAAATGAAGATGGGGAGATATTATTTATAGCTGAGACTATGTTAAACAGCCTGGGTTTGCTCTGTGTACTTTTACTCCGTTTGGAAAAAACGACCGGGCTAAATCTTCTTCTTGGCGGGCAGTGATAAATAAGGACGGAGGGAGTCACCGCCGGTCTGCCGGGCAGGCGGCAGGGATGTTGTTGATGCTCATTCATGTTTACCCTCAACCTCAGCCTGCTCCATCACTGCTCTTCCCCACCCTCCCTCCTCCCTATCTCTGATCTGGCCCTGCGGAGGGAGGAATTGTGGGAAACAGCCAGTCGAGAAGCCTGACAGAGAGCACTGACTTTAATTTTGTCCAGAGGGGGATCAAGCCTCTCTCTCTTCTCCACCTATTCCTCGATCTCTTTCTCTCGCCCCCAGAACAAACAAATATTTGTCCTCATTATTAATTAAACAGCGCGCTGAGAAGCACAAAAGTAAATTGACGACAAACCCTCCTCGAGCCCAGCACACAAACGGCCGTGCGCAAACACAGCGCCGAGCGGAGCTTGTGGAAAAATGACTCGCCTGTTGTGATTTACGAGGCCCGTTGCATGCAGACTCGGGCCTGCACCAGTAAGCTATTCATAAACAAAAGCAGCTAAATAATGAATGTCTCTCTGGCTGTGCGGCCTGCCCATGTGGCGGTTAAATGAATAGGAATTAGTGGGGAGGAGTGGAGTTGGGCCCTGTGTGATGTTGTTTATGTGTATGGGGATATTCATTTATCTCTCCCAGTGTTCCCTGCCATGTGGTGAGGGCTAGAGCACTGAGAATATAAAGTGTGTGTGTGTGCTTCCTGTTCGTTTTTGTCCTCTATAACAGGCCACTTGTGGAGGTGATATGGTGCCAAAAGAGCGTATTTGTCTGTTCAAAATGTGCAATTTTAAAATGCACATACCAGAATAGCATGTAAAGATATTTGGTCCCAAAAGAGCATCAAAGAGAGTCTGAATTAACATGATCTTGGTAACAATTTGCAATAAGGTTCTGTACATTAGCATTAGCTAATGCCATACATGTCTAACATGAAAAAAACTCTCAATTCTCTTATTGCATTTATTAATATTGGTTAATATTTACATTTACATACACGTTTTTTAGGATTTCAAAATGCATAAATTAACATAAGTATCTTTACAGTTTACAATAAATAATATACAATTTCTTAAGTATCATTTAATTAGATAAATACATGCTATAAAAACAGCTGGACATTGATAGTTCCAGGGGACCTGGGACTTTTTGCTTGAATTTCTAATTTCTGTAACTCAGTGTTTGTGTGTGTGTGTGTGTGTGTGTGTGCCTGGTATTCCCTACATTATGGGGACCAAATGTGTTCACAGTGATAGTAATACAAGCTATTTTTGTCCCTTATGGGGACTTTTTTTTTGGTCCCCATGACGAAAACAGCTAAATCATATGTTACAAAAAGTTTTGTGTGCAGGGTAGGTTTAGGGTAAGTTTTGAGTTAGGGGATAGAAATTACAGTTTGTAAAGTGTAAAAAATCATTACGCCTAAAGAATGTCCCAATAAAACATGGAAACCAGGGTCTGTGTCTGCGTGTGTGTGGTCCTGGTAAACCCTACCGTATGTGGACAAAATGTCCCCACAAAGATGGCAATATCCAAAATCTTTGTCCCATGAGGAAACAAGTTTATAAATCATACAGAATGAAGTTTGTTGAAAATATACAAATGCACAAAGTTTCTGTGAGGGGTATGTTTAGGTGTATAGGGTTGGTGTGTGTGAGTGTGTGTGAATAAAAAATGCTTAAATTGAAATAGAATGAAGAGTTTGATGGGGTTTAGTACAACAATTTTTTTTAACAAAATAAGTTTTATGCTAATCCCTATTTTAATCATGCTGTTCTTTATAAAATTTCATTTTAAGCATTTTAAATTCAATAAGGTAAAAATATATAAATACGGAAAAACATTCTAAAACAGCAAACAAGTTGGAACACTTATTGAGCAAATACATAAAACAAGGGCATGTGCTACTTTCACAAGTGGGTCAAATGTTGACTTACATACTGTCCCATGTCTTTGTAGGTCCAGTAGAAGTAAATGGGGAAAGTTGTGTTACAGCCTTCCTCGTCTGCTCAGAAATTACAGAAATGAGATGAAAGTCTGGAAGAAATGTTATGCAGATTAAACAAAGAGAACCTGCTAATTCAGATGATACGTTTTAACATCTATTAACATAATCGCAAATCAATTTTAAACCACATTTAAAATGTATAGTTTTCACCTCAAAGTAAGTTTTGTCTTGTAACTTATATTTTTACGAAGTCTTCAAATTTATTTTGTAACCCCAAGAGGATGGTGATCATGCATGATGGCGATTTCCCTGTGCATAATTTCTATTTGTTTAAACTGACAATGTTACAACTGACCCCATGTTATAGCCATCTTTGGTCTCCCCTACCAAATACATTTACAAATGTTAACGAAATTAACTTTATTGCTAAGTTTTACCACAATCTCCAGTCGGGAGTTCTGGCAGCTCAGATTCAGTTTCTCCAAGCCTCCAGGACTTTGTTTAAACTGTTTCTTATGTCCATGATTCAGCGGGATGTTAGGAATGCAAAACGCTGACCTTTCCTCTGTCCAGCGGGCCCAGCCCTCAGTCAGCACTCGTTTAATGGCACCTGCCATCCTTCACTGGCCGTCTGTGCTTTTGCGGGGGGCATATCTGTCAGCAGTGCTGAATTAGTGATCCGTGTGATCTGATAGCAGAATGGGCCCACGGCCCACCGCAGCTTTTGATACCAGCCAGAGAATTCTCACCTGAGGCTGAGTGACAGCCAAACAGCAGGGGATGGACAGGCAACCCATGTCATTCATATTCATTCATTCGTGAAGACATTCGCATGGACATGCTGGAGCAGACACTCGAGCCTGGTCTCGCATGCTACAAATGGGCAAGATATCCATCCGCATGCTTAATATGTGTGAGCATCACATAACGTTCAAATGATTCATGAATCACCAATCATACTCTTGATGTTTAAAATCAATGTCTCATCACAGTGATCAGCTGGTTTGAGGAGGTCTTTCTCGACTCATTAGGACCCTCATACTGACCCTAGAGCTTTCTATTGACACTGAAGTGTAGAGCATGACAGGCAGCAGAGAGAGGACTAGCCCTGAGCCATCCTTTAACCTCCAATGACATTTAACTATTTTTTGGTCCCCATGACGAAAACTTCTAAATCATATGTTACAAAAAGTTTTGTGTGCAGGGTAGGTTTAGGGTAAGTTTTGAGTTAGGGGATAGAAATTACAGTTTGTAAAGTGTAAAAAATCATTACGCCTAAAGAATGTCCCAATAAAACATGGAAACCAGGGTCTGTGTCTGCGTGTGTGTGGTCCTGGTAAACCCTACCGTATGTGGACAAAATGTCCCCACAAAGATGGCAATATCCAAAATCTTTGTCCCATGAGGAAACAAGTTTATAAATCATACAGAATGAAGTTTGTTGAAAATATACAAATGCACAAAGTTTCTGTGAGGGGTATGTTTAGGTGTATAGGGTTGGTGTGTGTGAGTGTGTGTGAATAAAAAATGCTTAAATTGAAATAGAATGAAGAGTTTGATGGGGTTTAGTACAACAATTTTTTTTAACAAAATAAGTTTTATGCTAATCCCTATTTTAATCATGCTGTTCTTTATAAAATTTCATTTTAAGCATTTTAAATTCAATAAGGTAAAAATATATAAATACGGAAAAACATTCTAAAACAGCAAACAAGTTGGAACACTTATTGAGCAAATACATAAAACAAGGGCATGTGCTACTTTCACAAGTGGGTCAAATGTTGACTTACATACTGTCCCATGTCTTTGTAGGTCCAGTAGAAGTAAATGGGGAAAGTTGTGTTACAGCCTTCCTCGTCTGCTCAGAAATTACAGAAATGAGATGAAAGTCTGGAAGAAATGTTATGCAGATTAAACAAAGAGAACCTGCTAATTCAGATGATACGTTTTAACATCTATTAACATAATCGCAAATCAATTTTAAACCACATTTAAAATGTATAGTTTTCACCTCAAAGTTTTGTCTTGTAACTTATATTTTTACGAAGTCTTCAAATTTATTTTGTAACCCCAAGAGGATGGTGATCATGCATGATGGCAATTTCCCTGTGCATAATTTCTATTTGTTTAAACTGACAATGTTACAACTGACCCCATGTTATAGCCATCTTTGGTCTCCCCTACCAAATACATTTACAAATGTTAACGAAATTAACTTTATTGCTAAGTTTTACCACAATCTCCAGTCGGGAGTTCTGGCAGCTCAGATTCAGCTTCTCCAAGCCTCCAGGACTTTGTTTAAACTGTTTCTTATGTCCATGATTCAGCGGGATGTTAGGAATGCAAAACGCTGACCTTTCCTCTGTCCAGCGGGCCCAGCCCTCAGTCAGCACTCGTTTAATGGCACCTGCCATCCTTCACTGGCCGTCTGTGCTTTTGCGGGGGGCATATCTGTCAGCAGTGCTGAATTAGTGATCCGTGTGATCTGATAGCAGAATGGGCCCACGGCCCACCGCAGCTTTTGATACCAGCCAGAGAATTCTCACCTGAGGCTGAGTGACAGCCAAACAGCAGGGGATGGACAGGCAACCCATGTCATTCATATTCATTCATTCGTGAAGACATTCGCATGGACATGCTGGAGTAGACACTCGAGCCTGGTCTCACATGCTACAAATGGGCAAGATATCCATCCGTATGCTTAATATGTGTGAGCATCACATAACGTTCAAATGATTCATGAATCACCAATCATAACTCTTGATGTTTAAAATCAATGTCTCATCACAGTGATCAGCTGGTTTGAGGAGGTCTTTCTTGTCTCATTAGGACCCTCATACTGACCCTAGAGCTTTCTATTGACACTGAAGTGTAGAGCATGACAGGCAGCAGAGAGAGGACTAGCCCTGAGCCATCCTTTAACCGCCAATGACATTTAACTAAAACCCAATCTCCATCTCTATGAGTGCTAGCTCTGACCCCAAGGGTAAGAGAGAGAGATCACGAAGGTAGGAGAAAAATTTGATACATTTATGCTCACCCATGATCACAGTGAGTTTGATATGTATTTTTGATAATTTTAAGCACATTCAAATTGTATATGTTTTAAGCAAACTGCCATTAGATTTAAATGCATAAACCATTTAAAAACATGACCTGTTGGCATCAGAGCTGTGTTGCAGTGGACTGAACACATACATGAGCTATTGGCTCATGGGGATGCAGGTCGGACTCAAACCTGATTCCATTTCCTGATCATATTCCCCCTCTTTCAGCCCTATCTACTTCTCATGTGTACATATATATCGATAGGTATACAGTATATTACATATAGAGAGAGATTTTATATAAAGATAGAATGATAGATATATATTGGTGGATGGATGAATAGAAAAAAACAATAGGACAAAAAGACAAACAGACTGAGAGACGGACAGACAGAAAGAAAGAAAGAACGAACGATGGACAGACAATCGGACATAGAATATACAGAAAGACAGACAACGATAGATAACAAGAAGGATTGAACAATAGATAGAATGATGGATGGATGGATGTTTGGTCTAACTACAGCTTTGGTTTATTAAAAAAAATTAAGGAAAAATGCCCAAGCAATATAAAAAGATTAACAAAAATAAAAACAACTGAATTTCAATTGAATTATATGAATTAATATAAAAAATAATGTAATTAATTATACACATAGAGAGGGGGAGTCAAAGACAGAGAGTGCTGTTTTTCAGTTGTTGGTCTACAAACAGACAGATCCTTTCCCATTCTGTCACATCTCGCTTTGTGCTATGATTGTCACCTTTTTAAAACAGTATGAAGACTAAAAGAGAAAAATATATTTATTTTTAATATTTATCACACTCAATTAACGTTAAATTGACAGCTTAGTTTTAGACATAGATATATCTTTGTATATGTTTGTATGTGTGCATATATATATATACACACTCATACACACAAATATGTGTGTCTGCAGAAGGAGTAGCCACAGTGAGCTCCATTACCAGGAGAGAGGTCAAGGTCCAACATACTGGGACATCATCATCTCCATCTTATCAGCGTTGTAATAATTTGACGATAAAATAAAATAAATAATAAAAAAGCACCATAATCTCAGCCAGCTGGAATTGGAAACTTATACAAGGGTTAGCGACTGGAGGTGGATGATGCCCTTGGGCCTCTGCTGTGCACTGGCAGCAAGGGAGAGAAAGACTGAAAATGTCCTTCTGTTTGACATATTGCACATCATGTCGCCCCTCTTTTACGGTTCTGCAATCTTTAGCATTTCACAGAAGGGTTTCCGAGTGCAGGTTAACTAGTAGCCAGGGGCTACAGAATTCCGTGTGACAAATGGAACAGTCAATTGGAATGGGAGAGTGCAGCAGGCAGGGTGGGGTTTGGAGGGTTACACCATGCAGGAGGACTGATCTGTAGTTATGGGGGGCAGATAAATCTGTTGCCCCTTAGCTTGTGATGGCTTGATCGAGGTTTGGGGCTTGAGTCCGTGCTTAGGGTCAGAGGTCAAAAGCCGGAGATTGTTAGGGGCCATGAGGGGGAATGAAGTAGATGTGGGTCTTTTTATGACATTTGGTGCCCGTGCCCGATATTGTTTACAGACTGCACAGCTTTAGGTCTGTACCAAGGGAATATGGCCGAAAACACTATAGCAAATATGAGAATTAAAAACTGTTATTAAATGTCAATCATTTTCACTACCACTAATGTGCATTTATTAATTTGTGTATAATGCCCTAATATGCCAACATACTGTATATACAATATGCCAACATATATATACAGTATAAGATTTTAGGTAAATTAATACTTTTACTCAGCAAGGATGCAATAAATTGATGAAAAATTACAGTCAAGACATTTTAATGCTACAAGAGATTTTTATTTTTTTTACTTTCTATTCATCAAAAAAAAAATGGAGAAAAAAAACCTTTATATTTTCCAGCCAAAAAAAAACTGTTTTAACTTTGATAACAATAAAAAAAAGATTCTTGAGCAGCAAATCAGCATATTAGAATGATTTCTGAAAGATCATGTGACACTGAAAACTGGAGTAATGGCATCTTAAAAAGCTTATTATAAATTGTAATATTTCATAATATTGCTGTTTTTACAGTATTTTTGATCAAACAAATACAGCATGGGACAGCATAAGAGACTTCTTTAAAATATTTGACAAAATTATGATATATCACATATTTACATATTATAATAATATATAATATAATTATTAGAAATTATTCACTACCATTTTTTTGTTTGTTGGTTGTTGTTGTTTTTTTGGTCTATGTATGCATCACTGCACAGCTTCAGTTCTGCAGCAAGAGAACACTGTCAAAATACTCACTTTAAACTTTAAACGGAGTGCTTAAATGTCAATCATTTGTGCTGGCACTGCTATGAAACTCTATTCTAAGTTAATTTATAACATCCTAATATGACAACGAAGCACCTGTGAAGAATCCCTGGAGATTTGCCCTTTCACAGAATTGAGCACATTTAACAACCCTGTTAAAAATTTCTGAAATTCATCAGCTGAAGGACTCGTCTTTTCTCCTGTCACCTTTCCCTCTCTGAGGAAGCAAGTTTTCCAACATCCCCATCTCATTTTTCATCCTCACATTCTTAAGCTCACACACACAAATGCTCCTTCCATCACCCCTTCGTTTCTCAGCTCTACAAATGCATTTGTTCAATACCTCCAGCAAACAGATTAGAGGCTTCTTATCTAAGGCAGGAGTACGTGATAATGGCTTTCACCAGATCCCTCCACTGTCACAGATTAAAATGGCTCTGGCTGAAGCGTATTAGCAATCACTTTTTTTTCTTCTACATTTTTTTTGTTTGTTTCTGCTTGCCATTGGATTTCCTGTCCAATCTATTGTAGCAGGACCCTAAAGATACAAGGAGAAGTCAGTTTCAATCTGATAGGTGATTGTTTTTTTCCGTCTCCCTGTAGCTGATTCCCTGGTCTGCCATCGATCGATGCTTCGCCTGGCTGCTCGTCACCTTGCTGTGTGTGTGTCTAATGGTGTCAGTATGCAAGTGTGTATGTGTGAATGTGCACACAAGTGTCTTCGTGCTCACCTCCTACACTTCCTTTAAACTTGATACAAAGTGATTGATCTTTGGGTCCAGTGAACAAAAGCAGACAACTAGGCCTGCCAGATAGGCACAATGCACTTTTCCACGTCGCTACAGAGGCTCAATTACAGGGGTTACCTGCGCTCCTTATTGGATCACACCCGGGCCGCATCTCGGAGCTCTGCCCTTCCTGCTCTCCACTGCAACACACTAACAGACACTCCACTTTGCTTAATGTACTATAACTGGGATCAGACTGCTGGGATTGCAGCTCGAGTGGGCTAACCCACCAGCTTACTGCACAATCCATTAATAACTCTCTCCTTTACTGGCTTCACGGCAACACCTGTCCGACCAGAGTATCGACGATATAGAGTACAGCAGATTACTTGAGATCACAGAAGGGGAAGTTTGACTGAGGTGTGCAGAAGTATGCAAGTGTGTATGTGTGAATGTGCACACAAGTGTCTTCGTGCTCACCTCCTACACTTCCTTTAAACTTGATACAAAGTGATTGATCTTTGGGTCCAGTGAACAAAAGCAGACAACTAGGCCTGCCAGATAGGCACAATGCACTTTTCCACGTCGCTACAGAGGCTCAATTACAGGGGTTACCTGCGCTCCTTATTGGATCACACCCGGGCCGCATCTCGGAGCTCTGCCCTTCCTGCTCTCCACTGCAACACACTAACAGACACTCCACTTTGCTTAATGTACTATAACTGGGATCAGACTGCTGGGATTGCAGCTCGAGTGGGCTAACCCACCAGCTTACTGCACAATCCATTAATAACTCTCTCCTTTACACGGCAACACCTGTCCGACCAGAGTATCGACGATATAGAGTACAGCAGATTACTTGAGATCACAGAAGGGGAAGTTTGACTGAGGTGTGCATATTGTACATTCTGTCCAATATCTGACAGCTAAATGTGTCATATAGACTGGCCAGCTCAGGAAAAAAACTGAGCTGAAAATAACAAAAAAAGGAAATGACACACCTCCATACTAAATTGATCTGGTTGACCTTTAGACCTTTGCTTTGACACTTCCTACTCCCCTGGGTCAGCTGTGAACATCTAAGACCCTTGCAGATTCCTCTTAGTATTTGAGGCCCCATTACACTTGGTATTAACATGCGTTTCCTATATTCTGAAAGTTATTACTTAAATTTCATTTACATTTTCCTTCTGATGACAATCCGACCACACATATAGGCACTTACATATTATGTGAGGATGTTAGCTGAAACACGTCCTGTATTTACTGAATTTTAAAAAACACACAAAAATAATCTGTGCTTTTTTTCTGCTGTTATTTGTTTTCCTTTTTACAAACCCCTCTGTAGATTTTAATTATGCAGTGAAAAAGGAAAAGAAAAATATAAGAGCACTCTTTGGAGAGAGAAATTAGATTTGTAATTTAGTAAAATAAATCAATTAAATCATGTGAGCAAATGGGTGCAGGTTCTGTTGTCTTTTTCACATTAAAAGAGCAGAATAAAAATAAAAACTCAACAATATAATACCAATTTAATGACTCAGTCCATCAAGTGATGTAGCCTATATAATTTTGCAGTGTAACCTTATTGCATACAGTAACATTCAAAAGTTTGGGGTGAGTAAGATTTTTACTCACTTAATTTTGAAAGTCTCCTGCTCACCATGGCTGCATTTTTTTTTAAATCAAAACTACCATACAAACAGTAATAATACGCAATATTATTACAAATTAAAATAACTGTTTCTATTTTAATATATTTAAAAAATGTAATGCATTCCTATGATGGCAAAGCTGAGTCTTCATTGCCATTACTCCAGTCTTCGGTGATACATGGTCCTTTAAAAATCCTTCTAATATGGTAATTTGGTGCTCATTTCCTATTATTATCAATGTTGAAAACAGTTGTGCTGCTTAATTTTATTGTGGAAAACATAATACAATTTTTCAATATTTTTTTAATGATTAGAAAGTTCAAAAGAACAACTTTTATTTGAATTTTTATTAACAAATGTAAAAGTTCCAGGTCACTATTGATCACTTCAATGCATCCATGCTTAAGTCTTAACTTTAAATAAATAAATAAATAATCCCTGATCACAGACTTTTAAATGCTAGTCTATTAGTTATGCAGCTGATTGTCGATAACTCCATTATATTTTTAATATGGTCAAGTGCAATCCAATCACTGAAAGTGCATGTTACTGTAATATCAGTGGCAAATAGAGGCTTTAGCGACCTGTAAAGTCATGTGCGACATCCTGCTCCTATATGTTGCATAACTTAATGCAATATGTGATTTGGAAGTTACTGTGGTGTGTGTGTGTAACATTAGCAAGCCGGTGCAGCCTTCGCACACATTCCTCAGCCATGTCATCGACAGGAATTTACTGCATGCAAATGAAGCCGGGACGTACACGAACAGCTCGGAGATGAGATATACATATTTAATGAGATAAAATGAAAGGTGGAAGGAGGAGGTGGGGAAGAAGGGGTTAGGATTCCAGATCCTCTCGTTTGCTTGTTTTTATAGACTGGTCCCTTACAAGCAAGCAAATGTCACAGCTGCTGTTAATCCTGCTACATCTGGACTAATGAGGCAGCAATACACATAGTCGTGAGAGTGCGTGGGTGTGTTGGAAAAAAAAAACAGAGAGATGCTAAACCACTTGTGTATATTTGCACATGACTGTGTGTCTGTGTGTTTCTCAGCAGTGCTGCCGCTGGAAGATCCCTCATTTCCCCTGGGGGAGACGCTCACTGCCTTGGTTTCATCTGCGGTGAGAGTGATTATAGAAACGGTCTCTTAATGAAACCCTTCCACAAAAGTGTGTTAGGACAGTCATCGTCAGCCCAGCAGGGCATTGTCTTAATCACAGAATGGACCTGACATGGAGATTCTCAGAAAACACACTAACTAGATTCATCTCAACTCGACTCCTGCTACCCAGAATGCCTGTTTTACTTATTGATTCATTCGGTTTGCTCGTTAGGTTGCCTGTGTGCGCTAGACACTGTAGTGTAGTGGAAGTGACAGAATGTGTGGTGGATCTAAAATGTATGTATACTGACAGCAATCTAAATGAATTTTTTTTTATGTGCTTTAAATTGGAATTGTGACTCAACAATTATACAAAAAAAAGTCAGCATTCAGTGAAAACACCTAATTCAAATCATTCTGACATAGTAAAAATAGTGAAAACACACATACATTTATATAGACATACATGCACACATATACATGTATCAAGATACATTATCAAAAATATTTAGTTTATAATAAATTATATTAATAAGAAATGTATATAGTTTTAAATTAACATTTTTTATTTTTGTATTTTTTATTATGCACATAAAAACTATATATAAACATATAAACAAAAATTTAAAAAAACATAAAGGAAAACTCCTTACAAATAATATACTGATAATAATATCAAATAGATCAACAAGACTCGTATGGAGATCATCATTCAAATATATACATATATAGGTCTCTTGAAGCATATATATATATATATATATACATGCATTCGATCGTGTGTGTGTGTGCATGCATGTTTGTTTTTGATAAAAGAATTGCCTATTTTTTCCTGCTTCTTCAGTCAGTTGCTCAGTGCAGGTCAGTTTAGTTTACATTGAGTTCTGTGCTGTAATTGTAGGACAGTGTTGGTGTGCTGGTTTAGAGTTGCCAGGATCCTTAGAGATGAAGAGAGCCTAGACCTGCTATGGGTTTAAATCACTAGAAAATTGGTTCTTGCGAGCTTGATTGTGTTGGTAAATGAAAGTGTGTGTGACTTTGGTGCCCCTCGGTGTATGTGTGTGTGAGAGAGACTGAAAGCGTTTCTTTTTTCTGTGGCTTTCTGATAAAAAGCCACAATAACTGAGATACCAAATCCATGATCATAAGAGGATGTCTAGCCTTTCCTTTTATAAAGGCTTTCTAAAGGAAATGCTGGAAATTTGAAATAATGACATCATTCATGCTACTAAGCTTATGCACTTGTAGTTAAACATAATGCTGTGAAGGTTTGCTACCTAAAACTGCACATGAACCTCGAGGCTACGAAGTCACACCGATAAACAACTGGATTTTAGTACAGTAGGCTGCATAAAACCGGCAGAATCACATGGCACATGGAGTTTTTCCCATAAATTATTGAGCAGCCTACACATGCCACACAGCTGCAAAATGATAAATCATCCTCGAATCAAATAGAAACATCTCCATATGAACGTAATGAAAAAAACAGGGAGGTAACATTTCCATAGGGCAACGGGATGGTGCTCGTACTGGGGATGGGGTTCTAGTGCCCTGGGCTGGCAGCATCTTCCCTATTACTCTATTGTGCTGTCCTGGCCTGGCCTGTCTCTGTCAGTATACCATTATTATGAATAGTGAGCATAATGCGTTGCCATGAATAGGATTGTCTGCCTGATTGTGATGTATAGTTTTTCATTACTGCTCCCCAGCCTCAGCCATTAGACATGTGGAAAACTCTATTTATCCCCTAATTTGTAAAAATCCCCTCCCTGTCTGATAGCAATCAGAGGACTGTAATTGTCTGTGGAGTAGTGACGGCTACGGCTTGATGAAGAGCTATGTGCGCAGAAGAGCAGGCCGCCACCGCCGGCCAGGCCGATCGCCCCGTACAGCCGCCACAAACCCCCGCGTACAACCCCGCACATCATCCCTGCACGCAATTAATAACCATTTGCAAATGGCAGACATGTAACAACCCTCCCATCTCCATTTACCAGCATCTTCCTCTCGCACATACACACACGCACTCAAGAGCGGACGGGTGAAAAGTGCGACGCCAGCGAACGGACAGGCAGGACAAATGAAGACATGGCAGGGCGGCGTGTTAATTAATGCAAATGTAGCATGGAGCGATAACTTCATCCACAGTCGGAGCTCCGTCGTCTCACCATTGCTATAGTCGCCTAAATTTTTCCGTTTCAATTAAGGCTCGCTCCGAGGCTCCATCTCTGTGTAGTAAACTCCGCCGTTAATTCCTACTGACGAGAATACGCGTGGACAGCTAAACGAAAGTCATTGTTGCAATTTTGGAAGACCACCTCCTCCATCCTCCACTACTGTAATTCTTCTAATTTGCAGGGAGGTTTTAATATATGCGTGTGCATTATTTTAGGCAAATTTGAGAGTTTTGCATGTTAATCGGGTTATTCTAATTTATGATACACCATTATGCAGATAATACTGAATTACTTCTTGATTGAGGACCACTAGCGAAGCCCCTACCCCCACCAAAAATTGTACACACAGTAGCTGCACTCCTCGTAGTTAACGGTCTTTGTATTTTAGAGGATCCTTTTAAGTAGACGTCCGTCTTGATAAACACTTTATGCATATCAGCTTCCACTTGTGGCCTGGCAGTGAGAATAATGGCTGTCTAATTGACTCATTTAGGGGCCTCTTGCCTACAGGAGGACGTTGCATTAAATGTTTGATCGGCCTAATTTTCAAACACATCATTAGGGCCATCTCTGGCCTCTTAATAACAACTTTATGAGGCTGCTTTAAAAGTCTTGCCTCTTTTTTCCTTTTATTTTTGGCCCCTCTCTTGTTTCGCCAAGTTGCTGGTCATAATTAAGTAAAATATTTCAAAATATGGTAATGCAGAACCTGTCTGAATAAGTGTCTTCCATTTCCATAATTCTATTATGGTGTAGAGCGCACTAATTGGTTGAGAGTGTGGGTATAGCTTGCTGGAAATGTTGCAGTAATTACAATCAGAGTGGTCCACCAGAGTTAATGTAAACACACTACCTCTCTTCTCTTAAGGAGTGGACAAAACCTAAACTGCAAAATGGATATGATATACTGTAGTGTATTAGTAGGTACACATTATTACATGCAATAACTACCAGTAAAACACATTATGGAAGGAAGCAAATGCTATAGAAGAAAAGTGCAGACAACAACATTAAACTAATGCAAAACATTTCTAAACACAATTGTAGCAACAAATACAAGGAATATTATTACATTTTACATATAAATATTTATATATGAACATATATTCCATGTATTTGCTACTACAATTGTGTCAGAAATGTGTCTACAAATGTATTTTATTCCAATAAATAAAAAAGTAAAAGACTCATATTTACATTAATTTGTGTTGTATTGCACATCAAATTGGAAATAAGAAACATTGTATTTATTATCAGTACATTTTTATTATAATTTTTTTTACTATACTTTTCTGTAATTGTGAGTGTGTGCATGTGTGCACACTTGTACATCTGTGTTGATTACTATGTTTCAGCAGCTCATGCTGTTGACATCCTGTCTGCCTTCCGTCCACAATGTCAGTTTGTGATGAGGAACTTATAATACTTACTACAGAACTACGTGTATGGCTGAAGTCTTTTAGGATATGAAGAAATTAACTGAAAATGTGTGCTCTAAATATCCATATATATGTCCGGGCTGTTAATGTGACAAACTAGAATTATAAAAAATACTTTAAAATATTACTGTAACATCTTATGTACTTAGAATAAATATTAAACATTCTGTTAGATGTAATGGTGAAATGTAGCCAATTGAAGTGGTTTGTGTTTATAAAGACATTTAGGTATTTAGACATTTAAATTAATTAATAAATAAAAAAATAATTCACAGAAATATAGGGTACACATATAAAAATAAATACATAAATATCTTTTTATTAAAAACATTTATATTAATGATGTTTTCCAAACTTTCTCTTTTTTTTGAGAGAGAGAGAGAGGTTTTATTATGATCCAGCCAGTCCTTGTAAACAATCTTGTCTATGTTTAGCAGAGAGGGCATGTTTGTCATCTCTCCTCAGCAGACAGATTGCATTACATACAGAGGAATATACATCTTCCATTTAATCCCTACTAAGGAGGAGAAAGGAGCAGCCCAAAGACATACAACATAACAATCAAGCGCAATTTTTAATCTTCAGCTTTCCTGATTCAAGACTGTTTACCCTCAGCCTGTCGTTACAGAGAAATGGTGTCAAACACTTTAAGTGAGACAGCAAAGGAACAGTGAGAAAACATTGTGCACACTTGTGTCTCCAGCATCTGTAATTAACCTTGATGCTTACTGCTGTTGTTTCCATTGATTTTTTTGTTTCACATGTGGGTGAAAATTGCACTTTAAGTTACCCTGAGTGTTTAAATTAATAATGAAACCACAAGAGTGCCCTCTTCTGACTTTCAATTAAAACGATCAAGTTTATCGGATCAATGTGGGGAGAGGAGAGAGAGGAGAGGAGAGGAGAGGAGAGGAGAGGAAGTTAGTATAATTGCACTCCTGAGCTGGACGTGGTTGGCACGAGACAGCAGGAAGTCAGAAACACAAACAAGCATGTTCCAGAGGAAGCAGGTGCTGTAGGTTTGTATCTGTTGGTGTTTGGAGCTGTGGATCCCCCAATCAGATGCTCATCAGGCAGATGCATCCGGGTCTCATGGCCAACACACCAACAGACAGCAGCGCCGCCCACACACTGTCAACACAAACAACCAGTCAACCGGGCAAACAGGCTGACCTGTCAGGTCACAAAAGTCAGATGCCAATAGAATGATCACATTTCAGAGAACATGGTCTGCTTATTACAGTGCTTCGAAGACAGTTGTGTATTGATATTTCTCAAATAGTCTGGTAATGGTTTGCTCTAAACTTCTAGTACCAAAGCTTTATGGACTCCATTCCATTCGAACTCTGTGATTTGTAAACATGTTAAAATGAAAGTAAAATTTCCCATTTACTGGAAATGATTCTCTGTTCAGCACATAATATGTGATGATACATTTTATGCAGTTCTTAGCAGAAATGTAAAGATCTAGCTTAGCCCAAAAATAAAATTAATTATTTAAGACTCATGTCATTTCAAACTTAAATGACTTTTATTATTTCTGTGCAACACAAAAGGGATATTTTGAAGAATTGTACAAGTTGTTCTTTTCCATGCAATTACAATAAATTGGGTCCAAGGATTTCAAGCTTCCAAATGGGCATAACAAAATATAGAAAAATGTATAAAATTAATTTATAAAATTGATATGTATATACAAATAAAAATATCCCAAAAATATATTTTTATATTATTAATCTTATGTCTTTTGCTTTCCAAATGCTCACCTAAATATATTTTTATATTATTAATACTAAGTCTCTTACCAAGGCTGCATTTATTTGATCAGATAAAATAGTAAAAAGAGTAATGTAATACTGTGAAATATTTTTTTAATGTAATTTACTCCTGTGATGACAAAGCTGAGATTACTCCAGGCTTCAGTGTTACATGATCCACCAGAAATCATTCTAATATACTGATTGGGGCTCAAGCAGCATTTTTTATTATCAACAATAAAAGCAGTTGTGCTGCTTAATATTTTTGTGGAAATCTTTGATGTTTAAAATAAATCTTTTAAACATCCTTTACACATACTAAGTGCATGCTTGCTGAGCTATATGAAACTCTGTTTATTCTAGTGTGCAGATGACCAAGACGCATGCTATGTTATGACAAGAAGAACCTAATCATTTTCAAAGAACCAAAACCCAAAATTTTAACTATTCTTTTGGCACCATGCAAGCACTGATATTTCAGGAAAGGTAAATCTAGTGTTCAATTTTACGGTCACACCTCTGACCAGGAATTTGACTAGAGCAAATCTTTAACTGTGAGGTAATGTTGCCAACCTGGGGCAAGTGATCTCACTGGAAGGCAGGTGAAAACAAGGGGAGGATCCAGTCAATTGTCAGGCCAATGTCAGAGGGTGAAAGTGCAGTGAGGTGACTCAGCGTTAGCCTAGGTAATGGCTTCCTCTTCCTGCTGGCCCGGTGCGTCCTGCTTCATGGACCCACCCACAGTTTGGACCATGTGGAAGCATGCCTACAACAACAGCCTCAAACACGCAGGGAAGGGCAGCAGGTGGGGATGGGGCTTCACAACTCTGCGTCAGTGCATGTATTGTCTGACTCTGACCGCGAAGCAGGAGGATGTTTGTGAGTGAGCAGACTGTTTCTATCTCCCCTTCGTCTCATTAAAAAATGCCCTCATGGGAAAGTCCTTCATAGTTAAGTCACAACATTTCCCCTCAGTGAAAATAGATAATGAGAACGGCTGGGACATATTACTGGGATTCAAAAAGGAGCAAATCACAATAATCAAGTCATCTTGACTCAAAACAACAAATTATGGAACACGGCCAGAGGCAATGGATGCACAACAACATGTTCAATCAATGCTAAGTTGAATATCAACAATAATATTTAGCTTTTTATGGTCCAGCATTTAATGGAGTTAATTCATTTCCCATTCCTTCAGTCCACAAACCTCCCCCAAAAAACAACTGCTCAGTTTCTGATGGAAATCACTTGTCCAAGCTTGCTCAACTGCTTGATTTCTTGGCACATTTAGTTATGGATGAGTGACACCTGCTGGTGGTTAACTTAAGCAATGCATCAAAAAGCATCTCCACCCCTGGTGAAAAACACTAACACAGGGCCAGCGGACAGAGGACAGCGCATATGGCATTGTGGGAATGCTACGGACTACTTCATTTCATCATGCAGGGCTCAACAATATGGACGGTCCAAGTCCAATGTGAGAGAGTTTTCTGTCAGTTGATGGAACAGTCACTTGACCTTTTGGGCCACTGCTGAATTGCCACTGAAACTTTAACATTTGTTAATCTTGTAAATTAATTTTATACCTTGCAAACTGAAATATTTGGTTTTGTGTGATTGGATTCTATATTGTTTTAGCAAATTTTAGCAAAAATAATTTGAGATTGTTTTTAAAGCATTGGTAAGAATGTGTTAAAATAATCAGCAATGGTTTGTATTGTAATAATGTTTATGAATATGACATAGCAATAGTTGTAACTGTTAAACTGCTGCAAAGAAAATACACATTTAATAAATTATTTCTAACAAAAAACAGCTATAAACAAAGTATATATTATTTATATTATGAATAAAGTACATGATAAATAACGTCTCGGGTTACTTATGTAACCATGGTTCCCTGAGGGGAATGAGACACTGCGTCCTCTAGGGGTCGCTATGGGGA
>NW_015505453.1:231547-296170 GCF_001515645.1 Sinocyclocheilus grahami | reverse complement strand
GAACCTGTAGCTGAGGGAGCAGACATCCATTCAGTGGGAGCTCGACCTACAGCATGTTCCATTGGTGGAACAGCTAGCAGTTATCAGCTGGGGGAGCAACACGCCCAGTCCTCACCGAGAAGGGGACTCGACCCGCAGCGCGTTCCAACTAGCGGAACCGGCTAGTAACAATTCCGGTGTGGGAGCACACGCCTGGTCCTCAGACGCACAAGGGGCTCGACCCTTACCCATGCCGGGCTTTCCCCGGCTGGCAGGGGGCAGTGCCTCCTGAGTGCGTCGATCGAGACACACTGGTTGAGAGGAGCCCAGGAAATCGGGGTCTAACCATCTCCGAAACAAGGAACGAAGTCCGAAAACGCGTAACCCTCACTGTACAGGATTTTAGAGAGGTGGGCAAAGAAGAACGTGCACACCTACCACCTGGGTGGAATTTTAGACGGGTGGCAAAGCCTAACGTGCCCACCCACCACTTACGTGGATTTTAGAAAAGTGGCAAAGGATAACGTGCACACTTACCACTCATGTGGATTTTAGAAGGTGCGCAATATGAGCACTCTTACCATAATCTTTGGATTTTCTAAGGGTTCTATTGTCACCCGGACGTAATGGCCGGTCGGGAACAGCAGCTCCAATGGGCAGTATTGCCGGGGCTCTGTCCGGGGATTTTTTGACCGGACCATCAGTCGGGCGGTTACTATGATCTAGCCATAGAACCACCAAAACATCATGGGCCCAGTAGGAGACTGTTTGAAAATGTTTTACAGCTAACTTCGGTCAGCTGGAGATGGTGGTCATAAAAAAGGGAATTGGAAAAAGGGGAGGACAGGGTAGATGTTTCACCCCCTGCGGGAGAGAGTGAATACCTAAGTATTACTCTGACCCAGACGAAAGCGCTGGCACCTTGCCCAGGTCTCACCCCTCGGGTTTCGCCTGCCTCCCCTTGACCCACGATACTTCCTACCCCCACCCACAGGTGGAGGCGGGGCGCGAGTCGTGACACTAGCCCTCTGTGCCCGTCTCTGATCCTCAGACCGAGACGGGCCAGGACCCCTGGTTTGTTCGGGCTCAGACCTGGGCCTGCGACGTCACCTCCCTGGCTCGTTTCCACGTTAATTCGAGCCTGGCCGTGGCCCGATCCATTACCTCTAGCAGCTCACCATACGCAGGGCAGGTGGACTGGGAAAGCTCAGCCTCGGCTTCTTCACTCTCCACATCCATTCCCTGCTCTTGTTGGGCTGGGCCCAACTGAGCACTGGCCCCTGGATCAGATGATATTAGAGAGAGAATATCATCATCCAGCGGCTGTCTCTCACCCGACACTTATGCGCAGAAGAGGGAAACCCCCACTTCAGCCTCATCGGCTAGGTCCACCTGAGATCCCCACGAGCTCATTCTCCTCCGTGCCTCAGCAGTGGTCCTGAACCGCGGGAAACAGATGGTTGTCCATCTCCACTCGAGAAGAGAGACAAACGAGAACGGAGCTTTTTCAGCGAAAAGCTCTCACAGTGCACGCAGATTGCCCCCTCGAGGACATCGCGTGCGTGCTCCTCGCCCAAACAAACAACGCATAGATCGTGTGAATCATCGGGTGTCAGAAACCGCTGACATGGATGTACACACTTTCTAAACGCTCCGCTAGTGCTCGCCATAGTAGGAAAAGAAAAAGCTCTTACTTTGCTTTTTGGAATGCACGCTTCAAACAGCACGGTCAGTGAAGACGAAGAAAGTGATGATGTGCGCTACCGGCACCTATTTTGTACTAGTCGCGACGGTAGTGACGTCATGGCTGTCGCCGGCCAAACAAGTTGGTTTTTTTTTTCAATGTAGGCTTCAGACACGGGTCACGACGAGGCGTTCCCCATAGCGACCCCTAGAGGACGCAGTTCGAAGTTCCACGAAAGGGAACTATACATACATACATATATATATATATACACATACATACTTACATATACACACAGTAATATATATGTAATAATATAAGTATATTTTATGTATAATGTTACTTCTACCAAAAATATAAAAATGATTTGCTATAAACAAATAATTAAAATTAATTAAAATTAGATATTATTCATATCATAACTCACTTGCATATATTACCATATTATTTCTAACAAAAATATTTATTAAAAAAAATCATTGCCATAAAGTACATAAATAAAATCTAAACAAGTACTCCAGCAGAAAAATATCCATCCTGCTGAGTCGAATAACAAAGTGAAGAAAAAAAATAAGTTAGCCTGCATCTGGATGGGAACATATTATGCAGTTTTTCCACTCATGACTGAAATGCCAAAAACTAATCTTCAAACATAAATTGGATAAAAAAGCACATAATATAAGCACTTAAACCATGCAGCTACAGGAAACGTAAGAATAAATACCTCACAGAAGAACTACATTTCCTAAATTGTTCTAATCCCTAACGTAAGCAGTTGCGTCCTGAGAGGCAGGCTAAGGAGTCTGGCTCCATAAGAACTCTCAGTGAGTGGATTACACATGCAGCTCTCCTTAGCCCAGCCAGACCAAGCTGCATTAACTACAGTTAAATATTAGCCATTAAATGAGATCGTTCCTTTGCTCTGTGAAGGGGTCAGAGTAAGATGGGGATATGGATGTATAAAGGGATGGAGAAGTGTGAACAAAGGGGAGAAAAAGTGTGAAACAGAGTGACGCAATGGAAAGGGAGGATTGTTTTCCTGGTCACTCCGCCTTCCTGACATACTCGCTGAACACAAATATCATTCATTAACAGTAATCTGCCATTTTAACACTGATGTATGGTCCCTAAACACCAAGCCACTGGTTCACATCTCTGGCTATAAAACGCAGGGACAGTTTAAATATGGACCTGCTGGTCCAGGGATGACTGGCTATCCGTCTCTCCCTTCCTCCTTTCATCCTCTTGTCCTACCCTCCAGCAGAGCTCAGGTGCCGCACCATCGCGCCGCAAATGAACACATTTCCAACGACCAGCACCTCTGATGGCTCTATGATTTCTGACAGGTCAACAGCTGGAGAGAGAGGAAAAAAAGCTAGAAAGAGAGAAAAGACCTTTTAAAATCATCCTAGAATCCAACTGCTTACTCAACAAAATGAAGGGCCAGTCATAAAGCAGTGAAATGCATTTAATGGTTAAGAAAGCAATATGTTAAGATGTATACTCAATATATAGCTACAAGCTCAGATAATGGCAACAGTAATGCAACCAATGGTTGGTCTCAGAATAGAATAGAATAGAATAGAAGCAGCACTAGCCAAACATTCTCATCTAATTCTACGGCCCACCAAGAAGACGGGGACAAAACTGGCAGACCTCTGTAATCAGCTTCGTTTAACGCTAAGAAGTTGATTAAGGCAAATTAATAAACACTGTGTTACCCGAGTACAAATAACATGAAAAGAATGAATCCACAATCCACTCGTTTGCAAGAACATAAATGTGCCTCAACATTCAAACATAAGGCAAGTGCAAACGTTGATTCAAAGAATGTTATTGATGTAGATCAGATGCATACCACATAAATGTCCTCAACATAAGCAGAATTGTTACTGCCCTAATCATGTGTAATTTAAGCTTATCAGCCACATTCACAACCTGGCCTCTTTAAGATCTATTATTCATTTGTATTAATTTTTTTATATTTATTTTTTATTTTTTTTAAATAATAGATTTGTACAGAAGCCTTTTCCAGATTAGAGTAAGAAATGAAATGGGTAATTGTGAGAAAGTTTAAAATGAGAATAAAGATCTAGCTTAATAAAGGTGCAATTGTGATTAACAGATATGAACCTGCTGCAAGAAACTTGTCAGAAAAGCCAGATAAAAAGACAAAACAGAAGTTAAAAAGGGTCAGAATTACCTTTTTTTCATGGTTTCCTCTGTGTTTTAATAATAACAAAAACAAATCTATCATATCTATAATTAAAATAATACCCCACATTTTTCAAAAAAACTAATTTCTTTGCTGCAACTCGTACACAGCCCACCAGGGGTCCATGGCCCATACTTTGGTAAATGCTTGTCTATGGTGTAGTTCAGATGGCTATCTAATTAATTATTTGATTAAAACTTTGTATAATAATCCAAATAGCAGCATTTAACTATTTACACCAGAACAGAGCACTATTTGCACCTATGTACAAAAAGCATTACTGTCAATGTGGTGTACACAACATACAAATATAAAAAGTGCGTTACCATTTATAAAATAGTACACGACACTAAATGCCATCTGCCATCTTATTTTATCACCTAGGGTTGATAGAATTAGCTAGAAGAACAGTCACACTTTTTCTTTCTGCAAAAGACTTTGTGTTTATCTTACACAATTACAATGGCAAAATAAGACTAATGCGGCTATTGGTTGATTTTACCCATTTGAACCTGCATAATAAAGAATTTAAGCTTTCTCAGAGAGGCCCCTGGTGTTGCGGGAGACGGTGGCGGACTGTGAATCACGGCAAAACTCAGCACCAATCCAGGCCCAACTAATGCAGACATAAAGCTTTCTCCTCCAAATGAATAACTGCATATCTTAATCAAGTTAGCGTCCAGTTATTTCGCCTGGCAAATAAATATTTCTATAATGTTATACATGGGGCTCTTTCCCATCAGGGCTGGGCTATTAAAGTGATTACATTAGAGCCCTGATAGTGTGAGAGATGGACACACAGTGACTTTTATGTGCCGGTGGGCCACAATATACAATTACAATAGCAAAAAAGTAATTTGGAGAGACCGCGGTAATATGAGAATGGACACGGTGAGCTGACCTCTCTGTCCTCTCATTTCAATGCAGCCATTTTGTTTCGTGCAGCGAGGATCCATGGTGGCTCAGGGGGTAGTTTGTCCTCATTAGAGCAGCTCTGAATGGGAGCGCGGCACAGGCGCGTGTCCGACACAATCTGATAACACCGCTGAGGAGTGGGGAAAATCAATCTGCTGTCGGCGTGACGAGGGGAAGTGTGAGGAGAGATGGCTTCCGTGGCACAAGAGAGGAGGAGAGGGTCGGAAACACAGGGTTTAAGTGAGGGGGAAAATGAGTCATGTTGTTGGCACTCAAACTCCAGCGATGATGATTTTGAAGAAGAAATGTGCTGACACTTTAAAGACTATATACAGCCGCCATTGCAAAGTCACTGCAATATTTCATCTAAATGCAGAGTGAATAAAGAGGCTGGATAAATTGGAAGATCCACAGTTAAGTTCATCATTCTAAGTCATCATGACCTAATTTTTGAGATGCTCTTATGATGTGATTTTCTGGATTTTTTTTTTCTCATTTTGTTTCTCATAGTTGAGGTATACCTATGATGAAAATTACAGGCCTCTCTCATCTTTTTAAGTGGGAGAACTTGCACAATTGGTGGCTGACTAAATACTTTTTTGCCCCACTGTACGTACAATGAATTATGCAGTGTTTTATTTCCAGCTCTCCTTTTTCTCTTACTTTTTCTCTCTCTCACTCTTCATGACTCAAAGCTGGTCAGAAATACACTACCGTTCAGCATTTTGAGGCCAAAGATCAGTCAAAAACAATACAATTCTGAAATACTGTTACAATTTTAAATAACCATTTTCCGTCTTAATATATTTTAAAATGTAATTTATTCCTGTGATGGCAAAGCTCCTGGAAGTCATTACTTCAGCCTTCAGTGTCACATGATCCTTCAGAAATCATTTTAATATGCTGATTTCATGCTTAAAAACATTTATTATTATAAATGTTGAAAAGAGTGGCACTGCTCAATTTTTTGTGGAAACCAACATACTTTCTTTTCAGGATTCTTCGAAGGATGGAAAGATCAACAGAACAGCATTCATGTGAACTAGCTTTTTTTTTCAATCAATGTAATGTGGCCTCGCTGAATAAAAGAAAAAAAATCTTACTGACCTCAAACCTTTGAATGGTAGTATACAGCATGAACTGAATCAGTTGTCTCATAATAATTATGCATTTATTAAACTATTTGCATTTTCTTAAATTAAGCTTGATAGTGGTCATATTCAAATACACACACATACGCTAAATTTGATAGCCGTAGGTGCAAACAGCGCTCATGTTAATTCCTGCTAAGTCTGAACCTCGTTGTTCAGATTTTGTCTCCTTCCACATTAAATGTATGAAAATTGTGTTTCTAATATTCCTTGAGCCTGGCCCATAACGGCCTTATTAAATCAATTGGGTATGATTACGCTGAGAAAAATGGGATGCAATGTTTGCTGTGTGTTCCCTGTATCATGTGCCTCTCCTGCAGTTTGTGTACGTAACCAGATCCACCTCAGGGATCTGCAGTAAAACACAAATGTGGGGATACATTTGGGGACACAAACACATGGTAACAAGCACACACACATTCCGCTATCTACACTGATATCTTGATATTGAAAATACCCCATCACCCACTGTAAATGCTTTTTTTTTTTTTTATAAATAATGTGAAAAGAATGCATTTGTATATTGTATTACTTACAATATCTAATATTTTAAATTAATAAGAATATTTTATTTTTTATTTATTTTATATTCTGATTTAAATTGTAAAATTGTTTTGTAATTATATATATTTATTTATTTTTTCTTGGAGAAAGACACCAAGATCTAAGCACAAACTGGAGGGGAAAAAACATATATATTAGGGCTGTCCCGATTCGTCGATTTTATTTGACTATTCAATTTTTAAAAATCCTCGACTTTTTGCTTGCGTCGACTAACCGGCAAAATACCAGAAGTGGCGCATTTCACGGACGAAAACTAATTTTTAGACTGTTTCCCAAGGCTGCATGATATATTAAACCCATTTAAAAATCATAATTAAGCATAACTGTGAATTCACAAATGCTACGATTTAATTAATTATATGCAATGCCGTTCTAATACAGTATATGCGCTTTAATTATTTACATGCGTGTAGGTTAAGTACATGCGTCACACAGAGACTCCGTTCACAGTAGTTCCACAGGAACTGTTATCATTTACATGTGTGGAGCGTCTCAAACTCCATCTCTGCATGGTGTTGTGAGTTTGGGTTTATTATAACGTTCATCTGGGAACGCAACGTGCGCCATTTCATCAGATTTGTAAGGTAAATCATTTATAAATCTATGCAAACTCAGCAGAATACATCGCGGTTTCAAAACAAAAGCTCAAACCCTCACTCTGAGTTTACACGTTTTGATGTCCACATATTCTTTTAATTACAGTGGCTATAGCATTTCTGTCCTAAGGAAATGACCAAATATTAAAGATTAAGTGGACATTGGAGTGAAATGGTGCTTGGTATATATTAAACAAGTATTAGATCGCACAGCAATGTGTAAAAATAATCGTCAGGCCGTTGGCCTGCATGCCTTTGTTGTAATGCGTAATGTAGCCTCAGGGAACCATGGTTACATAAGTAACCCGAGACGTTTTTTTGTTATTAAAGATATTTGGCCTATTAGGTAGAATATGCAAGCCAGCCTTTTTATGTGTACGATCATAAGGCTGGTACAAACCCCACCCCCCCCAATCCACATCCCCAGGTCTCAGTCAGCTCTGCGGTGAAGCTTTAACTTTAATTAAAAGTTTCTTCCCTGTAGGTGACCTACATCCCTCTGCAAGGTGACTGAGAAAGAGAGGGAAATGATTATAAAAAAAGAAGGTGCGAATAAATGATGGAAGTGTGGCAAAAAGAAAAAAGTAAAAACAGAAGCAACAAAATATAAAAACTATATATTTAAAAATGAATAAATAAATAAATAAAATAAATAAATAGAAAATGTATATTATATTATATATTATTATATTTATTATGCCATGTCATGTCATGTTATGTTTTATGTTATGTAATGTTATGTTATGTTATATGTTGTATTGCAATATATTATTATTGTTTTATTATTATTATTATATATATTATTATTATTATCTTTATTTGACCCTCTAACTCTAGCATTTTCTATTGTATTTTAATTCTACTTTATCTATTTATCTTTTTTATTTAAAAAAAAAACACTAGCTTTCTATTTTTTCTATTCTATCTACTTGTTTTTCTTTGTGTGTGTGTGTATATATATATATATATATATATATATATAAATATCTTGCTACGTGGCCATGTAAGTCATTTGCACTTACATATTGTTGCTCTTTTGTTCGTTTTGATTGCTTCTATTGTCCTCATTTGTAAGTCGCTTTGGATAAAAGTGTCTGCTAAATGACTAAATGTAAATATATTATATTATATTTTGTTCATGCCATAAGTATTTACCTACATACACAAGAGTAAAAAGCCAACATTTTTGGAGTAAGTAGGGTTTTTTTTGGTCTTGTTCATCAATCATGTCTGATAGACAAAGCTATCTCTAAAGGGAGAGGTTCATCACAGAGGACATCTTTCGACTATTCTTTTATCAGTAAGTGCTGAAACAGTGTCAGTGCTGATCATAAATCACTGAGTCATGATTATAAAGACAGCAAGCATCTGTCTGCTAACACTTCCCCTGGCAAATGATAATTGAGAATCAGACTCTCAGGTAGTGGCACCACGTTACACCTCCCTGAGCTCACCTTACAGAGGACCCCGATCTACAGGGGCTCCCCTGTCCTTCAGCACAGCCCAAGGGGGAGAGAGATGAGAGAGACGAAAGCGTGGGGGGCCGAGGGCGAGGGAGCTCTCTGTTTCACTTAGTGTCTGTCTCCCGCAGCTGAGCCCTCCTCTGACTGGGACTTTATCTGCGTTCAATCACAGCGCAGCTCCAGCAGGCCAGATCGTTGGCCACCCCGGGCTCCCGGACAGTGAAATATGGCCACAATTAGCCCCAGACACAGTTCAATGATGATAAAGCGCATTCGCACCTTTTACACCATGATTAAAAGGCCTGTCCGCTCAGCCACTGATAGAGAGAACTAATTTCACATTATTATTATTATTATTAGCATTCCTTGATTGTAATGCACTCACCCATTCCTCCCTCTCCATCCCTTCTTTCGTAGCATCCAAGCCTCGTATTGATGACGAGGGGCTCTTTATCATTTACACATCAGCGGCTGTGCATTGCTCCCCTGTCTGCCCCATTTATTTCGCCTCTCTTTTCTATGTATACCTATACACTCTATCTTTATTCACATCTATCAGCACATACACAGGGCGGCCCTTCTGCCCGGGGCCACTTCTCCGATGCCAAACAAACAAGACACCTGCAGAGAATATTACACAGCTCCATCAGCGCAGACCCTCCAATGTCATCCACGCAGATATGAACCCCACTACCAGGGAACGGATACACACATACAATCACACCGGAAAAAAAAAACAGGAGCAAAGTCACTCCTCACCCGAAAAGAGTTGATAAATGGAGGGGCCATAATGAAATGGAGACATCAAGGAGCATGAAAAGGAGGAGAGAAAAGAGAGGGGAGGGGGCCGTAATCCTGCAGCAACAGAACTGTCTACGGAGAAAGAGGGAAAAAGAACAGGGGAGTGAGAAAGAGAGAAAGAGAAAGAGGCAGAGGAATAAGAAGGATCGCCTTTCGTCCGTGTTCCATCAAGGGAGAAATTACACATTTACTAAGGTTTTTTCTCAGGACGACGGCCCCCATAGATCAAACCACTGGATGTACGAGCCAATTTTCAACATGAAATATAGACACCAAGAATCAATTTCACCTGTGTTCTCTCCCCCTCCTCTCCTCACACCAGCAGCCGGACACATGGATCAGACCATGCTTTATGTCTTCCCGTTGCCCGTACACTGTCCGATACACCTCTATTACATGTGTATGATATAAGCATATTAAACAGACTTTTTAAAATAAATCATGCTACCTGGCTCTGTAATTGAGTCTGGAATTCTTCCGGAGGTAAAAACCTGCTTTTTATCCTTTTACCAGGTCATCAAGGGACACTAAATTCCAGTATTACGAGAATAACCAACAAAGCAAACGTATGAAAATGAAATGAAGCAAGAACTATAAATCAATAAAAATACATGCGATTTGGTTATGTTTAAAATACAAGCATAATTTGCATAAGCACAAGTGTTTATAAATAATGCCACAGCATCATATGCGCATTCCCGGTGGGAAAGTTAATTACAACACTCCCAGCACATATCCAGAATTTGTCAGGGGAGAGTGAGCTTGTGATAGCAAATTATTCTCATGGTTTGTTGTGTATGCAGCAATGGACTTTACAACATGTGGTAATGGACTTTGCTAAGAAAGACATACAGCGGATGTTCGGTGTGGAATGGGTTCTCTTCTTCACTGGATAATACAGAACAGAGAATCTAGATTTTTTTTTTTTTGCATAGCTGAAGGAACAGATGCTGTAGACATACATTTTAAAAAATTATACGTTTCTAAGGGAACTCCTTACAGACAGTGTGTTAAAATATGTGAACAAGTTAAAAAAATATGCAAAATATGTAACGATTTAAACATCATATTTCTATATGAAATAATTCTATGCAATGTCATTGCACATGTTTATCATGGTCAAATATGTGTAGAGAATTACAGAGTATTTACTGCTGTAATACAAGTGAACTGACATCTTACATTTTGGTTTTAGGAATTAAAGAATAAAAAAGAAGTCTTTATATTTTTGAATGTTTTTCTCTTTTGCGCATGTGACAAGTCTTCTAAAAGCTGAGTCTCCACTGAAGTTCACCTACAGTCATTGTCTCTGTCAGAACACAATTACTCCTCATCCAGGAAAGGGGCCCTGCCTTACAGACAGTGTGTTAAAATATGTGAACAAGTTAAAAAAATATGCAAAATATGTAACGATTTAAACATCATATTTCTATATGAAATAATTCTATGCAATGTCCTTGCACATGTTTATCATGGTCAAATATGTGTAGAGAATTACAGAGTATTTACTGCTGTAATACAAGTGAACTGACATCTTACATTTTGGTTTTAGGAATTAAAGAATAAAAAAGAACAGTCTTTATATTTTTGAATGTTTTTCTCTTTTGCGCATGTGACAAGTCTTCTAAAAGCTGAGTCTCCACTGAAGTTCACCTACAGTCATTGTCTCTGTCAGAACACAATTACTCCTCATCCAGGAAAGGGGCCCTGGCAATAAGCAGTGGGAGGGTCTTCATGTAAAATTCACTTAGGTGCCATATTTTTCCTCCTGGACAAGATTAATTGTATTATAACTCGTTTCAGGGAAGAATAATGGCAGGGCCGCCATTCTCCTCAAACACTCCGCTCACGGGTATTTCTTAATCCATCCTGCAGAATTGAGGTTAAGAGGGATCTCCTGGAGGTTATCTGACTCCCCTACAAGAGCCAGCAGAGATTGATGGGCTAAAGAGACTGAGATGCGATGGTCATATTCATATGGTAATGCCCCATTGTAGCAAGCATCACATGGTTTTCTTAATCTCGGCTGTAGTGAAATTGAGCCGTGCGCTTTATCATGCGCTGCAATGATGCAGCAGGAGACACCAGAAAGCGGCGTGTATTCCAAATTAGATGCGTTTTGTAGAACATGGATTTTTTTTCCGGTAGAAATCCGAGAAGTAAAATGATAACTCAATCTGTGACTCTTTTGGTGTTTTTTATCTACAGTATGGATTCCAATGTGTGAAGATATGAAGGATATTTACAAGTGATAAAAAAAACAAGATTTAATAGGGCAGTCCGTCATATATGGTCACAGTAATATATTTTGATTGTTTGTCATGTTTTTCTTAAATCCATCAACAATGTATGTATAACTGAACAAATATTATCAGATTCAAATCCTTGTAATATATTGTGCAATGCATAAATGTCAGACTATTCATTGTATGATCATGACTAATAACACTGAGTTTCAATAACTGGCTCTGTCTGTTCATCTGCAGATCAGCATTCATCCATGATCCGTCCAATATGGATTTCTTCCAAATTATTTTGACTGCTGTATAGTATAATGCCATCTTGATCCTACCGCTTTTAATGTTCGACAGAGAACGGCACAATATATTATTCAAGCTAAGCCAAACTATACAACAAAATGCCAGCCACAAAGCATTTTGTAGAAATTCAGTGGTATTGGGCTTAATATTCAAGTAAAAAAAACTGAAATCAAAGAATTTAAATGAATTACGGTAAATGAAAAAAAATAGACAATAAAACTGGCCCCATTTACTTTGTAGTATTTAAAGAAATCGCTTTTTTTGTTCTGTTGATCATGTAAGATACGCAAATTGTTGTATATTAACCAAATATGTAGCCATTAATTTAGCATATTTGAATTCAGTCTGTCTACATTCTGATATGTAATATCCACTTTCATGATACAATCCAAAAACATTTAATAAAAATTCCAATTCTCACCGATACATTTCTCATTGAATATCCTTTTTCAGTCTGAAGTAAAGATATAAAATGAATTGTGAAGAGCAATTCATGTCTTTACACGGGATAGTTCACACAAAAATGACAATTTTGTCATCATTTATTATTCATCATCAAAACTGTATATGTCCATACAATAAAAGTCAGGGGGGTCCAAAACAACTCTGAACCCCATGACTTTCATTGTATGGAGGGAGAAAAAAAGAAAAAACACTGAGATATTCTTCAAAATGTTTATTTTCTCCCCAGAAGAAAGTAAGTTATAACAGAATTTAAATTTAGGATGAACTACCCCTTTAAACATTTTTCTAACTATCAAGTGGTCAGAGCCATGGTTTAGTGGTTAACAATGCTTTTTAAACTCATCCTGGCGGAACAATTCAAATCTAACTTGTGACATTTCCTGGTCCTGTTCCCCCTTCTACTCCCCCATTATTTCCTGTCCTCTCACTGTCTCTATAAATAAAAGTGGCGAAAGGCCAAAAATAATATTTTGCACTCTGATTAAGCAGAGCTGATATGGTCACTGCAGCAAAGCACCTGACCAATAGCCTGTTCCTGCAGTGGCATGTGGACAGATATCTGTAGGAGGATTTGATTAAGTTGGATGCAGTGTTTTTGACTGCTGGTCACTCTTTCAGCATCCATTGGATTTCTGTATCCAAGTGCTTGTGCGTGCATTTTTCTCCATATCATCTGCACACCGCCCAGGTCGCTAATCAATAGGCATATTAATCATTCAGAAGGAAAAAATGTGACAAACCAATTATTAATCTGCCCTGTCAAGTCCAATACAGTAATGAATTTACTAAAAATGGTCTTCACTTCATCCATTCATTAACTGCTGATGGGTGGCAGAGTAGACTTCACAATGTCACTGGATTTTCTCTAGTATTGATGCCGGCCTGGCAGCTAATTTACAACCTTGCCTCTTGTGCAGAGCCCTAGTCTGCACTAATAAAATGGAGCTTGATAATCGTTAAGGGGCCTGTCGGACAGCAGGCATGGCTTCGTCAGCCTGCACCAAACCCGCCAAGCACAACACCGTCTCCAAAACTAACAGGTGTGTACACAAAATATGGATGCGCCTATTACCAGCTCATGTGTGTTCTTGTGTGTGTAGGTTTACTCTCTACAGCTGCAGTAGTTGACAGAAAGGCAGGTTGCACTCTGGGAAGAGAGAGCCACTCACTGTCATTTTCATAGCGGGCAGCCATCTCGCTGACTGCTTGCGCACACACACACACAGCAGACGATACACAACTCCACAGACCCACAACTGTCACGACAGGAGGCACCGACTTCCCTTAATCATTTACTTACAGTATGTCTTCATCAGCCTTTATTGATGGATGTTTTACACCCCACTAAACCTATTGACTACATAGAGATCAAAGACAGATGATGCATTGAGAAATCATTTACTGGGTGCAACTCACCCTTGTAAGTTCAATTAATGATCATTCCATGAGCCGAGCAGATTGTGATTCTTTCTTTGCATGCAGAGTGATTGGAATTTTTGGATTAGTTTTAGCTAGGCTTCAAGTCCACGTCTGCATTGCCACAAAACATCTTTGGTGGGCCCAGACTACGATCATGTACTATTTATACACTTACTGTTGTCGAGTGTTGAACCCTCTTCTCAGCCCCACAACCCCGAATTTGCATACAAATGAAGTTCTAAATGGGCTCAATGACATAATTGACTTGCAATTAGAAATATTCCAGAGCTGGTCACTTTGCAGTGGACAGAGCATGAGCAAAATGAGGGGAAAAAAGGCCTGTTTAGCATATTAATGAAGCTCATTAGATGTCACTTCACCGAGCTGACAAGAGGACTTATATATGCAATGGCCCCACAGCTTAATTTGAAATGTGAGTTCTCAACACTAATTGTTTTTGAGCATGTTTCTTTAGATCATTGTGGAAATCGTGTCATTTTGGCAGCTGCGGAAGACGACTGCGGGCAATACAGACTGCACGCATCAACTCTAATATCAGAATGTTTCTTTAATTCAATTGACATTCAAATGCGCAAACGGGATGTACAAACACGAGCAAAGAAGGGTCTTCCAGCTCTGTAGATGCGTGTGTTCAATTGAATCGACAAACTAATGAAATAGAGGTACTTATATAATAATTATTTATATGCGTATATTTTTTAGATATTTACATATGCATGCCCACACATTAATAAATAGATAGATAGATAGATAGATAGATAGATAGATAGATAGATAGATAGATAGATAGATAGATAGATAGATGTGTTTAATATTATTTTGTTATTTATTTTATTATTAAATTATATTATTTTATTAATAAGCATACATACTTCTCATTCTTTATTATTATTACTACATATAATTGTAAAAAGTTCATTTCTAAAAACAAAAATTGATCAATCTTCTGTGGTGGGACCAGTAAAAGCAGGTCAAATAAAAATCTAACCTACTGGCTTGACAAAAAAAATTTTTTTATTGTTGAATCACTCTACTTTTTGGTAAGTGCATTTTTGGTGAGTGCACTGGCGTTACCTTGCCACAGTTTATATACAAATGAATCAAAGGCAAACCGGATAGAGCAGTCAAGATGAAACGTCTGTGGTCGAACAGCAAGCTTGAAATAGTCTGAGATGCAGAGCCATCTTCACTCCGTAAGTGACGGGCCACTGCAGCTCTCCACTGTAAGGAAGGGTAAGGAATGAAGCCAGGCTCCCTAATTATCCGCTGGTGTAGTTTGTGCCAGCCTCGGCATGTGTGTGGTGTGATGTGTGTGTGAGTTTGCGCGTGTGTCGAGGAGGTTGGTGGTTATCGCATAGACAGCTTTAGCACCCCCACATTGTAAACACGGGCCCCAGTCGCTTCCCCCGGCTTGTTAACATCATCTGCGTCACTCAGCACACCGTTACTGTCAGGTCCTCGCTGCGCCTGCCGCAATCAGCATTAACCATGTCAGCCCCTTAATGGGCCCGCCATAAAACCAGCTGACAGGCCAGCCAGCGTCGATCTGCGCCTAAGACAAACTGCCTTCCTGCCCTGCACGCACACACACACGCATGTGTGCCCACACATACATACTGTAGACACAGGCAGCATACACAGTCTAGTTAGCTCAAATACACACAGCCACACACACAAACAGTGTCTCATCACTCGCCATCTCCCCAGCCTGCCAGACTCACTAGTGCGATGGAGGTTGTGCTATGAGATTATAATAACAATAACAGGGCCACCCAGATCCATTCTGCTGTCAACAAGTGGAGAAAAGCCACTTGATAACGCCGCTCTTTCTAAGCTGCCATTTTTCTACCATTCACTGACCCTCCACTGGGTCTGTAACTGCACTGTGCAAAATATTACTCTATCATATCTATGAAACTGTGCCATTTTTTTGTGAGCACACACTGCTTTTCCTTTTTTATATACAATGAGCACTAGCGGTGTTGCAGTCGAATGGTACAGTGGTTGATGTCATTATCCTATCGAAACGGAGAAGCTCTTGGTATTTGTTGTTTGTTTTACACTTCATGTAAGTGATAGGCGCTTGTGTACACATACAAAAGTATTCTAGAAAATCAAATGGCCTGGTGCTTTAGATCAGTGTTCCCAACCCAGATCCCAACCTTTCTTTAGTCGCAGCACCCTTTGGAAATTTTAACAAATTTGTGGCACCCTACAAAATTAATTTTGTCACAATATTTGAATTTCTAACTTCGATATGATACTTTGAAAAGTATAGATATTCGGTACAGCAGGGAAGAACTACAGAATATACTGTCATACAGATATTTTTAATATTATAAAAAAAAACGTGTCCATAAATGGTGGCAATCAGTAGGCTAATTTCTAATGAAAAGACCAATTTATATGACAGATTTTAATGTAGGCTTTTTTTCATATGTAAACATTGTGAGATAGCTAGTTATAATGGTAATTAAACAAAGTTGTTCTCACTCAGTGTATTTTTGATTTTACAGTTGAGTAATTTTGCCTGTACTACATCGATGTTTCCTGAGCGGGATAATACGCAGAGCGTCACACCACGTGAAAGTAAATCCTGAGCGGTGAACTAATTTTCGGCAGCCGAAATTTCAGTGCATCTCTAATTATTGGCGACATCAGAAATGGATATTATATAATAGCTGCTTTTTTGAACATTTTAGCAATTTAAAAATATAAAAAATATATTTTTTACAGGGCACCCCTACTCTCGACAGACGGCACCCCGGTTGGGAAACACTGCTTTAGATGACTGAATCCTACAGTATGTGGTTATTATACAAATTGGTGGCTTGTACCTTTGAAGGTCTTCTTATGCAAGGTGAACTGCAAAGCACACATTTCGCATATTGGTCTTGTCTATATATTGGATGCATGCTGGATCAAATAAAACAAAGTGCGTGTCTTGCAAGGTGAACCATAACTTCAGATGAGATCTGAACAGGACAGTTATACTATCACAGCTTTTTTTTAAATAATAATACCCGACCATGATCTAATATACAATATACACTAGAATATTAATACAGTAATGGCACGGTTCATACAGGATCAACACTCAAAAAATTAAATTTTGCTGCTTGATCAATTTACTTTAGATAATTAAAATGAGGTAATGCAACAAATTCTTAAACATTTAGTCAATTTCACACTTTATCAATTTAAATTTGTAAAATAAAGGTATTATTGCATTATTGCTATATGCAAATCTAGGCTGACATGTGGGATATTGTTTTTGTTTTGTTTTTTCATCCATGTAGTTCACTCATACTGCACATGTACTACTCATATGTGACCCTGGACCACAAAACCAGTCTTAAGTCGCTTAGGTATATTTTTAGCAATAGCCAAAAAAAACATTGTATGTGTCAAAATGTTCCATGAAGATATTTTGTACATTTTCTACCATAAATATATCATTGATTATTGATTAGTAATATGCATTGCTAAGATCTTCATTTGGACAACTTTAAAGGCAATTTTCTCAGTATTTAGATTTTTTTTGCACCCTCAGATTCCAGATTTTCAAATAGTTGTATCTCGGCCAAATATTGTCCTATCCTAACAAACCATACATCAATAGAAAGCTTATTTATTCAGCATTCATATGATCTATAAATCTCAATTTAAAAAAAATGACCCTTGTGACTGCTTTTGTGGTCCAGGGTCGCATATATGTATAGAAGAAGTCAAAGTATCAACAACCAGTATAGACCATTCCTTCATCCAGAATTACTCCAAACCCTTCAGATTTCCAGGTGCATGTTGGTGCCTCTCCTCTTCAGTTACCCCACTCATTTTCTATAGGGTTCTGGTCAGGGAACTGGGTTGGCCATGGCAGAAGCTTGGTTTTATTCTCAATTACACATTTTTTAAATTTTGATTCTGATGTTGTTTATGGATCATTGTCCTGTTGGAAGATCCAACCACGGTCCATTATACAATTTCTACCATGGCCAGTCCAGTTTGAAGTTCCAGTAGTGTCTAGCAAATTAATATGCTGGAGTTTGTTTTTGGATGAGAGCATTTTCTGATGAGACGAGATTTTTCTTGAACCCCTCCCAAGCAACATGTGCTGATGAAGGTGCTGTTCGAATTTTTTTTTTTTGAGGCTTTCTAACCCCAAGTCTCAACTATTTTCTGCAGTTCTCCAGCTGTGATCCTTGGAGAGTTTTTGGCCACCCAAACTATCCTCCTCACCTTGCTTTAAGACAAAATAGAACCACATCCTCTACCAGGCAGATTTGTAACATTTTCTGTTGATTGGAAATTCTTAATTATTGCCCTGATGGTGGAAATGGGAATTTTTAATGCTTTAGCTCTTTTCTTAAAGCCACTTTCTGAATTGTGAAGTTTTTTGCAGCACATCAGAAATATATTCTTTGATTTTACTCATTGTAATCAATGATTAAGGAAATGTGGCTTTTATATTCCCTCTTCTCATATTTATATTCCTGTGAAACAGGAAGCCAATGCTGGGTAATTTCATGTTCCTAGTCACCCTGCTGTGATAAAAAAAAAATGCAAATATGAATAGGAAAATACTTCTGAGATATTTTTATCATATGAATTTCTAGGGGTACCAATAATTGTGGCCATTAGAGAAAAAAATATTTATTTCATAATATATGCGTCATGGTACTCTCATGAATGCTCATCGAAGACTGACACGGAAGAGAAGAAATTGTTGAATAAAGTCAGTATTTTTGTTTTCTTTGAGCACAAAAAGTAATCTCATAGCTTCATAACATTACAATTGAATCACTGATGTTACATGGACTCTTTTAACAATGTCCTTACTACCTTTCTGGCCTTAAATGCTGTAAATGCAGGATCACAAAGCTCTCGGATTTCATCAAAAATATCTTAATTTGTGTTCCAAAGATGAATGAAGGTCTTTTGTCAGACTCCTTGTGTATACAAAAAAACTCACTGGATTACAACTAATGGCAAAAGGAATGTTTGGAAATGTAAACTGATTTCCAACTGACACACTACAGCACCAGATAGAAATAACTTCATTTTCATTGCATCTAGAAGTCAAATTTGTAAAACAAGACTAGAATAAATTCTTAAAAATGCTAGCTGAAATGTTTGAGCGCATTAGAGACACTATGAGTGTTGTCCCTACATACATAAGGCTAACTGTATTTGTAGTGATTGGTTTATGTATTTTTTTGCTAATGTGATTCAGTATCTGAACAGGCTTACAATATCAGCTATCAAAGGCACGGACTGACAACATCAGCTCAGAGAGAATGACAGCCGAAAAACAAAAACAAAAAACATCCAGAATCACTGCTTGACATTCAAATTTTCACATGACTTCACTTCAACAAAACTCAACATCCTGAAGCACAGGTCCTTCTGCAGATCATTCAGGTTGAAGATGCTCTCACGTAGAGTGCCGTCCGTCGGGACATAAAAGCAAGGGGACGCATGAGCATGTCAGATGCTGGCCTTTACGTAAACGGCTCTTGGGGCACAAAGGCTAACTACCTCCTCGCCCCCAGCCGACGGCTGCTTTTTCGGACGGCGCTCTGAGACGATGCCTCTCCAGGTAGACTGGGCAGTCTTGAAAAGGGTCCAAATGAGATAATTCATGTCTGTTTGCTCTAAATGGGAAAGCATCGTTTTCTAATAGAATCATATTTCACCCAGACTAAAAGCTTCCTCAGGAACAATTAAAGACAACGAATGAGCATTGCCTTATTCAAACTGATCCCTCCACATATGCACCCATAACTCTAAACCAATTGTAAAATTGCCTCTTTGCGAATGTGCTGCTACGTTTAATATGATGTTACAGTCTCTTTCATTAATCAACAGCTAATGAGATTGAAGCCTTGCTGTTGACCAGAGCTAAGTCCTGCTTACTCAGGTTGTGATAGTCATTTTTACAAAGAAACGGTTTTCATTTACACAGGCTCTACAGTCGAGTAAAGGAGACTGAATACATAAATACTGATTCAAGGCAACAAAACCTTTCACCATATGTCAACAATTGCTTCTTTCTTGTGGTAATTCCAGTAAGCATCAAAAGTTTCAACAGATCTACTATATACAGTAAAACATTATAAAAGGAATATATTGCATCAGAACTACTGCCTACAGGAACAACAGCATCTCAGACACAGTTTTATGGAGAGACTTTTTACCTGTTTGATTTCTTTTAACCAGGCTCTATTTTATTTAAGCAATCAGCTAAAACTGTAAACTAAAGTAATGCAAAACAAACCAAGGAAAGGAAGTACTACATCTGAATAAGTGTGGTAAGAAACCTCTCTAAATCCTTCTGGTAGGTTCATCGCCTAACTCTTTTTAGTAAACTTAATTAAATACAGGATAAAAGTAGTACAAGGAGATAATTCCCAGTAAGACAAGTGGTACAAATTAGCATTAAAAAGATAATGCTGCCCCATTGGTGTACTTTATCTTAAAGCAATATTAGAGCACACTCTTTCCTCTAGTGTAATATTCTTAAAACTTATTCATGCGTATACGGTACCAATTACACACCTCTATCCGATTAAAAGTGATGTAACAGTGCTGAAAATGCCATCCCTTCGCAGTACTTATGACTATTCTTTCAGACTAGTGTCATTTAAATGAAAGACACCCAGTGCTGCAGGGCTGACCAGTCTCATTCTATTACTGAGACTAGGTTGTAGTTTATTTTCTGACAGTTTGAAATTCGAGTGCAATAACACTTTTACTTTTCCCAAAAGAAAAAAAACACTTTGGCAAAAGTTTTGAAAAATGTTCCTCTTCAGAAGCCAAAAAGCATCCCTAGATGGCTTGAGGATGTGAAATGAGCGCTTTAATGTGCCAATAGCTTCTTCCCAGCCAGGGGTCAGGTAAATACTGTTCAGATCAGGTAATGTGGCGGTAATATTTTGTAAATCATGTTTCTATTATTTAAATGACATTGTGCAAGGGAGGGAATCACACTGGCACATGGAAAGGTTGAGCAGTGGAGGGAAATGATTTAATGTAATGGGAGGAATAAAGCATCATTAGCGCAAATTAACTATTGTCAGCCGAGGTGATCTTGTTGGGTGCTAATGCCATTGGCAGCCGTTGAAGGTGGCAATTTACGCACAGGGGGTGGGGTGAAGTGAAGTGCACATCGGCATGCATTTAGCGCCCAATGGCAGCCGTGGTCACAGCCATTCCATTGGGTTTTGTCTCCTGGAGTTTAAGTAGTGCCAAGATGAAGAATGCCCATGTTTAATTCACGCCGTTTATGTTTAACTTCAGGCCAGGAATGGGCCGCAGTCCATTAATTAGTACCAAACGGCCGTTCAAAACAAGATCTGCCTTGTACAGGTCGCCCATTTTCCCAGGATTGAACGGCTGCGGTTTTACCTCCGTCACCTGCCAAGTAACTTGACGGTAGAAAATTCTACAAAATTCTGCACAGCAATTACACTACTACTACTAAAACACTGCATGAAATCACTTTCAGTTCCAGATGCACTTAGCACTTTTTATTTTTGCTGTGCAGGTCGAACCTGCTGAGTCTTCATGTTTCAAAAATTACTTTTCATATGTAAAACATTTTAATGAGACTAAGTGCACCTTTAGGACTAAATGTCTATGTTGAGTGAATAAATAAAATGAATACAGGCCTCAATATATACAATATTTTCAGCTGCCACTTCCGATTACTCTTACCTGAGACTTGATGACAATGCTGGTCTACTGGAATGTCCAAAAGAACCCCCTTCAAACAAACATTGAAATCATTTAGTAAGTTTGTTAGGCTGCCAAAGACCATACATGTTTTATAAGAATAATTGTTATACTTTTACAACCATTCTGTGTTCTGTGCTACTAAAGCAAGCAATGGTTTTAGACTCCCCAAATATGGTAATTCCGCTCTGTAACATACTTCTGTCCCAGTTACCATTCATTTTTTCCAAGAAATGTCAAACTGTCCATTTAAACAAGACGAAAGTATGACAGCTGGCGATATTGATATCACAGGGCAGACAAAATTCTGCTTTCTTTCAGGACGAGAGCCAAAATGATCTATTTTGCGTCATTTTCATAATATAGAGGTGATTCGTTGCCTTTAATTAGTCTGGATTTCATGCCAGGACATCGCTCATTACCTCATGCTGTCCGCCAAACTCTCCAGCTCAATAATTCCGTTTAGAACATTTCTCCCACAAGTTCCTTCTGCAACACGAACTATTGTGCAACATGAAAACATAAGCTGTATTTTGTTTTTTAAATGTTTGGTATTCACTTTAGGCCCTATTAACCCTAGCCGACGCAGGCACTAGCTTCACAATCGCTGCGTTCCGAAACGTTGCATTCTGCGCAGTTCCGCACGGTGCGCTACAGCAGCGGGCATAAATGTAAATGTCTTCTTTTACTGTCAGTTTTCTCTTTCAGGTCAGCTAACCTCTTTGCGGAACAACAGTTTGAAAGAAATTTGCAAAGAAAGTCACTTAAATATGTTTACAGCAATCTACCTGATTGATACCACATCTGGCTTAATAATAGGCTATATATGAAAGTAAGTAACATATACTCTGGAATAGCCTACTGAGGTTTGTTACCCAGACAAGATACATTTCACGCAAGAACTTGAACTTTTTATAATTTGTTTGTATCATTTTACCAAATATTTACACTGTTATATAGATGTATTTGTATTTCCGCATCAAATGTACATTATATTAGTCTGTGTAGGCTATTTCACAGTGAGATCCAACATTCTGAAACCACTAGTAAATATACATAATTTTTATGGTATTTTTTTATTGTTATTTTATTTATTCTAAACAAAATATCAAATATAAAATGAAGAAATATTTCAGATTTCAAAAAGGAAATGTGTGGCACTGACTATGTGAACTTGTGGAGTTCATGTCATGTCAAGGTTTTTTTTTTTTTGTCTTAAAAAAAACGAGCAAATAGCCTAATAAGATATTCTAAAATTCATGTACATTTTTCAATTTAAAAAGAAAAAAAACGTACTTAATTTGTGTTGCTGATAATATAATCTGTAGTAAAAAAATAAAATAAAAAGATGCATAATATATGCATTTCCACTAGTGGTCACAGACTTTTGAACCCGCTACCAGTAAACACAGCAAGGATTTACTGTTATACATTATGTGACTGAGACAAAAGAGCAGCAGGGAGACATGATCATCTTTGCTGCACTGTGAACACCCAGTCACGTGTGTGGTGGAGGAATAAACCCCTGCGTAGTAATTAACCCAATGATAAACAGGCTTTTCCCACACAAACACGGCTGTTGTCATGAGTCTCCTGAGTGTTTCTCACACGCATTGAACCCCTCATAGGGTGTGTGGGAGGGGAAGAACAGATTAATTCCGGTACAATAACAGATATGCTGATAAGTGATGTGTGTCCAAGGGAAATGGTGGCTGTAGAGGGCTCTTACACATCAGGCTGGTGTGATGTTCTGAAGTGGTGGGGCCCATCATCGTGGTGACACATCTAAATCTGCTTAGTTGGTGAGGTCTAACAGATTATCAGCCAGATTTGAGTAATAGACTCCTCATTTAGCCTTAATGTGTTTTGCATAGAGAGCAACCTCCTCTCATCAGTCTTTAAGATGAATCGTTGTCCCAGGCAAAATTTTAAAGATATTAGTCTACCGGCAACTGCATAAATCATAAGATTTTTACTAATGGGACCAAAGCTAAACACAGTCCCACCCTCTTAAGCACACAAAGGAGATTATTATAATGATGTCAAGGTTGTTGCTCCCCAGGAGCCTCTGTTATTTACATGAGAAGTTTTTGCAGGAATATAACCCATTTAATAAACACACACAGACACACAGAGAGATCTTAAAATAATTATTTAAAAATGAAATTTTTGTATTTTATGCATTTTATGTATAGAATTTTTCATTTTTTATTTATATTTTTCTGGAATGATATATAGGTATTCCTCAGAACATAACACATTGGCTATACAGTGCTCACTGTTGCTGAAAATAATAGTTTAATATACTAATTAAAAGATGAAAAACATTATTGCGAAAAAATAAAACAGAGTAACCCATGGTTCATGGAGTCATCAAGGTTTTCTCTTGGCTTAACTACCTGACACTGCAGAGGGCAGACAGAGACCACTGCTCGGTCCAGATCTGTAATAGTGGGATAATGTCAGAAAGCCCACTCAGACTAATGCAATGCTGAAGGGCCTGTCATTATCAAAGACGAAAGAGCAGAGCCTAGTCTGAAGCAAATCCAAGAACAACACTTTTTTTAATTAAAAAATATAAACATAAATATACATATGTATATATCTGTGTGTAGTTATATAAATATATACATAAATATGTAAAATTATAAATATGTACACACATGTTGCATATGTATTTATGTGTGTGTGTGTGTGTGTGTGTGTATATATATATATATATATGTATATGTATTTATCTGTGTGTAGTTTTATATTTTATTATTTGTATTGAAGACACTGAAGAAGGCTGCTATAATGAAATGTCTGTTGAATTGTTTTTCCCCTACTTAGACTTAATAAACATTTCAAAAAGGAAATTTTTTAGAGTGCAGACATTTTATTTTATTTTTAATTTATAGATGCTTCAGTCTTAACACCTAAATCAGCAGGCAGTGATTGCATTGCTTGATCATTTTTGAATAAAAATTTAATGTGTACTTGGATTTGCTTTGGACTAAACTCTGCTCTCTCATAATAATGTATATTTATGTTAGTTTTTCATTTGAGTTTTGCATTTATGTATTTATTTACTTATTAATTTATACTGATTTATTTTTATTTTGTTATATAATCATCATTATGTTCATTGCCCATGTAATGACCAATGCTGTGGCAATACTGTACAAGTGATGCCAATAAAGCTTATCTGAACTGAATTGAATTGAGTATAAAAGACTATAACAAAAGAAATATTAGGAAAAAATATATATTAATTATATTATATTATATTATATTATATTATATTATATTATATTATATTATATTATATTATATTATATTATATTATATTATATTATATTATATTATATTATATTATATTATATTATATTATATTATATTATATTATATTATATTATATTATATTATATTATATTATATTATATTATATTATATTATATTATATTATATTATATTATATTATATTATATTATATTATATTATATTATATTATATTATATTATATTATATTATATTATATTATAAAGTGTGTGTGTGTACCTACTTAACCATATTTTGGGGTCAAATTTGTACCCAAAAGTGAGATAAACCTGACAAAATCTCCAAAAACCGCCCTTTGAGGACGTCCTCATTTGTAAAACTAGTATAAAAATAAAGTAAACAAAGTTTTTTTATTATTGTAAAAATGCAGAAAGTTTCCTGTAAGGGGTAGGTTTGTGTGTGTGTGTGTTTGTGTGTGTGTGAACTATGAACAACCAGTTCATATTTTAGACAATCCATCTGGTGGTTTATAATTTAATGCTCTATATGTTTTTAAATACATGTCAAAGTATGTTGTCTAATGCACATGACATTCATATTTTTTAATGTGGCTAAAGTCTCCAAATATTTTTAGGGCCACTTTATATCTCTTTGCTCTTATATCCGAGTATTATATACTTGAAAATCCAATAAACCAGAAAGTATAACAAAGGGACTTTTGCCTTAGAGAACAAGAGAAGCTGAAGTGTCAGCTGTAAGGCAGAATCAAAAGCCCACTGCGTTGTTTCTGCTCCTCTGTAGAGCTTTTGTGAGCCCTTGCTTCTGGAGGGCTGTCACACAAGAGTTCATCTCTCCCCTTCATTAGACATACTTCCGTCTGCGGCGCCCTATATCAGTCAAATTAAACACACCCCACGCGTGCTCGGGGACCAGTGTCGTCGCACTTTTACACGTTCAATCTTTGAAACGATGCGCTGTTGAAACACGTGCGCTCTCGAACCAAGTCCACCTCTAGTGTAGAATCGGTTTGTTTTGTACATTTAATTCGACAGTGCTTTTAACAGGAGCCCGCTGCTTGTCAGATGCGATGGCTGTGAAGAGCCGGAGATGTTCTCTTGAAGGGGCTCTGTGAAGCACAGTCACTTTGAACAATCTCGCGCAACCCACGCTCCAAGAGGTGCTGTTCGCACGCTGAGGGCCCCTTTCTCTTCCCTCACCCTTTCTTCTTCATTTCTCTTCGTTCTCATAAGTGGAAACTTGCAAGGGGGGTTGGAGAGGTCGGTTGCATGGCTAGTCCAACTTGAAGCCCTTCTCTCTTCTCTGAGTGTCCAATTCCTCAAGTTACACACCAGGAAAGCTTTTCATGTTTGTCAAAGCGCAGACGACTTTGGTCATGTCTCTCTTGCGATTTCATCCTGAGTGGGAGGGGGGCCGACGTTCGATGTTCCTTTCGGTGGGACGCTTTGCTCATTAGTGGAAGGGACTTGAAGCTCTAACACAACATGTCTCCTCTGAAACAGGTGTGGAGGAAAAGGCCAGCGGGCCGGAATGGCCCCTGCAGGCTTACTGTAAGCGCCGCTGGTCGCTGTGCCAAAAAAGCGGGGGAGTGAAGGAGACGAAAGGACAAACATGGCCTGATGTGATATGTGTCTGTTTCCTGACACCAGACATCCAAAGCTGCAAAACAAAAGATGACACAAATACAGCGGATGGAAGAGGAAAGAGCAGACGGAGACATCGGCTTATGGTTAACCTCTAAACCTGAGACACCGCATAAAATACAACACTGTTGACACAACCAGCTTCAGGAAGGATAGGTCAAAACCCAGGCATGGGCAACCAGGCTTTAGAATTGACTCGACTTGAGGTATCTTCAATTTGAAAATATCTCAGCAGAGGTTTCATGAGATGGATGGTTTATTGAACCAAAACTGTTCTGATTCTGTCATAATTTGTTCACATTCATGTCAAAGGAGGCATTTTAAAGAATGTCATTTTGAGGTCTACAACAAACATCGGTGTTGTTTTGGACCTCACGGACAAAAAGGACATTTTCAAAATATCTTCTTTTGTGATCCACAGAAGAAGAAAAAAACATACAATGAGAGTAATTTAATGATAACTGAATTTACATTTTTGGGGACTTGTCTATTATGATGGTGAACGCAGAAACAAGGGGAGAATGGATCCAAGTGCAGCATAAACTAATTCAATAAAGATTAATCAAAACATGTAATAAACTGGACCAATTATGAGTGTCTGAAGATTTAAGAAAGTTTATCTGCTGGATCCATTATAGGTTCAGTCTTGGTTGTCTTAGTTGTTCTCAGTTCTGTTTTTGTCTAGTTTTGGATTTATCCTTTTTTAAATTAGTCTGCATTTATATCCAGCCCCCCTCATTTCTGAGTTCACCATCGTCAGATTCCCATTAAGAATTATTTTTTAATTCACATTTAGTCCTTGGTGTAGACTACTGATTTTTTGAATGATCCATTCCAGAAAAATACATTTTATTTGTATCATCATAGCAATTTTCTGATCATATTGAATCTTCTTCCTGGGCTATCTAATAACTTGCAGTCATGACATATTTAGCCATTTCTTTTTGGATAAGGGCAACAATATCATATCAGATATTGCTCTTCAGAAATGGAGCATGAACCTAACTGAGTGCATGGCAATTGTATATGGCAGTATATCTTCACAAGCAGTCTATCTCAGTTATCCAAAGGGCAATGCATGTAAAAACAGATGTACGATTTGACATTAAACTCAAAGTAAAAGAGGGTGACAGTCACAAAATCCCAAAACAGATTTAGAAAATTCACAGACATCCCCCTCTGCATTTGATGGCAATTTACTGTAAATGCCAATGCTTCGGGTTATCTTTTAATTCCAGTTATGTTTCAAAAAATAAAATAAAATAAAATAAAAAAATAAGATAAAGTCTTCTGTATTATATGGTCGTAAGCATAGCTGTTCACCAGCACCAGCAAATGTGCTACTACTAAAATAAAATTTTTAAAAAAATTCAGAAATAACTCTGCATATGATAACTTAATGTAAATGGGTCTGTTTAATAATTTCTCTAATTCTGAGCTTTATTTTATAACAGCTGAATGGATATCTCTGACCATAAAGTGTAAGAGAAGTAAAAATCGAGCCATTGGACTTTAACTTTTGTGTGTTAAGGAAAGTGTATTTTGGGTTTTGTTAGACACAAAATTAGAGCTTTCTCTGTGATTTACTGGGCTGTTTTGCTAATGAACATCATTTTTAGGCTCAAGCATTACTGCTGCATTGGCTGATACTGCCATCTGTTGTTCAAGATTGGACATTACACCCAGGTCTACAGCACTGACACAAGCAGGTAGGTCATGGATGTGTTCATGAATAGCATACTACCATAGTACTCTTAAAATTCGTGCATAGTATATACAATGTATACTGTTTGAACTGTATGCACATTTTCTGTACTGAATACTCTCTTACATTTCCCAAAATGTGCAACATACAACTATTTAAAAATAGTATGCACTGTGCAGTGTACTGAGTATTCAGTGATTTCTAGTATTCAATTCTAAACGTAGCCAGTGTTTTATGTAGATGCATAACTGAAGAAAATAGTTCATGTAAATTATTTATCATTATAATTAAATTATTATTCATGTAATGCTTGAACTGTTTTATATCTCTAGATTTTATTTTAGGCAAGTCGTGATGATTTGAGAAGGCTAAATTGATCAAACATAGGCTCACTGTCTGCCGCTGGCCGCTTCGACGTTACTTTAAAAAACAAAAACTTATATTTAACGAACAAAAAAAATGCTCCGAGTCCAAACGTTTTTCTAAATTAACTTAATCAATAAACCGAAACGAAATATAGTAACTTTGCCATTGCACACAAAACTGAACTATTTTAATAGCTAAAACAGTAGTAGGCTACAAGCTGTTTTGGGAGAAGGGGGAAAAAAGACGGGCTTGGGCCGTTAATTCTTATAAGCTGTCGGACACGGGCCGGGCAAGGGCCCGAGTGTCTCTGGCCAGGGCCTAAATTTGAGGCCCGTGCAGGGTTTTAATGAACGGTAAATGAGTGGAGCGACTGAGCGGAGCACACACACGCATAGAGCGGGATAATACACAGAGCGTCACACCACATGAAAGTGAAACCTGAGCGGTGAACTAATTTTCGGCAGGCGGAATTTCAGTGCATCTCTAATTATTGGCGACATCAGAAATGGATATTATATAATAGATGCTTTTTTTGAACATTTTAGCAATTTAAAAACATTAAAATAGGATTTTAGGGAAACATTGCATTAGGTCATATGAGATCAAACGACTACTCCACAACAATTATATTTGTCCAACTTTTTTATTGTTCACATTGTCGATAATGTCGACTAATCGATTCAGCCCTACTGGACAGCAACCAGTCTGGTTTCAGAAGTGGACATTCAACCGAGACTGCCTTGCTCTCAGTTGTTGAAACCCTAAGACTGGCAAGAGCGGATTCCAAATATTCAATACTTATCTTGCTGGATCTGTCTGCTGCTTTTGACACGGTTAACCACCAGATCCTTGTCAACCCTATTGGCAAAGAGCATCTCAGGAACCGCACTCCAGTGATTTGAGTCTTACCTCTCAGATAGGTCCTTCAAAGTATCTTGGAAAGGTGAGGTGTCCAAGTCACAACATCTAACTACTGGGGTGCCTCAGGGCTCAGTTCTTAGACCACTTCTCTTCTCTGTCTACATGGCATCACTAGGTTCTGTCATTCAGAAACATGACTTTTCATATCACTGCTATGCTGATGACACTCAACTCTACCTCTCATTCCATCCTGATGATCCGACGATAGCTGCTCGCATCTCAGCTTGTCTAACAGACATTTCTTGCTGGATGAAGGACCATCACCTTCAACTCAACCTTGCCAAGACAGAAGTGCTTGTGGTTCAATCAATCCCATTGTTTCACCACAATTTCACCATCCAGTTAGGCACATTAACCATAACTCCATCAAAAACAGCCAGAAACCTTGGAGTTATGATTGATGATCAGCCCAGTTCTATCAAACCTTTACAAATAATCCAGAATGCGGCAGCAAGATTAATTTTTAATGAGCTGAAAAGAATGCACGTCACACCTCTTATCAATTTGCACTGGCTACCAATAGCTGCTTGCATAAAGTTCAAGGCATTAATGTTTGCCTACAAAACCACCACTGGCACTGCACCCCTTTACCTAAATTCATTACTTCAGACTTATATGCCCTGTAGAAGTTTGTATTCTGCAAGTGAACTGTGCATTATTGTGCCATCCCAAAAAGACACAAAATCACTTTCACAGACTTTTTCATTAAATGTTCCCTCCTGGTGGAATGACCTGCCCAACTCAATCCGAGCAGCTGAGTCCTTAGCCATCTTCAAGAATCGCTAAAACACATCTCTTGCATCTTTATTTGACCCTCTAACTGTAGCACTCTCTATTCTAATTCTATTCTTTAAAAAAAACTTGCCCCTTTTAGACGTGCACTCTATTAATTTCTAACATTTCTAACTAACTTTATAAGAAAAACTAACACTAGCTTCTCTATTATTTTTGTGTTCTATCTATTTGTTTTCTTTTTATTTATTATACAATTCACAAAAAGCAAAAAAGGCCTCTAACACTAGCTTGCTCTATTCTTTTTTATTCTATCTGTTTTCTTTCTATATATTATTTAATAATAAAAAAAACGTTGCTACGTGTACTGCATTAGGCTAACTGAGACTTGTCATAGCACTTGCATATCATTGCTCTTTTGTAGATTTTTGTCCTCATTTGTAAGTCGCTTTGGATAAAAGCGTCTGCTAAATGACTAAATGTAAATTATAAAAATACACATTTAGTTACACAACAGTTTTAGGAGCCTACTTTTCTTTCTCACGGTTTCTTGTCCATTACAATGCAATGGAAGCTCATCTGCCAAATGGCACTATTTTAAATCATTAATCTCTGGGCGAGTGTGTGCTGTGTGGGCATTCAGATCCCCATAATGTTCGGCGGCTGACAGCAGCCATTTTCCATGGACGAGAGGAATGAAGAGGCCTGTTGACCCCATTCCACCACAATCTTCCCTCATCACACTGTGCGACTTCATTAACTCTCAGGGCAATTTCAGGACTTTTTCAAGGCGTTGTCATTATACACTGTGCTTTCAATTACACAAGCCTGCTGCTTAAAAGAAATCCAATGATAAAAGTTCTCTGAAAGCCAAAAGGTCATCTTCTCCTGTTAACTTTCAACTGGATGTTTTTTTACTCCTGATCTCAGTATCAGATGTGATCAATAATATTAGCTGAGTTTAAATCTTGTGCTTAATTGTTTTTCACACACATGCTTCACATAGTAGGAAGCAGAGGTAGGACCAAGTCATTATTTTGCAAGTCACAAGTAAGTCTTGAGTCTTTGCATTCAAGTCTCGAGTCAAGTCCCGAGTCAAGACAGGCAAGTCCAAGTCGAGTTGCAAGTCCTCAGCTGTAAGATTCAAGTCTTAAACAAGTAATTAGTGCTTTTTGCCCAAATTAGTGTCTCAGTATTAATTACCATATCAAATTCATAGTAATTTATGTCAGGAAGGCAGGTAGAATATGTTTGACATAGTTCAATTTCATGTGAGATGGATGCCTTTAGTAAAACTACTCAAGTTCAGTTTAGGGATTGTGCCAAAATAGGATAAACAGTGAAATTTTTTTTATTAGTAACAGAATAGCAAAGACAACATATTTTCATAGAAATAACAGATGCAACATACTCTGCATGAATAACACTTTAATAACACAGTAATAACACAAATGTAACAAAGGAATAACACAGTAATAACACAGAAACAGTTCAGTAATAACACATTAATAACGCAGTAATAACACAGAAATGACACAGGAATAACACAGAGACAACAGAAATAACACAGGAATAACAAAGTAATAATACAGGAATAACACAGAATTAACACATTAATAACATAGAAATAACACAGGAATAACTCTGTGACAACGGAAATAACACAGGAATAACACAGTAATAACACAGTAATAACACAGTAATAACAGAAATAACACAGGAATAACACAGGAATAACTCAGTAATAACACATTAATAACACTGTAATACCACAGAAATAACAGTGACAACAGAAATAACAGGAATAACACAAGATTAACTCAGTAATAACACGGTATTAACGCAGTAATAACACAGGAATAACACATTAATAATACAGGAATAACACATTAACAACACAGTAATAACAGAAATAACACAGTAATAACACAGGAATAACACAAATGTAACAAAGGAATAACACAGTAATAACACAGCAATAGTTCAGTAATAACACATTAATAACGCAGTAATAACACAGAAATGACACAGGAATAACAAAGTAATAATACAGGAATAACACAGTAATGACACAGTAATAACTCAGTAATAACACATTAATAACACATTAATAACACAGGAATAACACAGGCATAACACAGGAATAACAGAGTACTAATAAAGGAATAACACAGGCATAACACAGGAATAACACATTAGTAACACAGTAATAACTCAGTAATAACACAGGAATAACAGAGTACTAACAAAGGAATAACACAGGCATAACACAGGAATAACACATTAGTAACACAGTAATAACTCAGTAATAACACAGGAATAACACAGGCATAACACAGGAATAACACAGGCATAACACAGGAATAACACAGGCATAACACAGGAATAACACAGGCATAACACAGGAATAACACAGGCATAACACAGGAATAACACAGGCATAACACAGGAATAACACAGGCATAACACAGGAATAACACAGGCATAACACAGGAATAACACAGGCATAACACAGGAATAACACAGGCATAACACAGGAATAACACAGGCATAACACAGGAATAACACAGGCATAACACAGGAATAACACAGGCATAACACAGGAATAACACAGGCATAACACAGGAATAACACAGGCATAACACAGGAATAACACATTAATAACACAGGAATAACACAGGCATAACACAGGAATAACAGAGTACTAATAAAGGAATAACACAGGCATAACACAGGAATAACACATTAGTAACACAGTAATAACTCAGTAATAACACAGGAATAACACAGGAATAACACAGGCATAACACAGGAATAACAGAGTACTAATAAAGGAATAACACAGGCATAACACAGGAATAACACATTAGTAACACAGTAATAACTCAGTAATAACACAGGAATAACACAGGAATAACACAGTAATAAAGCAGTAATAACACATTAATAACACAGTAACCAACGCAGTAATAACTCAGTAATAACACAGGAATAACACAGTAATAACAGAACTAACACAGGAAATACACAGTAATAACACAGGAATAACACAGGAATAACACAGGCATAACACAGGAATAACACAGGCATAACACAGGAATAACACAGGCATAACACAGGAATAACACAGGCATAACACAGGAATAACACAGGCATAACACAGGAATAACACAGGCATAACACAGGAATAACACAGGCATAACACAGGAATAACACAGGCATAACACAGGAATAACACAGTAATAACAGAAATAACTCAGGAATAACACATAATAACGCAGGATTAACACAGTAATAACACAGAAATAAACCAGGAATAACTCAGTAATAGCAGAAATAAGAGGAATAAGACAGTAATAACAGAACTAACACAGGAAATACACAGTAATAACACACGAATAACACAGGAATAAATCAGTAAGAACATAAATAACAGGAATAATACAGGATTAACACATTAATAACACAGTAATAAGACAGGAATAACACAGTAATACCACAGTAATAACACACGAATAACACAGGAATAAATCAGTAAGAACATAAATAACAGGAATAATACAGGATTAACACATTAATAACACAGTAATAAGACAGGAATAACACAGTAATACCACAGTAATAACACACGAATAACACAGGAATAAATCAGTAAGAACATAAATAACAGGAATAATACAGGATTAACACATTAATAACACAGTAATAATTCAGTAATAACACAGGAATAACTCAGTAATAACCCAGTAATAACACATAAATTACACAGTAATAACATAGTAATAACATAAATTCTCAGGAATAACACATTAATAACACAGAAATAACACAGGAATAACTCAGTAATAGCAGAAATAAGAGGAATAAGACAGTAATAACAGAACTAACACAGGAAATGCACAGTAATAACACACGAATAACTCAGCAATACCACAGGATTAACTCCGTAAAAACACAGTAATAACGCAGTAACCAACAAAGTAATAACGCAGTAATAACTCAGTAATAACTCAGGAATAACACAGTAATAACACAGAAATAACACAGGAATAACTCAGTAATAGCAGAAATAAGAGGAATAAGACAGTAATAACAGAACTAACACAGGAAATGCACAGTAATAACACACGAATAACTCAGCAATACCACAGGATTAACTCCGTAAAAACACAGTAATAACGCAGTAACCAACAAAGTAATAACGCAGTAATAACTCAGTAATAACTCAGGAATAACACAGTAATAACACAGAAATAACACAGGAATAACACAGTAATGACACAGTAATAACTCAGTAATAACACAGTAATAACCCATTAATAACACAGTAATAAGACAGGAATAACTCAGTAATACCACAGTAATAACACAGGAATAACACAGGAATAAATCAGTAAGAACATAAATAACAGGAATAAAACAGGATTAACACATTAATAACACAGTAATAATTCAGTAATAACACAGGAATAACACAGTAATAACAGAAATAACTCAGGAATAACACATTAATAACAAGTCAAGTCAAGTTTATTTGTATAGCGCTTTTCATGATACAAATCATTGCAAAGCAGCTTTACAGCAAATTAAGTTTCTACAATATTTAGTGGTAGCTTATCAATAACAGGGTTAACAGAAATAACACAGGAATAACTCAGTAATAGTCAAGTCAAGTCAAGTCAAGTCTGCTTTATTGTCAATTCTTCCACATGTACAGCACATACACACAGAGAATTTAAATTGCGTTACTCTCAGACCCTTGGGTGCATACAGATAACATAAATACAGATTAAATACAAAATACAAAATACAACTATACAAAATACAACTATACAAATATACAAATAAGGTAAAATGTAAAAAATATATATATAAAGCACAAGGCATATGGAGGATAGAGTGCAAACCAGTAAAGTAAACAACAGTGCAGATATAGTGATGTAGTGCAAAAAAATATATAAAATAAAAAAAATTTGATTTGTAGTGCAAAAGAGCTTATTTCAGACTGATTAAAGTGACAGTGTGTGTGTGTATTTGGGAGGGGGGGAGTGGGAGAGTCCATCAGAGGGTCAGAGTCAGAGTTCAGTGGTGCGTGGGGCAGCCTGACTTAGCGAGATGTTGAAAATGTCTGTGAAGACATCGGTGAGTTCCACTGCACAGTCTCTCAGTACACGCCCAGGAATGTTGTCAGGACCCGGAGCTTTACGTGCATTGATCCTACTGAGGGATCTCCTCACGCTGTCCGGGGACAGCGTCATCACCTGGTCGCCGGGAGGAGGTGGAGTCTTCTGTGCAGTGGTGCTGTTTTGTGCCTCAAAGCAAGCGAAGAAGATGTTCAGTTCGTTCAGCAGAGAGATGATGCTGACACAGCAGAAATAACAGGACTAACACAGTAATAACAGAAATAACACAGGAAATACACAGGAATTTCTATCAAGCTCCTCGAAGTAGAAAGTCGTTAGAAGGCCGTGAGAGGAATCATGCAATATGGATGCAGACAAACTCATGAAGACAATCATTCAAAAATGCTGTGCTACCATCCTTTATAAGAATAACAAAGACAAAATCATTTAATAGAAAAAAATGTTGTATGTTAAATGTTAAGTTTATAATATGCATAGTTGATCGCTAAATTTATGGGCTGTGTGCGCTACTGGCCTACAGACTGATTTACAACACATGAATTCATTCATTTATCCTGAAAGAAATGGAAGTGACATGAGTGCCTGCAAGAGAAAAATTGAGTAGCCTATATTTTATAGTTATATATATATAGCAGCGGTCACAGTGATGATGAGGCGAGCACCAGTGAAGTTTCTTATGCCCGCTCCGTGTGTCTGTTGGGTCGCGAGCTTTTCACGAGTGGAGATCGCTACTAGACGAATCATGTCATTTGTTATTTTTATTATCTCTGTTCTCTTTTGTCATAATTTATGCTATTACTCCAGTAATTTATACTAGCCTATCCAGTGCTCCCTGAACGTAGTCTCTGGCTTATTGCCAGTCAAGCGCAACGCTGCATTGATCTGATCATAAAGTCTATCCGAGTCACAGGGCTCAAGTCCAAGTCAAGTCTCGACTCATTGCTGTCAAAGTCTAAGTCGAGTCTCAAGTCTTCGGCTGCGTTTACACTGCAAGTCTTAATGCACAGATACGATCTTTTGACCATATCCGACTTTTTGGCACATCTGCATTCACTTTAGACACGACTGGTATCCGATATGTTTACATTAATTCCAACCCAAAAGGATTGTCTGCAGTGATCGCTTTATGTACATGGTAGGCTAGACCCTCCGGTTTTAAATGGCCGTGCTATTAAAATTATTTACATAATTCACGTAGAATGGCCATTATTATTTCCCAGCATGGACAACCGCTGTCATGGATGTTTTGCAGCACAAAATCTAACTGAACGGATCAAGACTGGAAAATAATGGTAATTTTAATTTGTTAGACTATTTTATCTACAGCTCGTTAGAGGTAGAATTCTTTAGTGAAATAAAGATGATATTTATTGAAATGAATTTGATTTAATTAAGGAGAGAGAGAGAGAACGAATGAACGCATGCGCCCACGTGCTGTAACACCCCTGTGGACTGTTTGTTGTGGTTTCTTCCCCTTGTGTTGGTTTAGCCCGTCTAATCATTAGTTAATTACCCTCATTGTGTTCACCTGTCTGCCCCTCGTTATCTGCCCTATAAGTTCCTGTCTCTTGTATTCTAGTGTTGTCGGTTATTGTGAATGTTACCCCGAGTGTGTGAGTCTCATCTACCTGAATCTGCCTTGTTGTCGCTACATTAAATCTCCTTATGTGAATCCTTGTCGTCCTCGTCATCCTGCCTGCCTCCACACACCTGGTCCGTGACAGAATAACCAACCCAAAAGTAAAGTATAGCAGCGTCTTTCCCCTCATTTGTTTTTTCCAATTTTTGTCAGTTTTTATTTAGTTTTTCTATGGATTACCACGCATTCCAATGTGACAGTGCCCACCACGAGGGAGCAAGCCGTGGACGGTGTGAGCGCGGAGAAGAGCTCCGCTCCCTGCATCATGGCTGAGAGTGAGCAGAATATGGAGAGCGGTCAGTGCCAAAACGAGGAGGAGAGACCTCTGGATCCCCAGCTCAGCCCGGGAAGGGCTCCTGATCCCCAGTCCTGCCCAGGAAGGGCTCCTGATCCCCAGTCCAGCCCAGGAAGGGCTCTTGATGTTTCGTTCAGCCCAGGAAGGGCTCCTGATCCCCAATCCCGCCCATAAAGGGCTCCTGATCCCCAGTCCAGCCCAGGAAGGGCTCCTGATCCCCAGTCCAGCCCAGGAAGGGCTCCTGATCCCCAGTCCAGCCCAGGAAGGGCTCCTGATCCCCAGTTCAGCCCAGGAAGGGCTCCGGATGTTTCGTTTAGCCCAGGAAGGGCTCCTGATCCCCAGTTCAGCCCAGGAAGGGCTCCGGATGTTTTGTTTAGCCCAGGTAGGGCTCCTGATCCCCAGTTCAGCCCAGAAAGGGCTCCGGATGTTTCGTTTAGCCCAGGAAGGGCTCCGGATCCCCAATACAGCCCAGAAAGGGCTCCAGCCCAAGAGCTCTCTCCAATGCCCGCTCCTCAAAGATGCCCGCCCACCCGCTCCGGCCTCCTCCAGCGTCACCATGGTCTGAGTCTCCCTCACCTCGGCTCCTAGCTCCCTCACCTCCACCGTCACCCATCGATCCATCAGCTCCACCGTGTTCCCTCGTCCCTCCGGCTCCGCTTTGGTCAGGCGTCGACCCGCCATCGCCTCTGAACTCCTCTCCTCTGGCTGCACCTCATCGCTCTGTCCTACCGGCTCCGTTGGGCTCCTTCCTTCTGTCAGCTCCACCTTGGTCCTCAGTTTGCTCCGGCTCCGCCGTGGATCTCTGGATCTCCGCCTTGGGCGCCAGAGCTAGTCGGTGGACATTGCTCCACCGTGGGCCACTATTATAGCTGTGGCCAGGGTCCCACCTGGCTCCTCCTGCTCCGGTTCCCTCCTGTCGTCTCCCTGGCTCCTCCCTCCATCGTCACCTCCCTGGACTCTGTTAGCCGTCCTCCTCCTGGAAGGCCGTCCTCCGCCGGAACCTCTGCCTGCTAGCCCTTTGTCTTCCCCTGTCACCACCTCGCATCCTCTGCTTTGTCCTCCTCCTAGTCCCCCTCTGCCCCTCCCTCTGTTTCTACGGTGCGATAAACTATTTTATCTACAGCTCGTTAGAGGTAGAATTCTTTAGTGAAAGAAAGACGATATTTATTGAAATGAATTTGATTTAATTAAGGAGAGAGAGAACGAATGAATGCATGCGCCCACGTGCTGTAACACCCCTGGGGACTATGGAGCCAGATCGGCCTCAAAAATAACACATTTGCAAAACAAAATTCATAAATGCACAGCACAATTTACATTTACAAAATCCGATTCGTAAATTCAAAACACAATTCATAAATACACAAGTAAAAGCATAAATATTTCCCCAAATGCTCACACAAATGTGAGAGATTTCAGCACGGAGGATGAAAACCACGCTCAACGAGTGAGTAAAGTCGTTTTTTTTTATCTGATGGCATTTTCTTATGACCTTTAATCATAAGAAAAATCAGATAAAAAAAACTACTTTACTCACTCGTTGTGTGTGGTTTTCATCCTCCATGCTAAATCTCTTCGCTTGCGTGTGTTCGCTGTTTTTAATGCCTGATCAAAAGTTACTGTGAGCCTGATACTACTACTAACAACAACAACAGAACACATTACATAATTGTTGTTATTAAATGAAATATCTGGACATTTAACACTTATTTGATAATATTACAGATTGAGAAACTTTGGTGTAGAAGACAGCAGGCTAACCGGGTAGAAAATAAATCAATCATAATGTGATTTTGTAGAAATTGTAATCAGGTGCTAAAAAAAAAAAGAGTACCCACTAAAATGTCTTTATATCAAGGACCCGATCATGGAACAATGCACAGTACAAGCGCAGCTTGAGCTTCTTGAGTCTGTTCAGTAAAGAGCGTTTTGATTGGTGGATTAAAAGCTCACCGCGATTGGCTGAACGGAACATCCTCCAAAAAAAGATATTTATTCATCTTAACCTGCCAGGAAGGTCTCAAAAATACCACACACAAATTCAAAGCAGTCCACGCATGTGTGATGATTTGTAAATGCAGATTCAACGATCCATAAATACATGTACCATTATTCATAAATGTGTGATGGAAATTAATTCAAGAAATTTATATATACATATTTGTGTAAACATTTTAAATTTATTTAGGTAAGATGCATTTGTGTGAGCATTTGGGGAAATATTTATGCTTTTACTTGTGTATTTATGAATGTTTTGAATTTACGAATCGGATTTTGTAAATGTAAATTGTGCTGTGCATTTATGAATTTTGTTTTGCAAATGTGTTATTTTTGAGGCCGATCTGGCTCCATAGGGGACTATCACACAGAACACTCCAAGTCAAAGGGACAGAGAGAGGCGCTTTGTTAAAAGAACAGTAGGTGAATCATGGATAAATTATGCCCTCTACTGAAACTAATGTGCTACAGCTGAATACAGACAGTTACCAATGGACTTCAGCAAACAGTGGCTCACAGCAAAACAAAGGCATGAAGACACAAAAGGAGAACTCTTGCAAATCTTGTTTTTCGATTTGTTTTTATTTTTTATTCCGTTTCATCAATCTATTTATTATGGTAATCAAAATTATATTTGAAAAAAAAAAACTAAATTATGTTTTATTAACAAGGTTCGGGAGGAGCACGATCAGATAATCAATCAGTCTGGCCCAGGTGGAGCTCGTCAGCTAATCACCTTAACAAGCACATACGTGTATATATACAGCCAACTTACCTCAGTTCCACGAAAGTTTTCCAGCATCCCGCCTCCACCCCAACACCTCACTACTATTCTAATTTCCTCCCAGTCTTGGGATGGGGGGGGTTCTCTGGGTTTGGGCTTACCCCGAGCTCGGAGCCCTCCCTCTGGACAGCACGCCAAATATGCTACTAATTGCTTAATTACATTATATGTTAGTGTGAACTCGTGAATAGTACTTTCACGTAACAATTTAATTTGAAGTCAGTTCTGAAACACTTTTTTCAAGAAAACATAAGCATTATGCAAGCATCTTGACCAACCAGGCAGAAACAAAGTTGTTCATTCATGATGCACTCCAATAAACGATGTTCATCTGTCTAAACAGATAAATAAACTCTCTTTCTCTTTTCCCTATCAGTGGTTTGAAATGATATATGAAGTGCCACAGACGGCTTTCCAGAGAGACAAATGCCAGTGACTCGCTCTGAAATGTCAGACGTGACAGTCGGAGACATGCCATGAGAATCTCTGCCTGACCAATTTGAAGCCCTCCTGATCACAAACTGGCTGACTGTCAAGATAAAGGACAATTTTGAAATATCTCTCTATGACAAATATGAAGGTAGTGAAGGTACTGCATTGCTGTTGAAGATCTTCTATAATGCTGGTATATGATAGGATGCAGGATGAACCCTGTAAATGATGATACAATGGCAGCTGAGCACAAGGAACTGGTTTTGTGTTGTAAATACTGGGCAAAGTTACAAAATGAATACAAAGAAGCATTGTTAGTCAGTGTTTGGTGCTGTACTGAATGACTGGTCTGACAGAACAGTTCAAGCTTTAGGGTTGAACAATACATTTTCAAGACCCATCCTGTTGTTTGTGATTGTTGGATAAGGATTTTTATGAAACCCATCTTGATTAAAACCCATCTAAATCACTGAATTAGCCGGTTCTATATGCTTCATTAAAGAGAACTGACTCAAAAGAATGACTCTCTTATAAATCGTACATCGTGTTAATATCCATGAGAGCATTCACTCTCAGGTTAAATATTGTAGACCAACAGCAGAGAATAAACAGAAATACCTATTTTAGCAACGGGCGAAGCTTCAAAACCTTTATGAATCATTTGTTTCGAATCAGTGCTTCGAAACGCATATATTAACAAAAGGTCACGTAGACCTAATTTTAGTTTATCATTGCATTTACAATACAGCAGATGACCTTGCGGAGTTTCAAGCGTTCCAAAACAGTGAATCACTTCGCAACTGATTTGCAGTTTCAAAAAGTTTTGTTTTTCCCACCACAAATGTATAAATTTCCATTATTTTTAAAATTCCATGCCAGTTGCAGCTTAATAAAAGACCGTCTTGAGAACTAGGCTAGTGGTTATCTGTCGGATTCAAATTGGATTAATCTACGGTTTTACGTACCGACTTATGACGTAACGAACGTTATCACCTGTCTTAAAGAAGAAAAAAAAGTATCTGAAGAAATTGTAAGACTACTCTAAGAAGTTTAAGCAACTGGGCAGCTAACCGGTAGTACTGACTTCCCTTTGGGAATATTGACTTTAATCAAGTTAAGCCAACAGAAGTTTTTATTTAAGGAAGTCACATTAGTCAAATACATTATTTTATTCAGTCACAGTGTAATGTGATACACAAATACACAAACATACTCACATTCACAATGTCTAAAATCTCAATAATGTACCAAACCAATAACCCCCTAAATTACAGTTTAATTCACAGCATAAGACAAATACAATAGAGGTTAGGATACAAATTTAATCCTGTTAAAATTTCATGTTGGGTTTAAGAACAATTTAATTTATTAAACAGCAGTGCTTTTATTCCATAAAAATTTGATGGTTGGTGCACATATAAATTTACAGTGTATATATTAACAAGCTGGTCAAGAACTGTATAATCAGTGTTACACTTGAAGGCGTTTTTTCGTCATGGTCACCTCTGATGAACTCATGCATCGGGTCACAAACGTCCTGCACCTGCTGGAATAGTCCTCTGGACAGTCTCTGTATAGACTCACATGGGCTGGGGTGATGAAATCAAAACTTTCAACTGTCAGCCCTTTCTCGCGCAACACTTTAACCATCTTCTCCACATCCCTGTACCTGATCACCCGGTCTGCTCTAGAATAGAGGTACATCTGAGGCCAAGGTGCCGGGTGCTCCATCATGGCATCATAGTGGTTCTTGTGAAAGTACTTGGTCACAGGATACAAAACAATCCTGAGAAGGAAAATGGCCACAGCAAACAGTGCCAGGAGGAAGTACTGCAGTAGCACATTGATTTTGGGTCCCAAGGTGGATTTGAGTGCTCTGAGCGCTCCTATAACATTTTGACTGCCCGGGGCACTGTCCACAACCGTGCCCACCACATACAGAGTGCTGAACTGATTTTGACTGTGCAGTAACTCAACGATGTAGCGGTAAAGCATGAAGCCCCCATTGCTGAACACATGGAAGAAAATTGGGTTGTTCTCCACCTCATAGTCAAACAGAAGTTCAAGTAATTTTTGCGCAGTGCTTCTTAGTTCCTTGTAGCCCAGTGATTCTGAAATAAAAACTGTCTTCAAAGGAGCTGTGTAGCGTAGAGTCACACATCCCTACCAAGAAAAGTGAAGCTGTTATAAGTACTCTATGCATGGGTGTAACTATGGTCCACCTTTATGGGTGACCGTGATTTCACCAAGTACAACATGTTCCTGGATCAACATTCCAATTAACCAGTCAGAATTGAGAGATAACTTTTCAGGAAATATCTGTTTTAGGCTTGCGATCAGGGTTAGGTGCTTCTACACCTTTTGTAATCAGCTATCATTTCACACTGATTTTAGGAATAAATTATGGGTAAGGATAGGTTTAGGGGTAGGGATTGGGTTTAGTCTATACTTTTGGACAGTAATGTTGATCCTGGATCAACAAAAGATGTTGATCCAGGAACATGTCTTGCTTGGCAAAATTACGGCGACCACCTTTATGTCCCAATGGATTGACCTTTAATAAAATAATCAGATTTCATATTTTTCTTTTTTGTTAGATTAAGGTCAAATTAAAACTTAGATTTTTTTTTCAAATGGCAAATTTACACAGATTTTAATGTCATAAGGCCTGTTCACACAAAGAATGCGAACCATAGTGATAAGTATATCTATAACTATATTAGTCCACACTAACAGATGATAATGTTCTGTTCATTATAAGCGTGCACTGAAGTTACATCATCTGCTGCTTTAAATGATCAAAATCTTTAAACTTAGGTGGATTCTGATTGGCTATCAATGTTTTTACTGTTCATCAGCTGAAAAAAATTTTCAGAAAGTGATTTCAATTACATTGTTCCTCCATGTCAGGGGTAGGCAAGTTCGGTCCTAGAGAGTCACAGTCCTGCAGAGTTCAGCGCCAACCCTGAAAAAAACCTCACCTGCCTATAGCCTTAGTAATCCTGAAGACATTGATTAGCTTGTTCAGGTGTGTCTGATTAGGGTTGGAGCTGAACTCTGCAGGACTCCGGCTCTCTAGAACCAAACTTGCCTACCCCTGCTCCATGACATTATCATTACAGCTGTGATGTGGACCTATTCTCATAGAAGTTATAGGTTACAGTATTACTAAATATTATTAAAATTAATATTAAACCTATGATGATCCAAGAGTGAAATAATTAAATTACAATTATTTTGAGTAAAAAACATTTAAACACCAAGTATAGACTATCTGAAAATTCTGCTTCTAATGATGTTTTCTCAGAAGTTATTAAAGTTATAATGCTCGATATGAAACATGAGACATATGATGTTTGATTAACATCAATAAAAATATAATATACAAATATTATCTTTAGATAGATAGATAGATAGATATGCATAATTTCCAATGTAGTTGTGAAAATATTTTTTCTTTGTTGGTATCTGGTATACATTAAATAGTATGCATTATTTAATGAACAACAAAAATTCATAACACAATGTTGTGAAAAGCACACTGTAATAGAAATGCTCACATTTTGTAAAAACACAAAAATTACAATTCCTCTGTGGTGCATATTTGTAGAGAAAGTAACATACTAGTGAGAGTGTGAAAAGTGCGCTTAAGAGAAATTCTTTTCTAAAAGCCCACATGACCAATAGTGACCATAACTGAAGAAACAACAACATGTGTATGTTCGCAGGGCATAGGAAAATGTCTCACCTGTTCATTATAAATAGAACTGTATTTGGCGAGATGTTTGTCTCTACTGCCCGCCCAGCCTAGCAGAATAACGACTGGCTCCTTTGATCCGCGCCAGTGTTTCTCTGTCAAGACAGGAATAATGTGTCCAAACAACAAGGATCCCGTGATACGCACATACAGTATGTGAAATGAGTGCCACATTCCTATTGAAGCTTTCCCATTTAACATCTGTAAATTAAGGTTTAAACACAGCTTGCAGGCTTCCATTCATATGAGCAAGGAATTGGGCAACAAGGCAACCTAGAGCTGCTGTCAGCCTCAGAAAAGCACTTACCTGAGGTCAGTGCCTCTGGAAATACAATGTTGTAGTCTATACCATCATCCCCCATGTTGACGGTTATTTCCTCAATCGTCTGTCTTCCATTAATAATTCACTTCAAACGAGTGTCGAATTTCACTGCTCTTGTGCTGCTGAGAGGACAGTCACAGTCAGGGGCAATACACAATAACACATCCCGAGTGAAGCAGGCAACATCAGCGTGCTATTGTTTCATACAACATCCGGGTCAAGAGACAAGTTCAAAACAAAGGCTCTTTAAAGGCACTTTTTGCTAAAAGATGAATATTTGTTCATTAAAATTTAAACCGATTGAACAATGGATATCCTGTTTAAAATAAAAAATGACAACTTCTCATTGTTAAATATTTACAGTTAGCAGACGCTTTTATCCAAATTGACTTACAAATGAGGACAATGGAAGCAATCAAAATCAACAAAAGAGCAATGATATGCAAGTGCTATAACAAGTCTCAGTTAGCTTAACGCTGTACACATAGCAAGGTTTTTTTAAAATAATATAATAAATAAAAAGCAAACAGATAGAATATAAAAATAATAGAGCAAGCAAGAGTTAGAGGTATTTTTGCTTTTGTTAATTGTATAATAAATGAAAAGAAAACAGATAGAATACAAAAAGATTAGAAAGCAGTTAAGTTAGTTTTTTTAAAGAAAACAAGCAGCAAATGAATAGAGTGCAAGTCTAAAAGGGACAAGTGTTTTTTAAGAATAAAATTAGAATAGAGAGTGCTAGAGTTAGAGAGGGTCAAATAAAGTTTATAAAATATAAAGTGCAAGTTCTGACAGTCTTCTACTAAATGAAATTCATACATTTTTTATGTATTTTAATTGTCTAAATATTTTAGCGCCACTGTAGGAATCGTCTAAGTTGTGTATATGAGACCAAATTAATGTATTTACAGTACTAAGCAATTTTCAAACATTTATGAATCAGGCATTTCAAACACCAATTCAAAGTCCAATTTACTCCTCAACCAAATTTGCCATTTGTCCCCTTGCAAAACTAAATGTGACCTTATATTCACTTTAAATGTGAGGTTAAAACTTTTGGTAAATAACCTTTAATGCCTGTGTGAGAACTGTTAACATTTTGGACCCCAGATATAAAACATGAAAAAGCACTAAATTTTTCTGGATTTGTTTTATTGCGACACAACAACTAGAAATACAATGAATGTTAGAAATAAACAAGACTACTTAAGATATTTGTATATGCTGTTTTATTGAAATAAAAATGATGCCAAACATCATTTAGACACATTTACTCAACTATTAAAATCCACACCAGAATATCCTCAGATTAAACAAAGGGAAAAAAGATGGTTATTATAAAGGTTTTAATAAAAAGAAAGTAATTAACAAACGCTTACATTTTATGAAGGAAATCATTGAAGTTAATAAATGCATCTGCTAAATTCACACAAACCTGAAAATCGTTTAATTTCAAAAACAAAGTTCACAAAACTAACAAGACAGAGGCTTGTAAAGTAAAGAAGGGCATGTGAATATATATTTAAATTAAAAAAAAGAATAGGTCAAAGCAACTACTAAAATTACTAGTACCAAAGTTACTCTGAAGCACTGCATCATTCCCTTTCTTTCCCCCCAAGGAGCAAAGCTTTCCCATCAGACAGAGACTCGCCATCGGCTGCATCTGTTTCAAAAGTAATAGACGGCACCGGTGCGCTTACAACTTTGTGCTTCTTCTCCGGCTTCTGCCCACTGGAGCTGTTAGTACTTGACCCTGGTGAGAGAATGGCAGTATCTGTAGAGATCTCCGTGGACACACGACGACCAAAGGTCAGGGAATTGACGCTGGAACCATCAGCCTCACTCTCATTCCAACAAGAATCACTATCTGAAGCAGAAGACAAGCGCGTCTTCCCCCAGCGGCCATTAGCTCGTGCAGCATTGCCGATGCTAACCCCCAGAGAGCACTGGCTGGTGAGGGTCGGACGACGGGAACTGACACTTCCGGAACTAAAAGAGGAACGGAGATCCTTCTCTTTGACACGCAAGATGGGGCGGAGAACCGGAATGTAACGGGCAATAGCCGCCCGATACTTCGGATGCGTAATTGCATAGATGATGGGATTATGGATGGCTGAGGCCTTGGCGATCACAGCAGGTACTGAATTCATGTAGGGAGTCAGGAGGTGGGAATAGCCAGCCGTGGCTGTGAGGGCCACCACGGAGTAGGGTGACCACGATATTACAAAAAGCAAAATGACCAGGAGGGCGACTTTCGCCATCTTCCATTCATTTTGCATGCGTTCATACACCTTGTGCGTTTCCCCACAATCCAACTCTCGTATTTCCTTCCCCGCAGCTCGGATAGCTTGGAAAATTCCAAAGTAGCAGCTAGCAATAATGCCTAGTGGGATAAAGAACACAAAAATGAAGAGCAGGATGGTGTACGCACGCACTGAAGGAGTGAAGGTCATATAGTCCCAAGAACAGGAAGTCTGAAGACCCTCTGGAACATAAGCACTCCAGCCAAAGAATGGTGGAAGGCTCCAGCCCAGGGAGTAGAGCCACACGACAGCCAATACCGCACCTGCTTTGTGTCGACTAACTCTGCCTACAAGGGCGAGAGGCTGAGTTATGGCGAGGCAGCGATCGGCAGCTATGGCAGTCAAAGTCATCATGGAACAGATCCCAAAGAGAGCGCCGCAAAAGGCGTAGAGCTCACAAGAGCGCTCGCCGAACACCCAGCGCCTGTGCAGGCTGGCTGTGAAGAACACTGGTGACTGGGTGAGGGACATGAAGAAATCAGCTACAGCCAGGTTCACCACAAACATGTTCCCTGCGGTGCGAAGAGTACGGCTACGGCAGAACACGTAGACCACCAGTGCGTTTCCAATCACTCCGGTGATGCCTACTATTAAGATGACAGAGCCGATGATGTAGTGGGCATGATCAGGAACATCCACGGTGGGGAACGGGTGTGGAGGCTCATGGTGGTGGCTATGGGTCGGCCCATGGAAAGGCACATGGAGCAACTTGTAGCTCCTGCTGCCCAATGATTCCTTAAAGCCTGCAGTGCAGTTGATGTCTCCAGGAGCACAATGATGCCCTCTCCATGAGGAGTGATGGCTCATGTTGTGAGGTTTGATGTCTTAGAGTCGTAAATTATTGTATACAAAAGCGATGGTAATAGTATTAAGAGAAGTGAAAAAAGCGGTTAAATTCTCATGTTAAATAATAAACAGTGCTGTTCTCCTCTCTGTGTCAGTCTGTGAATGGTGGCACAATACATTAGCTTTTTATATACTAATCAATGCACCACCAAGTTATTATTGATCAGTAAGTAGTTTGTGGCATGGCCTGCTGTAATGGACAAAAATTGTCACTTGGCCTATGGTTACGTTAAAAAAGTACTCTAAATATTTTGAACTTGTTAAAATCATCTGGATGATTTTGCTTTAGTCTTTTTTTGTAAGAAATAAGAAGATACATTTGTATAGAGTGTTGGCAAACTTTACCCTGTGAATACGAGCTAAAATTATGTATAATATTGATAATTAATGGGACTGACCTAGAGAAAGAGATAACATTATTTCAAGTTTGAATGTTTCATTTGAAATGTTGGCAGTGAGTTGGATAACCCTGTGAGAGGTAAAGGAGGAAATGAAGACCATGAAAAGCGGTCTTTATTTTATTAAATATAAAAATGCTTCCACTGTTTGTTGTTTAGAGAAGTAAATTAGGGCAGCTGTTGATGGAAAAAAGCACTTTTTGACCCAAAATAAGGATGTATGGATTGTTTGAGTGGATGCAGTGAGCCAAATCAATTTATGCAATGTCAAAGTGGAGCACAATGACTGCTCCAATAAAGACTGATTAACATCCCTCATCATGGGAACTGCTCACTGACCTGAACATGAACTGAAATGATTCTCCCTGTTCCATTTAAATAATGATCAGCCTATAGCCTTCAATCTTTTTAACAACAAGGACTTGGCCTACTTTAGAAAAAAAACAGATGAATGTGTCTTTGCAGTCATTATTAAAACTGAATATAGTTTTATTTTGACCTTGAGTTTAGTAAGTGGCAAAAAAGTATGTGAACATGCCGTTTCTAGTTAATGGGCAAACTATTTGGCCAGGCCCTTTAAATCCAGGGAAATCTCAAAAATACAATGACATACAATGACATTCTTTAGAATAGTGTGCTTCCAAATTTGTGACAACAATTTGGAGAGAGCCTTTTTCTCCTACAGCATGACAATGCCCCCTTTGTGCACAATGCAATTCCCATAAATTAATGATTTACTGAGGAAGAACTTGACAGGCCTACACAAAAGCCCAGACATGAACCCCACTGAACACCTGTGGAATAAACAGTAATGCTGACGGCAAGCCAGTCCTCATCATCCTATCAGTTTCTGACCTCACTGACACATGTCTGATTCTCATAGACATATTTGAGTACTTACAAGAAGAGTGGAAACCATTCATGCCAAAGGATATTATATTAAATGCTCAACAACCATATAAAGAGTTGGTGAAAGTTACTTTTAAAAGTAATGCATTACAATATTGCGTTACTCCATAAAAAAGTAACTAATTGCATTACTCAGTCCCTTTTTATTGAAAGTAATGTGTTTTGTTATGTTTGCGTTACTTTTTGTCACCTGAGCTGGGCTTGTTTATTTATTTTTAATAATAAAAAAAAACTTTCACCATAAAAGTAAGACTAGCCTCAGCCTGAAGGAAGTGCCTCTGCACCTCACTCCCAATTTCTCTCAACACAGGGGCAGCAGTGGTGTCAGTGAATAAATGCAAAACAAAGTAACCTGCATTACTTATTTGAAAAAGTAACTCAGATATTGTCTTGTAAACTTAAAAGTAATGCATTACTTTATTAGTTATTTGAAAAAAAGTAATCTGATTACGTAACTAAATAAATGTTATTTGTAATGCGTTACCCCTAACAATGACAACCATATGTGATGGGTATCAACATACATTTTGGCTATATAGTGTAAAACAACTTTATAGGACATTTTACATAACTGGTTGACTTCATTCAAAATAAATGACCTTAAGATATCACTCATCAACTAACCATTTTATATGATTTGTAAATGCTGGCAAATGAACCAAAGAACATTAATCAGGCATGGTTAACTTTTTTAAAATTAATATTAGTTCATCTTAAAGCTGCAGTCCGCAAGTTTTGCCTCTTTGTCGCCATCTCTGTTTGAAAACCTGGAAGTGCAGCTGTGTGCGAAATTATCTAGCTTGAGTGGGTTGTGAGTCGGCATGGCTCCAGCGCGGATGAATCTAATGTTCTGAAGAGTATGTGTGGCAGTCAGTCACCGCACCGGTGTGGATATTTACTGTACTTCGCAATCAAAGATTCTAGCCTACATCTTGGAATATGACCCAAATAAGAATTTTCACCATACATTGCCATCTGAACAAGTAAGTAACAAGTCTGCCACGTTTGTTCTGACCAACTGAGGAAAAAAGCATTACCATAAATCTCGCTACCAATGGTGATTAAATCTAAAGATCGGTTAGCTCATATCACATCAAACCGTTCAAATTATTATTATTGTTATACTTTATTCTCAAATGATTCATGTTAACAACATCAGCATTGCGTCACTATGTGTATGGTGTGTATCACCGTGTAGATTTCAATATTTGTACAGTCTAATCTAATTGTCATACTCTTCGAATTTCATATTAAGAAATTATTTTAACCCAAAAAGCTAATTATGCTCCCTTGGAACTGGTTTTCTTTAAAATACAAATCTTTTTAATCGCAGGCTATAATGAAGCACATTTATAACTGGAATATAATTTAATTTCATTCACATGTGTTTCATAAACATAATCCTTTATGGATTACAATTCGCCATCAAAATTATACATTTAATTATTCCAGCTGCTGTAATAAAAGGCTATAAATGATCCGCCACCTGCAGGATCCTCACATGCGATAGCCTAGTAGCCGCCGGAACAACTTCATGTTTACAGACGTGACGTAATGACGCAGTGCCATGCTCGAATTTCCCTCGAAAACCTACCCATACCACTCAAATTAGAAAACATTATTATAAGCTAACCGTTGTGAATCGGGCTAAAGTAAGGCGATAGTTTTGAACACTGGCTGGTTATGTACTTGCCTAAATATTGATTTCGGATCATTTTTAACCAAAATAGTTACGGACTGCAGCTTTAACTTAAAAAAAATATTATTCATATCCATTTTTAGAAATCTTTAGAAATCCTTTAGAAATGTATTATTTTATTTTAAAAATATTTTTATAGACTAAACCTTAAAAATTAATATTTTTGTGGACTTCCACACTAGAAAGCTGTAATAATTACATTGTCAAGTGCACTATGTCATTCAAGAATGTCTGTCTCACAGGCTTGTAGGTCGAGGTAGGTAATGTTGCTGGTGGTAATCTGTGATATTTTCGGTTGATGGTCTGTGTCTTTACTTTCAGGGGTACCAGCATTCTTAAGGCACTTGCCAGGTTTATGCACAGTTTCCTTGATGCATCTGATCCCATTTCTCATTCCAGTCCACATCTGGGACTCAATCTCAGAGCTGGATGTGGTGAAATAAGACACATACATTTTGATTCCACATATGTAAAATTTGCTTGAGCAATATATCAACAGAAGAGAAGAGTAGCTATTAGGATGTTAATTTGTCAGATATTTACCTGTACTTTGATGATGGTTCTGCTCCTTGTGCTAGTAAATACGGATCAAAAAGAACAGTTTCTGTATTGGCCAAACAAAACCCATTGGCCCTTCTTACATCTGTAGAAAAGCAATATATATATTAGCTTAAAAACTAGTTTAAAATCAAGTATCAGTTCAAGATCAATACAACATTAGAACTCACGAACACACCAGCTACAGTGACAGGACTCTGGTAGAGAGGCTGGATTGGTTCATACAGGGTTTTCAAAGTGTAGTCAAGAGGAGAAGTCTTGAAAAATGTAAGAACTGCCTCAGAGTGAGAGAACTGGAAAATAAATTACTTGCATAATTATTTACAATAGGGCATCAATACATTTATGACTGACAGTGAATTGATAGGCTAGTCTAATGTAGCACCTTTTGTGGCATTTTTATTATATTTCTCAGTAATTTTTCCACTTCATCCAACCTCGTTTTAACGTTATTGTTTTCCTCTGCTTCTTTTATCCTCTGTAGTGCTGATAAAACATACACACATAGAATAATGAAGTCTCTAATCAGTTAAATGACCACTTATTTCAAATGTCACAAATGTGCATAAATGTCATACCCTTAAGCATCATTGGTTGAGACAAACGTCCTCTGTCGTCTGGAAATGATATACTTAAATTCTTAACAAGTTTCACTAGATCGTAATATCTCCTTCGCAGATATGTCATGCTTTTTTCAGACCATTCAGTCCTAATCTCGAAAAACTCCTCTTCTTCTCCAGCAGCACCAACAGCGAAGCGCTCGAGACCAACGACCCAACAGTCCTTTACGGTTAGCTGAGGAAAGGTCTCCATATTAACACCTGCCATAACGGACTCGCATCATAAACACATGAAATAGTAATTAAAGTAATAAGAAATGTATTCCGCTGCAAAAATTAAAAAATACAAATGATAACACGACGAATATCTCATCAAAATTAGATGGGGCTTATTATCTGATACAAGTTCGCAAATCTTCTGACACGAGCTGAACAAACTTCAAACTCCTCTGCTTTTCTCTTCGCCTGCAGACAATGAGCTCTGAAAGCTCCATTTGTGCACATTCCCTGTGAATTCTCTTCCAAAATTAGGAATTTCGCAAGTGGGAGCGTTCACACATCGATTAAGTCGATGGAGGTCTAGTCTGTTATCTTGCTGGATGCAAGAAGGCGTTCCTATTCTGCCGCAGCATCCAATTGCATCAGGCGGCAGGTCACTAGCTGCAATTTCATTGGTTGTTGCTACAGCGTATCGATCGCTGCTCGTTTGCATAAAGTTGAGCTCGAGGTGAGAAGTGTCATTGAAAAAAAATGAGACCCATAGAGGATGTTAACAGAAAAGATGTTAAAATCAACGATAGCCTTAAAACACTTAATTAAAACAAAACGACAAATTAAAGCTTCCATTCCTCTGATAATATGAGTTTGGCTGCTCGTGCGTTGAGCAACAGGTGAAATAATCCAGTTTCTATTGGATTGGTAGTAGGATTTGCTTGTCGTTTTAAGATCAGTATTACGCTTGCTGCATCATGGGTCAATCCTTTAATCGCTTTCTATTTTAAAACTATAATTAACCACTCACCGAAATAGAGCAAGTAACATTCACCTACATTCCACTGAACGTATTAAACCATGACTTGAGTTAATGTGTCAGTGCTGAGGTGATCTATTCTTATTTAAAACCATGAAATAACATTTCACTAGCAGCACATGGAATTTACTGAATCATTACAAGAAGTTTGCATAATTAACAAAACAATACTTTGCTTTGTCACAGTAAAATTTAGCTTAAAAGTTTTATTAGAAATCATAAATATCATTTGGAAGGCTGTGCTCTTTGAGAAGGTGCGGTTTGGGAACCAGAACAGTTCCTCTGCTCCAGTGCTGCGGTTTGTTCAGCACTGTGATGTTTCCTCTTGTGTCGCACCAGCAGCTGGCGGTCTGGTGTGGAATACCGGCACAAGTGACAAGGGAATGACTCTCCAGTGTGATGACGCCGTGAATGAAGGTCTACGCTCTTCTTCTGGATGCTGAAGTGAAATGCAGAGCCTCACTCTTAGTTACAGATGTAGAATGAAACAAGTGTAGCCTGTCAACTTTATGACAAATTAATGTATGTACCTGCTGTAAGGACAGTACTGGCAGCGGTAAGGCTTTTCTTGTGTGTGTGTCCTTAAGTGTCGGCACAGAGAGCACATAGGAGCACTGCGAACACTTGTATGGCTTCTCACCTAAAGCAAGAAGAAAAACACATCACTGGAATTCCCACACTCAGGCAGAGCAATGTCATGGAAACTGTTCCATGAGAACCAGTCTTTTGAAAGGACTTCCATGAAGCTCTAAATCTCTGCATGTCACCATGAGCCGTCTTTCTCCATATATTTGCTAGATTTCTAAATAAAGTACCATGGGAAAGTCATTTATTGGCTCAGCTTTGATCATAATTTCTGTTAAGTGACCAAGGCTAATAAAGGCGGTGGACAAGATGTGTCACTGTAATTCCAAAACAATGATCTACTACCACTGCACCAAATACATATACATAAAGAAGCATGTTTAATATTAAAAGAAGATATCTACAATGTGTTTGTAACTGCACCTGTGTGTACGCGGAGGTGCTGTATGAGCGAGGCTTTGAGACGAGCGCAGTAATGGCAGTGTGGACATTTAAATGGCTTATCTCCTTGATGAATGCCCATGTGACGCCGCATTGTCATCTTGGTAGAAAACTTCCTGTACAGAGATAAAGATAAATTATACAATTACAGTCAACAGTTATCTTAAAAAGAAAGTAATGTGGTATATTAAGGAAATATTTAATTTATTCGGGCAGATACTACGTAAATCACTTCAGTGCATTTCCACTACAAAAATATTATACACTACAGTTCAAAAGTTTGGGGTTAGAAAAAAAAATTTACTTTTATTCAGCAAGTACATGTTAAATTACATTGTAATGACATTTACAATGTTACAAATGATTTCCATTTCAAATAAATGTTGTTCTTTTGAATTTTCTTCTCTTTAAAGAATCCTAAAAAATATATATCACAGTTTCCACAAAAATATTAAGAAGCACAACTGTTTTCGGCTTTGATAATAATAAGAAATGTTTCTTAAGCACTGAATCAGCATATTAGAACGATTTCTGAAAGATCATGTGACACTGAATACTAGAGTAATTGCTGCTGGAAATTCAGTTTTGCATCACAGGAATAAATTACATTAAAACAGAAAACAGTCATTTTAAATTGTACAATTTTACAGTATTACTGTTTTTTTTATCAAAGCTTTGGTGAGCATAAGAGACATCTTTCAAAAACATTTTAAAAATCGAAAGACCACAAACTTTTGAACTGTACGTAGTACTATAAAATACAACCACCTTAAGATGCTAAACATCATTAGCATTCTTTTCGTTAAGATAAATACTGTCTAATGTGGAATGAAATAAGTAAGGAATGAAATCATTCTCATACTTGTCACAGAGGTTGCAGCAGAACTCTTTCCATCTAGAAACAGTGAGTCCAACAGATGTGTCACTCTTCAGGTGTCCCACTCTGTCCTTTCCTCTTTCATTGCTTTTTTCCCTTACCACAACCCTGTTTTTCACCCTGTTCTTCCTAACCTGGGACCACGACTCAGGCTTCATCCTTCTCAAGCATTCTGGGTATCTGGTGGATGTGTTAAATTGCTGGTTTTCTCTGAGTACAGACAAAGAAGTCAACATTCAACAGTGGCTTTTAAGCAGAGTAACAGATTCAACCGTTTCACCAGATTCACGTTTTTTGGACTTCAACAATATTTGAATACTTTTGAACTGTGGACACACTCATAGTTTCTGTAAATTATACTTCCCCCAAAGTGAGATCCGCCTCCCCCAGTTGAGAACCAATGCTTTACAGCATTTTGAATTAGATGACCAAAAAAAATGAATTTGAATGAAAACATTTGATACTTACCTACTGTGAGCAACCTGTTTCTTTTGACTTGTGTCAAGCTGTTTGTGTTGAGTGTGAATATGTTTCAGGGTCTTATTCCATGACTTCTCTAAAAGAAAAATATAAGAGAAAAATATAAAATAATAAGAGAAATATAAGAAACTGCAAAAAATAGAGGTAAAATTATCTGTACCTTTGAAATCACAATCTAAACATTTAAAGCCTCCTTGAAAATGACTTTGTTGGTGTATCACCCACTCCTTCCCTGAGAGACACCATTCCAGGCACAGAGAACACTGCACCAGACCCCCAGTCACAGACCGACAGTGATGCCGCTGATTATGCCTTTCTTCATGTGCGTCACGAGAGTCAACTCTCCTAAATGTCCTGGGGCAAACGCTACATTTATGCCTCTTTGAGCCTTTTCTTTTACCATGTCCTCTCCAGTGCTGCTCCATATCAACCCAGTCTTCTGATTCCCAACCACAGCGAGGGCACCTAAAGCCTTGGTCTCCACTATGGCATTTCAGGTGCACCTCTAGCATACTACGACTGGATACAACTATCTGACAGAGGATGCAGGCCAATCCGCCATCTTCCTCAGATGGCTTCTGCATTTCAGCATCCATGTTGACATGTCCAGCAACCTGTTCACCTTCTGGATGGGACAGGCTTTTTGCTGAGGTCGCAGACTGAGGTTGACACTTAGTGCTTGAAATTCTGCACAACCCAAGAGTCATGAGATGAGCCGACTGGGCCATCTCTTCATCCTGGATTTCTGTGTCCATTCCACTGTTCAAAGGAACGGCCTGATCTGTGTTAGCATCCTCCAGCTGAAACACAGGTTCCTCCTCGATGTCCTCATCATGCCTATCCTCCTCAAAGAGCGTGCTTACCTTCAAAAAAACATTTACAGTTGCATTTTCTCACATTTCAAACTTAATAAATTAGACTGTTCACTCCAAATGAAAATTCTGTCATCATTTCCAAGACATGATGGCTAATCTTGGCTTTTTGGCTGCTGGTAAACTGACAGACTCTACATCGGTACACTTCAACTAAAAAAAAGCTTCCACTAAAGTGGACACGTGAGCTTCAATGCCCTCGGCTGAGCTGCAGTAGAGACTGGAAATGACATTTCCTTCTGCAAGTCGAAGGGTTACTGGCTGAACATCTTGGTATGCATCTTTAAATCCACCCATTCTGGGAAACAATGGAGAAGGTGGAAAATAGATCAGTAGACACAGACAGTCATTACGCAGTCTTGTAAATTATCTTGAGTATGAAACATTCAGTGTTTTACACTTCAACAAGGCTATTGGTCATTGGATATATTGACAGCTAATTAAGTAGATTTATTGTACAGCCTGTTATTGCACAACACTCTGAAGCACAATGATAACGTCAGATGTAGAATGTGCTCATATACAACATATACACTAACGTTACCAGTTAAGTTACCTACTAGCATCCGCTACAATAAACACAAAAGTCATCCAATAATTCAGAAAGCAAGCTATATTTGTTAATTAACTGTTAAATCGTTCCCAGTTTAACTATATATGTGTGTATCAATAATGTGTAAATTCTGCATCAAACAGCGTTGTCTCTTTAAATTACTTCGCTTGTGTTGTGGAAGCGAACATGCGATTTAGGGACCAATGGGTAATTACCATACACAGATACAGCGTAAAATGTGACATTTTCTATATTATTCCCTATACTGACAAACCTAAACACTATTTTCATGTACAAACACTATTTTAACTGGTTTAAACTGAGTGTGTGGGCAAAAAAAAAAAGTGAACAGTAAATGTATGACAGCTGTACGTAGCCATGTAATTTTTAAGATCCCTGTCTTCTTCTTCTTCTTCTTCTTTTTAATGTTTAACGGCGGTTGGCATCCAGCGTAATTAGTGCATTATCGCCACCATCTGCTCCGGAGTGTGGATCAGATAATAGGTTTAGACTCATTCACCCAATTCCCTCCTTCTCTCCCAAGCATACAAATCCACACACTTCATCCTTATTCTACTATATAATAATAATGATACTAATAATAATTTTAACCTTCCTCAATACTCCTATAACTCTTCATACTCAATTAAAAACCCCTGTGTCCCTTAATATATCCATAAGAATTCTAGTCTGTGCCCTATGTTGTGTGCTCAATAGTCCTTTTAATGTTATGTCCTGAACCTTTATCTCTCTCAATTTATTCATCCCTGCCTTCTTGTTCGTTCTTCTGCGTTTCATTTACACTGCGCATGCGTGGTTTGTTAAAGCTCCAAACGATTGATTCATCGATTCAGTGATTCAGTCAATTTGATCTAAACTTCCTTTTGCTTTGGCCACTGTACAATAATGTATACCGAGAGGGGAATGTTACGAACATTTAAAATTTATATTTGGAGGACAATTTGATTGCTTATTTTTAAGTTAGTACTAGTAGCATAGCCAGACTGAATTGTGAATCGACTCTCTTTGTCAAACGACTCAGCAGGAACTATCAAGATGGCGAACATGGACGTGTTAGCCAAAACAATAACGAAGGATTATGTGTAAGTAAGGCCTTTACTGACTTTATATTGCATCATTTTGGTATTTAGATATATAAATATGGGTTACATGTATTGGAAATGAAAACGTTTCCGTTCAACTTGTTTGACGTGTAGTTTTCTGTCAATATCAGTTAACACACTTCTCTGTTTCTGTGGTCAACATAAACCAGCAGTATGTTTTTGTATATACTTTATGCCATCGACAATGGAAAACACGTCCTGAATACCTTGTCATTGTAATTGTGGTAATTTATCAAAACTAGACTATGATAAGTATGTTAATATTATTGTACTGTTCTTTACTCTTTTCCAGGGATGATGTGGAGAGATCTGACAGTGTGGATGAAAATGAATATGGACCTGGTGAAGATGGAGCTAAAAAAGCTGATAACATGGATATTGCCAGGGTGGAAAGACACAAGAGAAGAAAACACAAACATCGAAGCAAGCACAGAAAACATAAATATCCCTCACCAGATGAGAGGGACCACAAGCACAAGTACAAACACAAGCATAAGCGGAAACACAGAGACTCACTCCAGGATGATAGAGACTGTTCTGCTGGCTGTGAAGGTGCAGTCATCTCTCCAAAGCGATCCAGACTTGATGACCTTGCTGCTCTGGAGGACCTGGAGAAACAAAGAGCCATGATTCAAGCAGAGCTTGATAATGAGCTGATGGAAGGGGCTGTGCAATCAGGTATGGGACTGATATTACAGGGTTATAACTCAGATTCAGAGGAGGATGGGGAGATCCAGCAAGCTGTGCAAAATGGTGAGCAACAGAGACAAGGTTTTGATGCTCGGGAACATGCTGGAAGATCTCGACAGGATTACATATATAATGACAAAATTGATCCCTGGTTGGAAGACAGAAGCATGTCTGATGAAATGGCAGTCCAGGCCCATAAATCAGAAAAAAGAGTTAGTAAGACTGGGTCAGAAGTTAACATCAGTGAGAAACCTAGTGGTCCCATCCAAGCGAGGGAGCGGAGACGATCCCGGAGCATTGAGAGATCCAAAGATGGTGGTCAGAGGTCTAAATCTCCTGTGAAGTCCAAGGACTTGCCATCAAGCAACAAAAAATCAACTACACGGCCTGAAGAGCAAATTGAAGACCACAGATCCTCAGAAAGAAGGAGCAGGTCTAGATCTAAAGAAAGAAACACAAACTCGCCAGAAGCTGACAGGGAGAGAGACAAGAAATCAGTGAAAGCACCCTCAAAAGAAGCCTCATCTGGAAAAGAGAATCGATCTCCTAGCAGAAAACAACCTCCAGAACAACACAGCCTGTCTGTGCGGCCCAGGGGCCACTGCTCACCTGAACACATCCCTGTTGTCCAGAGTACAGACAGGGCATCCAGACAGGACAGATCTTCATGTCACAACAGATCCCCTCCAAGGAGAGGCCGATCTCGGTCTGTTGAGAGAAGACAGAGAGAAGAAGAACGACAGAGACTCTCCAACGACAGGTTCTAGCTCTGTTTGTTTAAATCTTGTTACCCAAAATTAAATTTCTTTTAAACTCACTTTCATATTGTTTTCTTATACTCACAGGATGCGATCTCGTGATGTGGCAGGGGGCCGTAGCGAGGAGAGTCCCTCTCTGAACTCCAGACGAAGGTTAAACCACCCGCCTGTCAGACGAAGGTCCCGTTCTCCCAGGAGACGAACCGGCAGGTCTCCTCTCAGACACAGGTGACTGTGGTGTGCGGTAGCATTCAAAACTGTGCAACAACTCCCCATTTAGATGATACAACTATCCAATAAGCTTAAATGAGCTAAAAGTAAATGCACAAATAATAATTCATAAATTTGTACCTATTTTACACATCCTCTGTAGAAACAGATTTGGTTGCTGTCCTTAAGCGAAGGGCTTTAATGGAATTTTAATGACAAGGGGCATCACATTTACATCTGAATGCTAATTTACTTATTACAACATCTCTCAGTAGAATCATATTGTGTAGATCTAGGGAGCGTGACAGGACAGAGCGCAGACAGCAGGTACACTCGGGATCACAGGAAAGGCGGAAGAGAAGGAGCAGGGAAAGAGAGGACATGTTTAAGGGCAGTCTATCTGAAGGAATGAAGCCTGAGCAGGAGGACTCGGATGATGACGTGTGAGTATTAATGAAAATTATGTTTTGCTTTTATGTTTCTGATCATATTTGGACTTAATTATGAATACTAATCTGTGTCTAGGCTGGAAGATTATGACGTTGATGAAGAGGACGAGGAGGCTTTGATAGAACAGAGGAGACTTCAGCGCTTGGCTATCGTGCAGGTTAGAATATTTTAATCTCTTGTATAGCTTTTACTTTGTTTTAGCCGTACATGTTCAAACGTTTGGGATAAATAAGATATTTTTTTGAGGAGGAGGAAATAAATACTTTTATTCAGCAAGGATGCATTAAAGTGATCAAAAGTGACAGTAAAGACATTTATAATGTTACAAAAGATTTATATTTCCAGTAAATGTGACCCTGGACCACAAAACCAGTCATAAGGATCAATGTTTCGAAATTGAGATTTATACATCATCTGAAAGCTGAATAAGCTTTCGATTGATGTATGGTTTGTTAGGATAGGACATTTGATAGAACAGAGGAGACTTCAGCGCTTGGCTATCGTGCAGGTTAGAATATTTTAATCTCTTGTATAGCTTTTACTTTGTTTTAGCCGTACATGTTCAAACGTTTGGGATAAATAAAAAATTTTTTTGAGGAGGAGGAAATAAATACTTTTATTCAGCAAGGATGCATTAAAGTGATCAAAAGTGACAGTAAAGACATTTATAATGTTAAAAAAGATTTATATTTCCAGTAAATGTGACCCTGGACCACAAAACCAGTCATAAGGGTCAATGTTTCGAAATTGAGATTTATACATCATCTGAAAGCTGAATAAGCTTTCGATTGATGTATGGTTTGTTAGGATAGGACAATATTTGGCCGAGATACAACTATTTGAAAATCTGGAATCTGAGGGTGCAAAAAAATCCAAATATTGAGAAAATCGCCTTTAAAGTTGACCAAATGAATTCTTAGCCATGCATATTACAAATCAAAAATTAAGTTTTAATATATTTACGGTAGGGAATTTACTAAATATCTTCATGGAACATGATCTTTACTTAATATCCTAATGATTTTTGACATAAAAGAAAAATCTATCATTTTGATCCATACAATGTATTTTTGGCTATTGCTACAAATATACCCCAGCAACTTAAGACTGGTTTTGTGATCCAGGGTCACAAATTATTTTCTTTTAAACATTCCATTAATCAAATAATCATAAATAAAAATGTACCACAGTTTCAACAAAAAAAAAAAAATGTTTTGTTACATGTTACCAACCCCCAGACTTTTGAACGGTAGAGTATGTAATGTGATTGTATTCGTATTGTGTTCTGTACAGAAGTATAAGCCAGTAAATGAGGACAGTAACATGTCAGGACTCTCAGAACATGGCAGTCCTCAGAGTAGCACTCACAGCCGATCGCCATCTCCCGATGACATCCTTGAGCGTGTGGCTGCTGATGTCAAAGCCTACGAGCAAGAGAACCTGAACACGTTTGAGGATAATGTGAAAGCCAAGCATAGTCTTGTCTCTCAAGAAAAAGATGGTATGTCATCTGCAAAATATCTTTCAATTAAAAGTGCACTTTCTACATTAAAAAGTTGTTCAAATTAGGTTTGACAATCATGTTTAAAATGATGTACACATACATGAGAAAAACAGATTAAACTATTATATTGTACAAAAGGTGGTCCCCGGTCATGTTGAGATCGCATGACCAGTGAGTGAGTGCTCACGACTATTCATCAATTCATATGGAGTGATCATAAAATTGAGAAATGTTTTTGCTTCCCAATAATCTGTTTAAAAATGTAACATTTTCACATTTTATTAGTTTATAACATATAATAAATACACCTTCAAATATTTTTCTGATACAGCACTAGTTAACTAATAACAATTGCTTGATGCTACATCCATGCCAACAGGTGTCAGTATAAAGTCTAAAATGGCTCTCATATCAGTTGTTAAGGAAAACAAAAAGGAGAGTCATTGTAAATTTGTGACATGAAACATTTTCTTTCATGTAATGCAAGGTGGTCTAATACGTTATCAGCAAGTCTATGTTCCTTTCATTGCATCATTGTTCTTTTTCTTTAGGTGCTAATCTGAAAAAGCCACCAGCGCCAGATATGTTCACAGAGTCAGATGACATGTTCGCTGCTTACTTTGACGTGAGTAGCCAAGTTCCTGCTCTCCATTGCATAGGTCAATGGCTTTGCAAGCCCCAGAATTTGATTGAATTTGTCCATGTAAGGGGATCTCTACAGGTAGAGTTGCATAGTCCTGTGCAAGCTGTTGTTTCTGTACTGGAAACTTTTTTCAAAGCTTTTTTCCAAAGTGGGTAATCTGACTCTGGTGCTCACTGAATCTCGAGGCCCCTCAGACTTTGAAATGGTCTCTTACAGTGTCAGTCACTCGTTCATGAATGAATATTTTAATCAACTCTGAATTCAATCATGTTGACAGTGACAAATCCACATCTAATCTCTCTCCGCAGAGTGCCAGGTTACGGGCCGCAGGCATTGGCAAGGACTTCAAGGAGAACCCAAGTCTCAGAGATAACTGGACAGATGCAGAAGGCTATTACCGTAAGTCAGTTGTCTTGAAGCAAATACTGTATTTAAATCTATAGAATCCAAAACGTGTTTATAAGATTGAAAAATATCTTAGGTTTCATGTTAAAGAGGACATCAAAAACGTGATTGTTCTTTTAATGTATTCAGGTGTGAACATTGGCGAGGTGTTGGACAAACGGTACGGGGTGTATGGCTACACTGGACAGGGTGTCTTCAGCAATGTGATCCGAGCCAGAGACTTGGCCCGAGCCAATCAGGAAGTGGCAGTGAAAATAATACGCAACAATGAGATGATGTAAGACACTTCCCTTAAAAGCTTAATGCTTAGCCTTTAAACACTTCTGTCTGGTACAGTTGGATTTCTGATCAAACCACAATGTGTGGTGTTGGTTACGTCCACAGTTTTAATGTTCTCAAATAAATTGTGTCATAGGGATTTACTTGGATAGGAACTGAGATTTAGAGTAGGTGTAGATGTGGTCTTTATGTGACCGAAGGCCACATGTTTTCTCCCATAGGCAAAAGACTGGACTCAAAGAGCTGGAGTTTCTGAAGAAACTGAATGACGCCGATGCAGATGATAAGTTCCACTGTTTGCGGCTCTTTAGGCACTTTTATCACAAGCAGCATCTGTGTCTGGTGTTCGAACCACTCAGGTACATTACAGTCAACAGATTCACATGCATCAATGCAGCTTGAGTTGTTCTCCTAAAGGATTAGTTTACTTCCAGAATAAAAATGTACTCACCCTCATGTCATCCAAGATGTTCATGTCTTTCTTTCTTCAGTCAGAAAGAAATTAAGGTTTTTGAAATTGCCGTTTCAAAGGGCTCTACACAATCCTCTGTTTTCCTCAAAAGCTTAATTACTTTTCAACTGAAGAAAGAAAGACATGAACATCTTGGATGACATGGGGATGAGTAAATTATAAGAAAATGTTCATTCTGGAAGTCAACTAATCCTTTAAAAGAACTTAATTTTTTTCTGGCTTCAGCATGAACCTGCGGGAGGTGTTGAGGAAATATGGCAAGGACGTTGGGCTACACATCAAGGCTGTGCGTTCGTACAGCCAGCAGCTTTTCCTGGCCCTCAAACTCCTCAAGCGCTGCAACATCCTGCATGCTGACATCAAACCCGACAACATTTTAGTAAGCCACAATTCTTGTGCCATAAATATTGAACACTGACTTCCATCTCTGTCTTATTATATAAACGTATTTAATACTCTAAAGGTGAACGAATCCAAGACCATCCTCAAGTTGTGCGACTTTGGCTCAGCATCACATGTGGCTGACAATGACATAACACCATATCTGGTCAGCCGCTTCTACAGGGCACCTGAGATCAGTAAGTAAAAACTTAAGGAATCAAATTAAACCATCTAAAAAAATAATAAATTAATTAATTAATAAACCCATCTGAAATTGGGTAATGCTTGTTTAGGCTTTAAGAGTTTTTCTTCCTCTTTTTGCAGTCATCGGAAAGTCGTATGATTACGGAATCGATATGTGGTCTGTGGGCTGCACTCTCTATGAACTATACACAGGAAAAATCCTTTTCCCTGGGAAGACAAATAACCACATGCTAAAACTTGCCATGGACCTGAAAGGAAAACTGCCTAATAAAGTAAGAATTCATCAGATATTAGGAATTAAAAAAAATGTATTAAAAAATAGATAAAATATTTTTTGATATTTACAGATGATCAGGAAGGGTCTGTTCAAGGACCAGCACTTTGACCAAAACTTGAACTTTTTGTATACAGAGGTCGATAAGGTCACTGAGAGGGTAAATGTTATATATTCCATTCACTTAAAATGAAAAAAAATGAAAATAGGGCTGCATGATTTGTGGGGGGAAATTATCTAATTTTAATATTACTGATTAAAAAAAAAAAAGCTCCCGTTTTTCTGTGCTTATTTATTAGGCTGCACAATTTGGCCAAAAATTTAGATTTATATGTCAACATGACAATTGGACATATGTCTTTTGGCTTCACTATATAATAATAATAATAAATTAATAGTTATTACTAAATACTGTATTTAAAGGGGTCCTATTATGCTTTTTCACTTTTTAAATTTTAGTCAGTGTGTAGTGTATATGTTTGGGCATAAAAAAGATCTAGAAAGTTATAAATCTCAAAGTCCACTCCAAAGGGAGATATTTAGTTTTTTTTAAA
>NW_015505453.1:190007-231526 GCF_001515645.1 Sinocyclocheilus grahami | reverse complement strand
TGTCTAGAACAATTCTTACAAGTATAACACGACGTAGCTGGGCACCGCGGACAGACACCGAACGGCGCCGCCGGAGTGCCCACACTCATAGAAAATAATGTATTTGAATTTTAAAGACGTGGCGCGACCACCTGAAACGCTGTATTTTTGGGCTTCCGAAAGCGGATGATGTCAGGAAACCGTGGTTGCAATTTACTTTTTAACTCTGTTCCTGAGCATTGTAACCCCAATTTGCTATTGTGTGCTGCGCATTTTACTGAGGACAGCTTCCACATCACGAGAGTGAGAAGTGCCGGATTCGCCAAAAGCTTTTGTTAAAAGACGGAGCAAGGGGCGTGGCAGTCCTGAAACACCGTCTAAGCTGTTCGCCAATCACAACGCACTGGGACAGCTAACCAATCACAACACATTTTGTTTTTTGGAAGGCGGACCTTCATCAAAGCCGGAACTAATCGAGCCGTTTGTGCCAGGCTGGGGAGAAAGGTATTTTAATAATGTAAATTATGTGAAAAATAATGCGTTTTTCGAACGAACAAGCATGAGAGCATGTTCTAGTACACCCCCAAAACAAAATCAAGACTTTGTAAAAGAGCATAATAGGACCCCTTTAAGAAAATCGTGCAGCCCTAATTTTATAACTGAGAAATATCTGTATAAATTACTTCAGGCTAATTAAATCCATTTTTTTACCTTTCACTTTTTTCCTCAATCTTCCCCTCTACACCTATGTCTCTTTCTCTGCAGGAAAAGATCACGGTCATGAGTACCATTAACCCAGCTAAGGACCTGTCGATGGACATGGTGGGTCGCCAGGTGCTACCAGAGGACCAGCGAAAGAAGGTTGTTCAGCTCAAAGATCTGTTGGACCAAATTCTGATGCTGGATCCTGCCAAGCGGATCACCATCAATCAGGCATTACAGCATCCTTTCATCCAGGAGAGGATATGATCAGCAGCATACCTCAGAGATTAATGATGGTTTTGTATCTACAGATATGACTCAGACAACAAAAGACGTTTGTATATTTTATTGCCATGCTATTTTATTTTAGTCTCTGATTTGTAGTAAGGAGAGCAGGACACAATCAAGATTTACTTTATTTTATTATTATTAGATGACCTACAAGACATCCTGTAAGCTGTAAATCTTTCAGAAAACAAAAAATCTTTCAAGAAATTATATTGTTCGCATTGCATGCTTTATACACAGCTTCTTGCTAATAATAATTTCAAATATATTTGATATTATGCTCAATGTTCAGAATGTAAAAATATCCATTTGTGTGCTAAGTTCACAGACCTTATATTTTATGTAAGATTCTAGAATTTGATGTAAACGAAATATTACTCAACCACCAAGGACTGTTTAGAGTGTGACATAAGTAAGACCAGCATAAATGCTGTGTATATCCACCCTCCCTTAGGTGTGAGAGTGAGAACTCAACCTGGCGTGCAGGCCCATGGCATGCCCCTTGCCCTAGGTGTGTTTCTGCTGAATCTGAGGTCTTGGGTCCTGCTTGACCTGGTCTGCAGGGAAAGCCTCCTCTGTAAAGGCAGGTTGTACACCTCTATCGGTACACTGAAGGTAAGCTAATCCTTCCAAAACAAACGGCATCAACATTTTGCATTCTTTTCAAGCCCGAAAATAATGTATCATAAAGCCATTTCGGCTTCTCCTGCATGTTTACAGAATGTAATTTGGAGAAATGGACATGCATTGAAACCCTTTGTCACCCTTTTGCTCTGTACCAAAACCTAGTGAGGCATCATAGATATATTATATTATTATATTTCAAATGTGTGGGGTCTTTAATTTTGTTATTTGCTGTCACATGATCCTTCAGAAATCATGCTGATTCAGTCCTTAAGAAAAATGTATTATTATTTTCAGTGTTAAAAAATAATTGTGCTGCTTGATATTTTTTATTAAGCATATGGAAACATTGACACCCTTTTTTTAGGATTCGATGATGAATGGAGAGTTCAAAAGAACAGCATTTATTTGAAATATATCTTTTGTAATATTATAAATGTCCTTGTCTTTAATGCAACCTTTCTGAATGAATGTACTTACTGACCCTATACGTTTGCACAATACTGAAAATTATTATTAAACAGTGTCAAATTAAAAACTATTTGACTCAAATTTTGTATGACTTTTTATATTTGTTATGTTTCATTATTTTATTATGTTAGAGTATTGCAGTCGTGAACCTACGCAGAGCATTCCAAAATGTTCACTTTTGAGGGCACTGCCTACGTATGCAATAGGCAGTGAGGCAGCTTTACTAGATTTTGGAACAGAGCTTCTATTGTGGTGTTTCTCACAGAGACAAAACAGTCGGTATGAATGAAAAGACTATCACTTTCTCAAAAATGGAAGGAACCGGTTACGGTAGACATTGAGGGTAAGGGTGAATCCAAGTATTTTTAATGGACCAAGCACCTTCAGTGTACTGCCTCTGATAGACATACTTCACTTTTTTCAGAGTTGTCACACTTATGCGTCATAGTTTTTGCATAATCTATTGAGTGTTTTTCAATATGCATGAGAATATGTTATATGTATGGCTTCCAATGCACTACTGTACAAACCCTCTGGTGGGCTTTTCACTATGCGTAGACTATTTAGATGTATTTTTTGTGACTGTTCTTGTGTTTGTGACAATGTTGTCTTTTGATACAGGGGTTTTCCTGCTCTGATCTATGAATCTGCTTGTTACAAGCGGTAATTGCTTCTTTATTCATATCTCAATTCCTTGTGTTCCAAATCTATACAACGGTCATAAAGTATGCTGGAAGAATTATCTGCCTGTTATTTTTGCAAAGCCTGTCCTGCATGATAATGGAATAATTTGAATTTACTGTAAATTCGCATTATTTGTTATCATTAAACAATATAAAAATAAAGCTGTTTTGTGGTGAAAAAAACATGAATTTAAACTTCCCACAAGTTGTCCGTCTTCCAAGAATTTCATGCAAGTTAATCATAACACTGTAAGAACATTATTCAGCATTTTAGGAAGCTTATGGTGGGTTTTGTTTCATCAAAACTAACTGCTGTTTGTGCTGTTTCTCCCACTGTTTCTTGTGTTCGAGTATATTCTCTGGCCAATGGAGACATGTCTGTCCATCATCCTCCTGCCTGCCTCTGCTTTCAAAAGGATGAGACCTCTTCAAGGCCCTTTATCCAGGTCACTCCTAAAGGCATGTTTAGATCCAACACAAAGCAAAGCTTTGATTAGAAATGAACAGCCAGTTCAGAGGCTAATTCTCATAGGATTAATGTTCCCATCTCATGTGTAGTATTAATTAATGTCTAATTTCTAATCTAGCTTTTTAGGGCTGTAGATATTAGATGACATTAATGAATTTGGCAGCAGACAATGGGTTTTCAGACCCCAAATTTATTGATAGGGGCCCTTTTCTTAAATATAAGGGCAGCTGTATATTTTCCTGTATTAAAACCCTTTTATTTTATAAATGAACTTTTTATACATGATTTTTATTACCACTGTTTCTTGTGTTCGAGTATATTCTCTGGCCAATGGAGACATGTCTGTCCATCATCCTCCTGCCTGCCTCTGCTTTCAAAAGGATGAGACCTCTTCAAGGCCCTTTATCCAGGTCACTCCTAAAGGCATGTTTAGATCCAACACAAAGCAAAGCTTTGATTAGAAATGAACAGCCAGTTCAGAGGCTAATTCTCATAGGATTAATGTTCCCATCTCATGTGTAGTATTAATTAATGTCTAATTTCTAATCCATCTTTTTAGGGCTGTAGATATTAGGTGACATTAATGAATTTGGCAGCAGACAATGGGTTTTCAGACCCCAAATTTATTGATAGGGGCCCTTTTCTTAAATATAAGGGCAGCTGTATATTTTCCTGTATTAAAACCCTTTTATTTTATAAATGAACTTTTTATACATGATTTTTTTTTTTTTTTTCTATCTACCAGTGTTGTTATTGGTCTGATCACAGAATAACCTATCCATATTCAGCTTTGTGAGGACCTTGCATTGACTTTATCCATTGGTGTGAACCACAGAGGTTCGTTCTTGGACCATTTTATATTCAAGACCTAACAAAAATGGACAGATTTAGTCACCTTGGGTGTCAGCTGATGAGTGTGTATTTCTCCAGGATAATTCAAGAATGTGTACTTTCTGTAATGTACCAAGATACTGGTATATTTATTCTTTGTATTGTAGGTGCTGTCTGTTAAAGAAGACTCTTAAAGGAAATCTCATCTGAAAAAAGGTTTCTGTTTTAGAGCGAGCTTTTACAAGAATTAAGCTGTTGATTTTAATCTGACAATACAGTATGTGGTTGAATAAGTAGTTCCTCATTTAGCCTATGATAAAATTTGACAGTTACTGATTCTGCTTTTAAATAATTTAGTCAAATCCAAATGTATTTATACAGTATAAAATAATTTTTGCCTAAACCCAATATATACCATCTAAATTTGCAATTTATAAGCAATTTATACTTATAATTTAAACACTATATATAGTGTTACTATATATATACATATATACAATGCCGGTTTCTAAAATAAAATAAATTGACTCAACGTACATAAAAATTGTTACAATCTGGTATTACACATTCCAGATTTATCAACCAAAAGGTAATGCTTTTCCTTTTTAAGAAATACATGTTTGCATGTCGCCCACAAAAGTAACCATTCTTGAACCACAACTAACCATTTTCAATTCTATTTTCAGGGTAAGTGTTAAAATTGTCCATACTGTCATGGCCACGTGTGATTCCAAGTGTGAGAGAGACCCTGATGGCCAGCTGCTGTCCTACTCTATTATTGAAGTGCCTTTCAAGAGCTCATCTTCTTATCCACTCAAGGGGGAAATTACCAACATCTGTACACAGCATAACAATGTTCAATTTGTATCAGATTATACAGCCAATATTGCACAAGAATATGAATAAATGGTGAATTTATTAATGTCTGGTTTAATTTCATTTTGAAGTGTTTATATATTTAGATAACACTATTCCATTTAGTTTTGCTGCATGTGGTTAGCGCAAGTTCCTTATCACTTGTCTGTATCAATAAAAAGCAGCCCAAAGCCCACAAAAATCAAAGAGCTACTGAATAAATGTTTTGGGTTACTGTGTAAGATGTTTTTTTCCCAAAACTAAAGTTATTTTTCTGCGGTAACTGACAGCATGCCACAAGTTTTGTTGATGGCGCTCAACTTGTATTGAATTTGGAAGATTAAATACAGTAACATGCACACAGGTAATTACACACTGTCAATCTTAAAACCCTTAAAAATAATTCGATCATGTTTTCCTGCAAAGAGCTTTAGCACGAACAAGTCTTTTCAGAAGAAGTCTTCTGAGACTTTGGCATGGCTTTCTTTGAGGGTTTGCATCTCTTCAAGCTATTTGGACTACTGCATTTTTGTGACATGCTTGAATGAACAACAAGATCTTGAACAAGGGCATCAGTCTTCTTTAATTTGACCACACCAGCGTGTGGTTTCTTAGGTAAAGCCAGTGGTTGCTGAAATCCAATCCACACCTTTCCAGCATTTGGCGAGGGGCGATTATGATGCGTAGACTTTGAATGAGAGCTTGAAGAAAGGGCGAGTTTTGTTACTACATCTAAAACTGAATTATTGCCTTTAGTCCTCAAGTGTTCTACCTGAGAACAAGGGCTTTCTACACGTCTCAGATGGTTGGCGCTTCGAACTAAAGCAGTTGCTGGCAGAGATCTCACCGCTTTCCCTTGTTCTTTCTGTATAGTCGCAGTCTGAAGTTTCTCCAGTTTTATCATGCGTGCAGCCATAGCTGTGAGACAAGGGTCGGTTAAACACAAGTTGTGCTGGCTCTCCAAATCATCTGCTGTGGATTGGAATTGACTAAAGTCGAGATCTTTAAGTGGAAATGGAAGAACCTCAGGATACACTTGCTTTCCTCCAGTCACTGTAGGTTCTAGATCTCTATCAAATAAGTCTGGCCTCGGGTCCAATTCTACAGCAGTTTCCCATTTAAATATAGGTTTATTGTCTTTCTCTTGGTCAGAGAGGTCACTGTTTTCAGATTCGACTAATATGGATGGTTCATTATTGGATCTACTACAAAGGGAATTACTGATTGTCTTGATCTCATCTGGTCGTTCGTTCCTTGGAGAAACAATGTGGCTAACCTGTATGGGGTGGATTTCCAGTTCTGGTCTGGTTTCTACATCATGTTTATGTTGAGAAATGTGTTCTTGTGTGTCCCAGAGGATTGGAGGCTGAAGACCAAGCCTCTGCCATCTGTGAGACAGCATCCTTAACTGGGTTTTATGATGTTGCTTTGAGCTGAAAAAAAATAGCACAAAAATGTCAATTACAGAAGAAATATTTCTCTAGATGCCATTTAACCTCTTCAATAGATATCCCAGCATTGTGGCATGGAGTATCAGTTCCAGGTTGGCAAAGTGAGAGAAGTCTAGTGTTGCAGCATGATACAAAGCAACATTCAGTTCAACAAAAGGTTAAGATTTCTGGCAAACACAGCAAGTATCTGTGCCAAGTCCTCATCTACATTTCTAATATATTCATTTTACATTAAACACAAAGTGTAAAACATATAGGTAGGTAACAGAACACCTATTGCAAATAGTACTGCCACTGCCAGTGTAATTAGAACTGATATTTCAAAATGCTTTAAACTTAGATGGCCCTGTCACACTGATGGCTATCATCTGGCTGGCAATGCCTAATGGGTCAGAAGTCAGAAGTCAGTCTCTACTTACACTTGGGATGATTTTGTTTGGCTGCAACAGGTGGTTGGTTCCTGTGCCGTACAGCCATTAGAAATGCTTTCCAAACATACCTGCAAAATAAAATGCATTTAAACTTTTTTATGATTTTCAATGAAATATACAATTTGCACACATATTACTTACAAATGTATACATGTTACTGAATATCACAAAATATAAAAAATTGAAATTAACTTTTATTAATTTTTGTTCAAAGAAATGCCACTTCGTTTGATACGTTGTCATCTAATGCAATGACATTCAGACAAATACATTTATTACATCTTGGAGTTACTGTACATGCATAAATTAATTTAAAGAATATATATATATATATATATATATATATATATAAACAAAATAATCCTCAGTTACAGTGGCAGCTCAAGTAACACCATATGAAACAGAAGAAACACTGATACCTGTTGTGTGTTCACTACCGCAGACATGTGCAGACTTTCCAGTCGCTGTACTAACTGAGTAATGTAGACGTCCTGTGAACACAGAATATTCAAACTAAAATACTCAAAATATGAGTGGCAATAGACAAAGGATATGTCATCTAAAGTTACCTATGTGGACACACTGTCTAGTTATATGTAATACGTGTATTAAAAACATTTCACTTGCAGAGATTAAAAAAAAAATTTGTTGGCAAAGACAAAGTAGTGAAGGTTCAAAGTTTAAAAAAAGATATTTGCAAAACCCCAATTGTTGACATGCAATTGGACTATGGTAATATATATTAAAAAGGTTCTGTTTCTTTTGGGTCTCATATAATTGGTCATTTGCTTAAGAACAAATTCCTTACCTTATGACACTCTGCTGACCAAGAGGTACCTGGCATGAAACAAGTTATCAAGATAAAACATCCCTCCATGTCTGGAATGAAACTATGAACAGTGTATCATTAGAAATGAAGAAGACATTCACTCACCTTCAAGTGGTGGTGTGAGATCTGTCCTAGACTTGCTCTGGACCCGCCAGGTACACTACACATAAGCCAAAATCACATGACAAGTACAGACAGACCTCTAGTCAGTGATGCACTACTAAAACGCTCATATTTCTTTTCATAATACTCTATGAAGACTTGGATTGACCTCAACGTCTCTCACTGACACTTTCAGAACGCCTGGCAGGTACGCGATGATGTCACGCTTATTTGCATACTGAAATGTGATTGGTTTTTATGTATTCTTCTATTTACATATTCAATTGTGATTGTTTTCTTCCTTATTCAACAGTTGCTATTTCATATTACTGCCACTTACAGTAGGTGCGCTGCAAGCCACTCCATGCGACTTCCAGCTGATTTCATCCTTCGTGCTTTCCATAGAAAAATCATAGATCCTTTCGACTAAATAAGAACATGTGGAATGTTCTTCCAGGTGCTCTTCTTTCTTCGTCGTCTAAGTTCCCGACGGTCGCTGAGTTTTGATGAGCGAACATGTCGTCAAATGTAATCATATCTGTCAAAAATGAAAGCGCATGAGACGTCCTCGTCCAACACAAATAACTGCACGCTGAAACCATGGCAACCCTTCAGGCCGCCCGCTCTGCCGTAGTAAGCCTCCATCCATTCATTCCTGAGCAGTCATCCGTGGAGCTGCTATGCAGGCTACATCCAGCAGCAACTGTGAGTGAATGGTATGGGGGAAAATGAGGTTTGTTTAAAAACCAAAAAATGCATCGAATACATTTTTGTGGCTTTTACTCCACGTGTATAGTGTTAGCTGCATGTATCATCTGTGTGCTTGGATAATTCTATATATTCCCAAATATCCACAACAAAAAACAGTGCATATCAATAATCAGACTTTTGAATTTGTTCTGTTTAAATGAAATTAAACACTATCAATTCTCAATTCATTATCATTATCAGTTAATGTTACAGAAAGCCAGTTAAAGCCAGTACTTACTCTACGTTTCTTGAGAAAAATGTGGACTAGTCATACAGATGAGCTGTTGTGTGCTGTCTTCCTGATCGCTATGATCACTTTCACGTTGTTTTGGCGCCGTCTGGAAAATATCTGTTTTGCAGAAGCTTTTAAGGTCTTGAGGTTTAACCACAGTGACGCACGCACAAGAGCGTGAACTCTTTTAACTTTTTTTTTTTTAGGTTATCTTGGATCTGTTGCTGCTTTTCAGAATGCAATACTGATTGCTAAATTCATCTTATCACTCATTTCCAGTCATGATTTGTATAGTGATAAGAATGGTGTTGGTAAAAACTGGCCTTTTGTGTGATAATTTGTAGGGTGTATTGATTCGCATGAATAGGTAAAGGTTGGAAAAATGGAAACAAAGTGTATGCCACAAGAGGTGAAGGGTGTTGACGTCAATAATTAAACCCAGTGGCATCTAGGTGTCCTTTACGCAAGCCAACCACCAAATGTTCCTCTTTTTTTTTTTAGTTTTCAGTGACCAGGTCAAATGAAACACATGCACGCACACATATCTCTTTATCTGAGTTTTTAGGCCTTCCTCAAACTGTGGTTTGAGACCTGATTGGTTAAACTCGAAAAACTGTTGAGGAGGTAGCATGTGATTCATTTTAGACTGCTTCCTTTCAGTGTTAAACATTTCTAAAAAGAGCTAACTTTTACAGATTCCTTATCTGTAGGTTATTTCACTAACCTGAAAGTGTTCAATCACTGATGCAGGCATTGTTTAAGTTGATAGAAGCTAGAAGCTGATGCAATCCACGTCTTGCTTTAAATCAGTGCAAACTGATGTCAAAATCAGTTTGATTTAGGTGGTGTCCCTCCTGGTACACCAGTTTGCATGACAAAACTGCATCACCTAGTAATGGTTGTGGCACCGTGAGATGAGGACAAACATTTGTCATTTACTACCTTGTACTGAGAACATACTGCGGTGAATATTTGCACGACATGCTAAGACCACAAGGCTATAGAGGAACAAAGCACTTATAATCACATACCCCCTCATGACTGTTGTTTAAGTTGGAGGGTTTATTAATTCACTCATACACTTTGCAGAAACCCAAAATTGCATTTTAGTACTATTATTTGACATATGCAGTGACGAAAGAAAGATTTCAGCTTGTCTGTAGCTGCCATGCTTGGTTAGTTTTAGTCACCCACTCTTTTTGTTTTTCTAACTCTTTGCTCTACAGTAAGGTTGAACTGAGGTGTACATCTGTTTGGGTTTGTTTGTTTGAATGCCAACGCTTCCATTATACCCTTCTAAGTCACATGATGTTTTGAACAGTGTCATGAGCCCTGTGGCATCACAGTGTTAAAGTGACAAATTAAAATAGAAAAAAAAGTGAGTAGCATGATTTCACAAAGCGTGACTTCCTCAATTTTCTCGATAGAGCAAACATGAAATCTTACTGTCTGGCAGCAACTATAAAGGACTTCTGAAGGAGTTTATAGCATCATTGTATCTAAAGAAGTGATACACCACTAAGTGTATATTACTATAAAACATAGAACCAACTAAAAGCACACAAAGGTCACATATACTTCTGGTGGCTGTTGGGGAGTAACTAACTAAATTAGCACCAGGGTCGGCGCCAGAGCGCACAAAGTGAGGAGGCAGTCACAATTTTTGGGGGGGGCCGCTCATTTTTTTTGGGGGGGGGGCTGCTTTGAAAAAAAAAATGTTTCTGAAAGTAATTTTCAGATGCAACGGGGTAAAAACGGGATAAACACAAACATGCAACTTGTAAATAAAATAATCTGATATATAGCCTATGTACAATTTAATAACATAAAGCCTAGTTTGATGTATGAATTGAGTGTTCATCAAAGATTGCATGCGGTCGGAGATTCCCGTGTTTACAGCTCCGTAAAATAACCCACTGGAAGCTCTGTAGTTTTGCTGTATAGGTCTATAGATAAAAATATTAAAATTACAAACACACAATACTTCCATTTCTGACAAAAAGAATGTAGGCCTAGTAATTGATGTTATAAATACACACGCCTGATTTTTGTTTTAATTATCCATCTTACATAAAAAAACAACAAAAAACATTTGCAATCAAGACAAAAAAGCCAGAAGTGAATGTAAACCGGATTTGGCCCAGACTCTGTTGCTATCTGTGAAGCCAAGCATAAGAATAGCCTACTAATGTAAATGTGTTAACCCACAGTAACACATTTTAACAGATTAATCGCATATTTTCGTTTGCTGCATGCTTTTAAAAACACAATAACATTTTTTTTTTTTTGACGAAAATAAAAAAAAGATACGTCTCGTATAAGTTGCATTTTCAGAAATAATAACGGCAGGCCTAATAATGTTGTAATGTACCAACATTATAAACACTATAGGATATTTTAGTTCCCCTCACTTTACAACAAATCCTTTCAATTTAACCGTATCAGAACAGAATAAGAATTTAAAAATATATCATTCTAATGGATAAATATACTTGCAGTATATAATAATATATGCTTAGCAATAAACATGCCAAAACAAATTAATTTATAAAGAAACGTAAGGTAAAGTTGGGCTTACTTCTCTCAGGCACAAATCCAAATGTGTCCATATCCGCGATGTAGCTGAAGCTAAACTATTAGCCTTATTAGGGTGAGTAAACGACAGAAAAATTTTATTTTGGTGTGCCCTATCCTTTTAAGGGCCATTTTTGCACTACTCTGTATTGTTATGTAAATGTATGCTACATGCTATGTCCCTTTAGGGACCTAATAGACACAACCAGTGAAAAATCAGACACGTTCCCCACCTCAACTGTACTCTCTCATACAATTAAAAGTTATATTCTTTCTAGTAAATCTGTTTATCTTAAACAGTCCTATCTCTCATATGTAGTTTTGAAAAGTCTGACAAGTTCAGTTTCATTCATTCAGATGACTCCAAAGAGGAATCTGCCATTGATTTTGAGTTGTTGTTTTTTTGTGCTAATACCAATTTTTATTTTTATTTATGCAAATGAGGCCTAATTTAGCAGTAAACTGTTACAGAAAAAAATGAAACAAGATTCCATCCAAAATGCAGCTTTATTGGAGAAACAAGGAGGGGACTCCTCACATTTGGGCTGGGGGTCTGCATTCATCAAGGATGCATTGACTGGATGCATCCCAGCATTCAAGAGGATTCAGTATCATCTGCATCGGAGATGACTGATGTCTCTGTGTAGGAAAGATGAGGGAAGTCACATGCTGGCATTGTTCATGACTGATGAAAACAGCAAAGTCACATGGCGAATGCAAGGGCATTTCAAAAACCCCACAAACAGAATTTCACTTCAAATCAAATGGTTGAAATGATTGCGTCTGTACCTGTAATAATTTCTTTGACCTTTATTTGCCCAGCTGTTTGAAGAAAAGAAAGGGGAAATATAAATGGAAAGAGAGACACAGTAATAAACAGAGAGAGAAAAAGACAAGTCATGAGCACTAATAATAATCTGTCAAATGCACAACATTCATAAACCTGAAGCCGTTTCTGTCCTACACTGCCCTTGCATGTTAGAGTGAAACTTGCCTGTCAGGATGTATCTAGTTTGTATGTCCTTTGGGGCAGGGTTATGGGGGGAGTCCTGGGGGGTGCTGGTGTGGGGCAGGGCCCTCCCTACAGAATGGAAAATTGCAGATGCCCCCGGACTTTACTATTCAATAGGAAAGCCTAATCAAAATTATAATACATCATGGTGCTATTTATATTTTATCAAAATCTAATGGATTAACACACTGTTTTCCCCATAAAAACCACAGATTTCCACTTTAGCAGAACTAGCAAAATCCAGATGTCAACAACTGCGTCACTTCATCATGTGTATAAAAAAGGAAAACAAGAATGATCAACTGCTGTCACGTCAAGGCCAAATTTTCGTAGTTGTGGGGTGTATTTAAAGGAACAGATAAAAATCCACACGACCTTCCTTCCATGGAACACAAAAGCAAATTTTAAAGCGTATCTTGACCAATCTGTTCAATATAATGAAAGCGAATGAGGACTGGGGCTGCGTATCCATTTCACAAACCTGTTTAAATGTTACATTAACAAATCGGACTGATCTGATTCTCACTAAACCTATGATCTGATTCTGGTCACAGTGATTATCAGTGAATAATAATAATGTAAATTTTAAAACTTGAATCCAAAACTTTCCTTGTCTATCCCACAGAAGAAAAGAATGTCATGAGGGTGTGTAAATGGTGACAGAATAGTGAAACTTTGGTCATCTATCTCTCTGTTATCTCAGATAGCAAGGAGATCTTTCTGTCATCTCCGTCATAAAAAATTTTAACTCATAGCTATACTAACAAACACATTCTGTTGGTTTGAAGACATGCAATGTATGCTCATAATTACAATTGTTTTGTGATTAACAGTAACCAAGCAAACACTCAATAAGATACAACCGTCTGACCACAAAAGCTTTCCAAAGCAGTCAGGAAACTCCCTGATGACTGTCCCTAACGCTTTTGATACCATCACTGCTCTGTTTCCTTTCGATTTGTTAAACTGGCACAAGCTTTTGGTTTCCATTCAGTCAAAGACATTGAAACTTTCAAAAGCAGCTCTCACCTGAAAAAGTGTAGGACGACTCTGTAAACTCAGGCACCCTGAAAGCCACAAAGTAATAATGAAAAAAATGTCAAACAAAATCGCAGCAAACAGCACAAATCTCTTTATATTTATCACCCCAAACTGTATAATAGCTGACTTGACATTTCAAGCAGTTTTATAAGTGTGTTAGGGTAATACTTTCCAATTTATTTATGAAAGTAATTGTAAACTATAATAATTAAGCTACATGGAAAACTCAGTGGTGTAAATGGCCATAATTCACTGGGGGAACACTAGCTTTTTGGGGGGTGACAACCCCTTCTTAGATGGCCTTACAGATGCATAAAATGCAAATGTATAAAAACCTTTATAATCTATAATAAGATTAATCACATTTAACATTGTGTAGGAATCTGCACATGTGATAATGTAAGCATTGTTAATGACCCCTTGTATTTAATAAAAAAAGGGAGAATGAGTACTTGTGCTCCTAATTTAAAAAAATCTGGGAGCATCTTCTGAAAAAAACTTTTTTTCTAACCTTGTGAAATGTATAATTTTGTATGTCAAATTCATAAATTTGTGTTCATAAACTATTAAATTTTTTTAATTAAAACTATAAATTGAATTATAATAATAAGACAAAGTCAGGAAGATTAAGTTACCAAATCAAAGGAAATTAGTATCAACAAAATTCATCTTTGCACTACAGCGGTGCACAGAAGAACACAAATGTGGCATTTAGATATATTTACAGACTGTTTAAGGAGGCTCAGAGGTGGCATGAATGCATTTACATTCATAATATCCTTGTTATGAGATTATGTTGTGAATCTGTAAACACTGAATTATTTTAATAACTGAATGATACTTTTAAAATGAAACTAAAACCACCAGTTGGTGGTGGCACTGTCACTGTCTTTGTCACTGAATCACTCATTCGATTCATTTAAACGGCTGATTCATTCAGGAATGAAGCAAGTGACTGGGCGAATTCCAAACGGAAGACTTTGCTGTTCCCTTCGCTAATGGACTTCTGGAAGGTCCCTTCGTGAAGGGATTCAGTTGTTCACTTTCGTTTGGAACGTCCCTACAAATGGCGTCCCCTTCCCGAAGTGCCCTTCAAGGGCGCAAAAAAGCCATTTGGAATTCGCCCACTGTCTTTATGAATGGGTCATTGAATCAGTGACTCACTAGATTCGTTCAAAAACGTAGATTCATTCATAAATGAAACACCAGCTGTGTTTGCATGGAGATGCAGCAGCTCGGCTGTGACTTTGTGTGGAAATATATTAGTTGAGGAAATACAGCAAAATCAGATAACAGTGTTCCTAAAATATAAGTCACTTAATATTAACTTGTATATTTTTTGCATATCTTGCGTGTAGGCCTATTTTGATTACTGTGTGCGTGCTTGTGAAAGCGTGGTAGATTATGATAGGCTACCGTTTTCACATAACTTATGGGTCTATTGTGTGTTATTCTGTTATAGCATCTGTTAAAGTAAGACATACAGATTTTCGGCAAAAATCACGGTTCATCCTAGATAATTTACCTGAAGCAGTCTGCTTTCACAATCTATTCTGGAAGGAGTAGGACGCGTACCGACAGAGAAGCATTTCCATTGGCTGCAGTCTTCAGGTATTATGGCCAATCACAAAAGCCGACATTGCTTAGCTAATGTTTAAGGGATACAGCAAAAACTACTGAGTGTGCGCACATCAATATAGCGTAATTTTTCTCAACCATAATTACTGTTTTTGCATTATTGTAAGGGGTAGGTTTTGGGTTGGGGTAGGTGTAAACGTTAATAAAACACAATCTAATAGGTAGAAAAATGAAAGGGGTCATATGCAGAGGCGGCCAGTAGTGAAGTATTTTTACTCTGCTTTAAAAGTACTTTTCAAGTGTCTGTACTTTATCAGAGAGTCTTTTTCTTTAGAAAATTTTACTTCACAACATTTCAAAGCATAATATTGTAATTTTTACTGCACTATGTTTCATATTAAATATAATTGAATACTTAATTACATTAGTAAGTATTAATCTATTATTTTCTTACATTTACTCAAGTAAAGTTACCCATACTAGGAATTAGTGCTCTGCGTTTAACCCATCCTAAGTGCACACACACAGCAGTGAACACACACACACACACCGTGAACACACACCCGGAGCAGTGGGCAGCCATTTATGCTGCAGTTGGGGGTTCGGTGTCATGCTCAAGGGCAACTCAGTCGTGGTATTGAAGGTGGGAGACCTGTACATTCACTCCCCACACCTACAATTCCTGCCGGACTTGAGACTCGAACTCGCAACCTTCTCTAACCATTAGGCCACGACTTCCCCATAATACTTAATATTACTTAATATTCTTAAGTATTAAAGGTAAAACAAACAACAACTTTTATTTATGAAGTTAAGTGCAGTAAAAAAGTATGATATTATGCTTTGGAATGTAGTGAAGTCAAAGTTTTCCAAAGAAAAACACTCTGATAAACTACAGATACTTTTTAAAATGACTTGAGTAAAGTAAAAATACTTCACTACTGTTCGCATCTGGTCATATGATGCGATTTCAAGTTTTGCTTTCTCTTCGGAGTGTTACAGCTGTTTGTGAATAGATAAGATCCCTAAAGTTGCAAAGACTAAAAGTCTCAAACCCAAAGAGATATTCTTTATAAAAGTTAAGACTGGTCCACGCCATCCTAAAATGCCTCGTTCAAACACGTCCCCACATGTCTACGTCACTGTGTGGGAAGATTTGCATAACGCCGCCCAAATGTTCACGCAAAGAAAGAAGGTGTAACTTTATTGTTGCTGCCGCCGCCATGTTGTGAAGACGCTGTGTGTTTCGTTGCGAAAGCGAAAATACTTTGTTTGGCCTTCCAAAAGAGGACACGATCAAATCAGTGGTTAGGTTGTATTTACAACACTGTTCCAGAACAGTTCAACCCAAATATTCAGATGTGTGCAGCGCATATTATGGAGGACTGTTTCCTGATCCTGGGAGAGTAGACTACAATGCCGGCTGTTCTGACTCACAGTCTGTAAGTACGTTTTCATATTTAAAGAATTTGCCACTGATGATTCAAACGCGAGTAACAAGTAACATTTCCGTCACACGCTTGAGGTATTCGGCCAATCACAACACACTAGATAGCTGGCCAATCAGATCGCTTTGTTGGGATGTTGAATGGATAAAATATAGAAATCCCTTTCATTTCCCAAAAAATCTAACCAATTGGAACTTGGAACTGACCTAAAATAGACACTTTCCCTTGTATTGTAAATTTATGTATATTTTAACCTAAATTCCTGGTGTTAAATTAATCAAGTTATATGTGAACTACCCATATGATTATGGCATAGTTACTTGAAGTCATCTCCTTCCAGCAATTTTCTGTAGGTGGAGATTTCAACGTCCAGGGCGAGTTTGATGTCCAGCAGCTCTTGATAGGCCAGGATCTGTTTGTGGAGGTCTGCTTTAGCCACCTCTATGGCTGATGTGAGGCTAGCGATCTGTGCCTGGTATTCAGCAACACCCACACTGGACTGGGCCTGGGCCTCTGCTAAACTCTGCTCCAGAGTCATGTTCTGAAAACATAAACAACGATCTCCTGACCTGTAACAACGCATTGTTTTTCTCCTTTTGGACGACTCCAAAACAAATATTCTCCATAGATGGGGGTCAGGGTATGCTGTGTTTCAAAGACTAATGTTTTTAATTTAGTCTAGAATGGTTTCATTATTTTTTCCAAGAATACTTTTACAACTTTACCATACAGCTTCATTAAAAGTACCAAAAAACTCCACCTAATTCTTCAGCATTTTGATATCTCTTATTTTCAGACACTGAAGTTATTGTAAATGATGTCAGAATACTCTTGAAACGTTTGAGTTGTCTGGGAAATTGTTTCTTTTGCAGCAGCTCAGCTTCTCTTGTGGCATTGGGGCTTTTGCAGCCAATATGAAACGGCTGAGATCAATAAACCACTTCCTATGTCATCTGCTTCCTGTCCCAGACAGCTGTGATTTATTCAAGAGATGTTTATTATATGCTGAGAACCTGCAGTGAAGCGTTTCACACTGCTGACGAACACTGTCTCTCAAGGGAACTGCTACTGTTGAGCACCTTTACCATCTGAACACCGCTAAAAACATAATTTCATCTCTGTCAAAAGTGTCTGACTTTGACCCAACATCACACATCTGTTGTATCTCAAAGCGCATCATTTAAAAAGTCAAACACTTACTGCGGCTACAAGCCCTTGGAGCTCTAAATTCAGCGTCTGCATCTCTTTCCTGGCTGCTGTGATCTCAGCTTTAGTTGATGACACAGCCTCTGTGTTTTTGGCATTGGTCGTCTGAATCTCATCCATCTAGATTCACAAGTAGATAGAATAAGATCTATTAGTTGGAATGCCAAAATGATCAAACATTTAGACAATGCGAGCACTTCCTGTGTGCATACCTTGAGTTTGTAATACGCCTCAGCCTCCTCTCTGTGTTGCTGCACAGATTTCTCATATTCCATTCGTATCTTGTTGAGAGCTGCAGAGATGTCAAAGGACTTCCCAGTGTCTACTTCAATCATTGAGACTGAAGTGTCCATTGTTGTTGTGCCCAGTTTAGATTGCAAAGATGACAGTTCCTACAGTGACAGATGCAACAAATTAGTATGGCATATTAAGTGTACACAATACAATACATTTTATTCATAGACTACTGTTTTTTTTTAAAGAAATTAATACTTTTATTCACAGAGGATGCATTAAATTGATCAAAAGTGACTTTTATAACTCTGTTGTGTGACACTATGTTGTGTGACACTATATATATGAATACATTTGATTTTTAAAATAAAAATATTTACATTATCTTGATTACTCCATGCATGCATTTCAGATTTTATTCAACACATATCTTTAATTTGTACCTCCTCTTGTGTTTGGTTGACAAAGTCCAGTTCATTTTTCAGGCTGGAGTATTCGGCATCCAAGTCAATTCTTAGGTCAGAGGCCAATTCTATGTCCTAAAAAAGGATACAGACGTGTGGTCAAAGTTTTAGTTGTCTACGAACAACAAATTCAATTTTAAGTCAATAACAGATCAGTTTCGATATACATTGTGTGATTGAATGTCATCCTTCTCACCTTTTTCATGGCAGCAATGTCAGACTCAAGCTGAAACTTCACTCCTTGTTCAAAGTCAAGCCTTAGAGAAAATAAAAATGTTATTATTGACAATATGTTGTGTCATTTTAAATGTTTAAATAACATTAAAAAGCTTTTTTATAATTGTATCATAAAATATAATGCTTTTTTAATGTCATTAAAAAAGGAAACACTCACTTAGCCTTCAGTTCATGGGCAGTTCCACGAACATTGTCCAGCTCAATCTCCAGTTTAACAGTGTCGATAGTGAGAGTTTCCAATGTGCTGCGATATTCACTCAGCTGGGCCTCATACTCCACCGTGGCAGTCACAGATGACTCTTGGGACACATCCGTCCCCCCAGTCAGATGGGACAGCTTGGCCTCCAGAGCTGCGTTCTCCTGCTGTAGCACCCGTACTTTGGCCATGTACGTGGAAAAGCGGTCATTCAGCCCAGACAGTGTGTGCTTCTCAGCCGCTCTGGAAAGTATCGGGGCCACAGAACCACCTGATGCTGGTCCGGCAGCGAGCGTGGCGCTTCCACCGAGTCCTCCTGCAGCAACGGCACGACCCATTGCGAATGCAGGACTGGCAACCAGTGCACCACCGCCACCACCACCACCACCCAGTGCCAATACTGCACCAGCTCCTGCACCACCAGCAAGGCCAAAGCCGAGACCTCCACCAGCTCCAAAGCCCAGTCCTCCTCCCAGCCCAAGACCTCCACCTAAGCCAGAGCTACGCCCGAGCCCCAGACCCAGTCTTGCTCCACCACTTGCACCAAACCCTCCATATCCCCCAGACATCCTGGAAGAGGCCAAGGAAATAGACAAAGCCATGGTGAACAGCTATGGATGAGCACTGAAGGATCCGAGTCTGAATCGAGCTGAGAGTGCAAGCAGGGGGCGAGACATTAATGCTTGCTCTTTAAATACACTGAAGGGAGGGAGGGCAGTGCAAAAAGAGACACTCCACAGAGAAAGAATAAGCTGTAACTTGTCTCATTGGAGAGGTATGGCGTCGGTTGTCAGTTAAATCTCAAAATATTCTGACCTGCAGGCACATTTTCCTACTAGGATGGGTCTTCAATCTAAATGTTGTATTTCAGTAAAAGCTGAATGATGAATATCACCCCTTTTTTTTCCAAACGTGTCATGCACATTTACCTTACATTCTGAAAACTCCCCATCAGAATTTTGAAATGAATTTAATCTATTTTGAATTACTTAAGACTTTCTGAACATGTAGGGTCACCAAACAGAAATCCCCCCCCCCCCCCCAAAAAAAATTTTTTGTTTTCAAACAGGTTTTCCAAACACATACGCTTTTTAAAATCTGCTGTCTTCACTTGTGGAACCACAGAACATTTTGAGCCAATCCCCTAAGTGAATAAGCAAAGGAAAGTGACATTATAAATGTTGCTTTACAGCATAATGTTCCACAAAAATGCATCAGTGTTGTTATTGTTAACTAAAATGAAAACTATTGCAAAATAACTTCTGTAAATTAAAATATAAGTGAAATAAAATAAAATATATATATTAGATGAAGTACTTATAAATGGTTGAAGACCATGGTTGAAGAAAAAATGACACATAAAAATTACTTTAAACTAAAAACAAAAATTAAACTGAAAATGTAAAAATAAAAGCTAATTCAAATATATAAATACAATAATAAATATTATATACTTAAATACTACATAAATAATTTACAAGCTATTTTAAAGTTTTGAGCTTTTTTACCATAAAAAATTACCACCCAATCTTCAAAGATACTATCTTTACCAAATTCATTTATTTATTGTTGTGTGGAGTCCTAGAACACTAACTTTTATGTTTTTACGCCAAGAGTGCCACGGCGTATGCGTGTGCTGCTGCTGATGCAGAACATGCATGTGCTGCACCTTGTTTACAAACAGAGGAATGCATGCGCATGCGTTGTGGTACTCTCGAAAATGGTGGAAGACTGTCACTTGGAGGAGAAGAATTGTTGAATAAAGTCGTTTTCTTTTTATATATATATATATATTAATTTTTTTTTTTTTTTTTTTCACAAACACAAAAAATATTCTCATAGCTTCGTAAAATTATGTTTGAACCCCTGATGTCACATGGACTATTTTACTGATGTCCTTACTACCTTTCTGGGTCTGGTAACATTTCAGTTGCTTTGCTCTCTATGGAGCGTCAGAAAGCTCTCGGATTTCAACAAAAATATTTTAAATTGTGTTCCGAGGATGAACGAAGGTCTTATGGGTTTGGAACCGCATGAGGGTGAGTAATTAGTAAACTAACTCTTTAAGGCTGGACTACACCACAAATTTTGAACGGAAAACAAATGAATTTAGATTGAATTTAGATCTGAAATCAATTGAAAATCTGAACAGATTTTAAAACACTAGTTATCATAAACACCATATTTTTACAGAGAAAACATCAGACACCAAGGCACAACTTTTTTGAGCAATGTTGCTTTGGCACTTTCCCATTGAGAATGGGTAACAGATTTCTATCTGGATACTTTAGATCAGTCCTGTGCCCTGTGTCTCTCACCTGGTTGCCCGTTGATGGCAACATTGCTCAAAAAGTTGCCCCGTGTATTTTCAGCCTAAAGGAATCACACACAACACACACACACAGAAACATGTGCCTTGTTGCTAGTAGACAAAGGAAAACAAAGCTAAAAAAACCTTAGATTAGAAACACACTAGACAATTTTCTATGAATTTTGCCTTTACGTAATTCTGTTATCACAGATCTCTTGCATAAGGTCAATGCTTGCTTGGTATCAGTAACATTAATAAAAAGTGGAATCTAACAGACATCTGCTTGGTCTTGAAAGTCTCAAGGGCAGACTCTACTGATAGGTTTGTGCCTGTTCTGATGGCAGGTGAAGCATACCTTCATTCATTTTGCGAACTCATGATAGAAAAATTGACTAGCATCATTTGACAAGAAATTGTATTGTAAAGACAACTCAATTGTTTTAAAGAATGTGCTCTTTAAAAAAATTAAAAAATAAATAAAATCATTCAATACTAGATTAGAATGCATAGACTCAGAATCAGACAAGAATAGCAATGTAATTTACAAAATCCCCTGGCCTAAACAATAAATAACAGGGAAACATAAGGGGAAATCACACTGTTGTTTTCCTATCAGATGAGGAATTGTCTCTGGTTCAGTGGAAAGATGTAACACTTTTTTAAATTTCTTTGAATGTCATAACAGTATGAAATGTACACTGCACTTCTGCCAGGGTTATTTAGAGGAGGAAGAGGTTTTATTCCATTACTGATTATTTTGATACTGGAGGTTTATTAAAAGAGACAAACTCATAGGTTAGGTTAATCCGCCTTGGTTTAAAATATAAGAGTATAGAGATATAACCAGCAGAACTTTGGTGACAAACTTGGCTGGAAGACAAAAAGTACATCAAACTGTACCTTAGTAGTTCAAAAGGCCCCTTGGAACAACATATTTTAAGAGCTTTCTGCTATGAGAAACAAATGTGAAACAAAAATTGATTCTGGGTTACATACTGAAATGTCTGTGTTTTTGTTCACATCTTCATAATCTGACAAAATAATATTACTATCTCATCACACTAAGAGATTAAAGCATCCTAGAATGGCTTACAGTGTTAATACAACTGCAAGTGTGATACTGTAATGTAACAGTTTAATAAGTTCATATTGAGATACTTGCTTTAGATACAATATCGCCAGTTAATTTGTTTTTGCTCCCCCAATGAACATAATTCCAAAAAAAGCAACCACAGTCAAGTCGTTGCTAATTAAGTGAATCATTGTTTGAATCGGTTTAATGAATGATTCAATGACTCACTTATTAAGACACCTGCTGTGTCCCAATTTGCATACTATCAGTCCTATAGTATTCAAAATTTGAGTTAGTGTGTCCCAAAGCATTGTATGTTGAAAAAAGTATCTCAAAGATACCCGGATTGTTTACTATTTCTGGTGGAAGTGCAGATCCATGCACACTGTAATGGCTGATGTTGCTGGAGACAGGATGCATGTAAATAAGCAACTAAGCAACAGAACTGTCCATTAAAGATGTAATTATAACAAAGTAGTGTGTCCCAAACATGGATCACGGAATGAACCAAATTAGAGGGGGGGGGCTTATATATTTTTAAGCTATGATTCTGGATAACTGATTTTTAGAATATAGATCACGGTTCATAGATCACCTGATTCTGAAAACAAAACATACGACAACCAAACAAAATAATATGTAGGCTAATTTACTCACAACAGTTTTTGACAAAATATTATATTTAATGTAATAAATGAGGCTATTTAAAAATATTTATTAGGCTACTTTAAATGAATTCATTATGACAAAATCATTGAATGAAGACTTGTTTCGTCCAGTTTTTTAACAAATCTCTTACATGAATGATACAGACATCAAATACATTTTAACAGTCACTGGTCGCCACCTACTGGCATAATGTAACAAAATCTATATTTGAAGTGCAACATAGTTCCAAACGTCATTTACTCAGTTTGATCGCGGCTGCGCAACATCAGAGTTTATGTCAGGTGTCCTGACATTTTATCCTACTCGTCAGATTGTCCTACCAGGGTTTACTGCGCATGCACACATCAATATTGCGTCCTTTTTCCTACGCTGAATAACAATATTTAATGTATCTGCATTACTGTAAGGATAGGTTTATGGTTGGAGTAGGTGTAGACTTTAATAAAACACAATCTAATAGGTAGAAAAAAATATTTATTGTTGGTTTCCTGTTGCTGTATCCCTTCAAGCCGCAGCTACGAATATAATATTACATAATTACTGTATTTGCATTACTGTAAGGGTAGGTTTAGGGTTGGGGTAGGTGTAGACATTAATAAACCATAATTTTACAGGTAGCATTTTTCGTTGTCAAATTGTACTATCCACTTTTTTAATGGGAGGTAGCAAGATCTGACAGGGTAGCACAAATCGACAGAACACCGGACTAAACTTTTATCCCAATACTTTCATTATTATTTAATGTTTGCAACACAGAAATGTAGCCTAGCCTACATGATGAGCTGCTCTCTCTGGATCAGTGGCTCCGCGAAAGCAGGTTTAAATATTCCTGTGTGACTGTCATTTCAAAAGTTAAATAGACATAGTGGAATCATCAGTTAGGAATAAGATTGCATGTTTTAATCGAGATCGCAATCTTTTAAAGATTAATTGTGCATGCATATGAGCCTATAGCCTATGTATTTTTGTAGCCTTTGTCATATACCAGACCTCAAAAGTAACCCGGGCCCGGGCCCCGGGCCCCGCTTCCACGACCCATGGTCCCGAAGCTTATTCTGCTATACTCTCAAAAGCATGTTCTTCCTATTCTTCACAAAAAGAGTACATTCTTTTAAGGCGTAGTATAAGTAGGTGAATTGGGACGCAGCACTACACATTCCTGAATTAATCAATGCTATGAACGAATCGGTTAAGTGACTGATTCAATGACTCACTAAAAACAGTGGCTGTGTTCGAAATGCCATACTATCATACTACTCTTACTATTTCTGCAGTATCCAGTATGTATGCTGTGCATAGTATGCAAATTTTCTGTATGCATGTTATACACGGATGACCTACTATATTCTCCAGAATCTGCTAAATATAACTCAAATACACTGAAATCAGTACAGAAGCTGTTCGGAATGGCATACTACCATACTATATTGCAGTATGCTGTGTGTATACTGTGAATAGTATGTGAATGTTCTGTATGCATGGAATGCCCGGATTACCTGCTACATTGGCTGAAATTTGATGTATGCATCTGAAGACGCTGCATGGGATACTGTTTCCCAGAACGCAATGTGCTCCATGTGACATTTCATCTTCAAACGCGTGAGTGAACTGGAGGTGGGGAATAGTAATTATAAATGTAACACTTGTATTTGTACGTATATACATATACATGTAAACTACAATCTATCGCTGTGTATCTAAACAGTATCGTTAGTAGGACATAAATTGTACTTTAATCTCTACAGCACGTTTCTGATCATCAAATGACGTCACCTTTATCTTTATAGCGCTTTAAACAGTACAGATTCTTTCAAAGATATTAAATAATAATAATATTGCAGCAATATAATATATAAATAAAATGTATAAATAAAAATATTTCAATTATGCAAACAAAATTCAATTCCACTGTTAAGTAGCTCTAAAAAGAAATGGAGTGTATTACTCTAAGGACAAATAGACCAATTTGTTGGCAGAGGCTATTTACATTAACTCCTGGACAATGCTCCGGTGTACTACAGTATTGAGGTATAAATATCTGCCACCTAACTACTATTTACACTCCTGTCGCTAAAGAAAATGCTGCTATTTTAGTGTAAACAGAATTGATCATTATTTGCACTTAGTGTAACTAGAATATATCACTTTTTAATATATCGGCACTTAGTTAGCTCAATTGTTTCTGAGGTAACAGCCTTGACAGCTGTGCTGAATTAATGTTCAGTGTTTGTCATGTGACAGCACTTAAGCATACTACTCTGAAACATTTATTGCTTATTGTATACTGTTTCCCACACGCAGTATGCACTGTGTACTGGGCAGTAAGTAAGTATGCCATTTCGAACACAGCCAGTCTGTTCTTGAACGAATCAGGGATTTAACGAATCATTTGAATGAATGACTCATTCATGACTTATTCACTGTCTCCACCTACTGGCATATCGATGTTAACGTGCGGAAAGAGTTATTGAAAAATCCCTACCACAAATGCACAGATGGGACAGCCTGTGATACAAAACGTCTGAAAATGTGAAAAGTCTGCTGGACTGAATGCTACTAGCATTCTCTACTACTGTAAATTTATGTCTTTAAGAAATAGTAGTAAGCCTACCAATTGTATTTCAGTAGTAAGTAATAATAAGTAATTCAGTCCAATCAACTCTTATGGAATGTCTCTCTGCCAATCAGCTTCGAGCACAAATTGTTGAATATATAAGGAGACAAACACACACATCTACCCGCCATGCCACTGCTACAACAGTGTTTAAACTTTTCATTTTCACACTTAGCGAATTGTAAAAAGAAAAAAGACTTGAGGAGCTTGAGTAAGCGTAATGTTGCTATGTTTACTTTCTCAAGGTAGGTCGCTGTGGGTCAACCAACAAACAGTCAACCACATGCTGTTTATAGCCTCATTGATCAAATAAATGCACTTTTTTGTACCTGTGATTAAAAAAAGAGATACAGATGAATAATCTTATCACTTACTCATGAGAAACAAATTCTGACTTCTCTGTTTTCAGGACAGTTAAAAACATCTTCCACTGACAAACAGGAAGATGCGGTGAAGAACACTTATCAAATGCAAAATCGTCTTGTGAAACAATTAACTCTTTCTTTCTGTATTTGTTCATGTTTACTGCTGGTAACATAACATTCTGTATTTCTCTCAAACACTCTTATGTGCAACACACACATGCACACACACACACACACAAAAGTGCTCTCTTGGTTCATTGTGATGATAGTTTAATTTCCACACTGTCATTGTCAAACATAGTCATATGGGATATACATAGAGCTTTCCTGAGAAGACCACTGTGCTGAGGCAGCCGAAAACTGCCTAATGGTGATGAACAAAGAGCAGTGACCAGCATCACCAGGTCTCTGTCACAATAGTACTAAAAACAAAGAGACTACTTTCCAGAAGGCCAGGCCACCATAAAGAGGCATGCGCTCTTAGCTGTTGCTGTTTAGCTGAGGGGAGGTCAGTGGATATTTGCGCTTGCATTGTGGTCATGTCTATGGACTGATAGTGGCCTGTCACTTAAAAAGCATCAGTACAGGAATGCCTCTGCCACGACGCCGATCCTCTTTCCTGGGCCAGGCTGCTTCCGAGCGGCCTGGTTGTGTGGGCCGCATGAGTGCAGCAGGCACCTCTGCGCCTCGGGGAGTGTTTGTAGGCATGGCTCCCACCGGAGGAACCAGCAGCCTGGGTACACGCGTGTCCCGCAGAGCTCTGGGCATCAGCAGTGTGTTTCTGCAGGGCCTTAGATGCACCAGTGTTCCTGTGGTGACCCTGCCCGGAGATCGAGGCCACCTGTTTGGCTTCGACAGCCTCAATACATGCCTCCTGGAGTACCGCGATAAAGTTCACGCTCTGGAGCAACTCAACCAACAGCTGGAGGAACAGATCAGACACTGCTTGGATCGTAAAGCCATCAGCGCCGGGACATGGACTGGCCTGAAACAAGACTGGGAGGATGTTTATATGCAGGTAGGAGGATGTTTGACAGGGTTGGATTAATACATCAAGCACAGCAAAACACAGCAAAAATATATACAGTATATTTTTTTCTAGTGAAATATTTTTTACATCCATTAAACTTTTTTTTCCCCCTTCAAATTAAAAGATTCATTCAAGATAAAACACAAATCTAAATATATCATAAATATAGAAAAATATCCTAAATTAAGCTCACTTTTCTGACCTCACTGACAATTTTTTATTTAAACATAAATTCAACAAATAGAATATATTTTCAATTTAGTTTTCTTTTCGTATCCCATTAGCACTTTTTATTTTCTTTCTTTTAATTAGTAAGATGTATGGTTTAATATATTGAATATATTAAATAATTATAAAGTTTTCTAAAATTATTTGAAATTTAATGCATTTATTTATTATGAATATATACAATTAATATATATTTTAGATTAGAAGGGGTTTAATATATAATAAGGTTTAATAATTTAATATAATTCTTCATTTATATATATATATATATATTTGAAATAAAAAGATACTCACATTTACTTCTCTCAGGTCAGTGAGGCTATCCTGGACAATGCTCGACTTATGCTCCAGACTGAGAATGTTCAAGCCAATGCAGAGGACTTTAAAGACAGGTGTGAGTGTGATTAAAATAGAGCAACAGATTTTAATCATATCACTAGCTTTTATATGCATCAGCAGATTTCCATCAAATGGTCTATAGTGTGTTTCTATGCATAATTGTGTAGGTATGAGAATGAGCAGCCGTTCCGTAAAGCAGTGGAAGAGGAAATTAACTCTCTGTACAAAGTCATTGATGATGCAAACCTGAGCAGGATGGACCTGGAGAATGAAACTGAGAGCATGAAGAATGAGCTGATGAATCTGGAGCAAAATCACATTGAGGTGAGATAAGACCAGTTCAACACCAGTACCCTCTTCGCGAGAGAGATGTTTCAGTGGTAAATTAGCATCTTCTTTTGCTCTTCTTCAGGATGTTAGAGTGCTCTATAAGCAGATATCCGGCCATGAGGTTGATGAGCTGGATGCTCCCACTGAGACCAGCCTGGACCAGATTCTAGATTTTATCCGCTCCCACTGGGAGAAAGTCATTGAGAAGAACCGTGCTGAGACTGATGCCTACCTTGAGTGCAAGGTAAACCATTGAACATAAGCCTATATAGACTATTTTATCACACAGTGCTCTGCGATTCTTGATTCTGAATGTGTCATCCTGTGGCCAAATATTTTTGCACAATGACCACCAAACTGTATAACTGACTGTTTTCATTCTGTAGTTTCTTTCATCTCACATAAAATACTTTGAAAAGACTTAAAGGTCATTTAATGCATTAGGTATATCAGGAACTAACAGTGAACTAATACAGGGTTACATAATTTATTAATCTTTTTCTTGAACACCAAATCTACATATTAGAATGGTTTCTGATGGATTATGTGACACTAAAGACTGGAGTATTGACAGCTGAAAATCCCGTTTTTACCATCAGGAATAAATTACATTTTGAAATATGTGACCGTGGACCACAAAACCAGTCTTAAGTCGCTGGGGTATATTTGTAGCAATAGCCAAAAATACATTGTATGGGTCAAAATTATAGATTTTTCTTTTATGCCAAAAATCATTAGGATACTAAGTAAAGATCATGCTCCATGAAGATATTGTATCTGTAAATATATCAAAACTTAATTTTTGATTAGTAATATGCATTGCTAAGAACTTCATTTGGACAAATTTAAAAGCGATTTTTGCAATATTTAGATTTTTTTTGCACCCTCAGATTCCAGATTTTCAAATAGTTGTATCTTGGCCAAATATTGTCCTATCCTAACAAACCATACATCAATGGAAAGCTTATTTATTCAGTGTATAAATCTGAAACATTTTTGAAAAATTGACACTTAAGACTGGTTTCGTGGTCCAGGGTCACATATATGAAAATAGAAAACTGTTACCTTGAATAATAATATTTCACAATAATTATATTTTTTATATTGCATATTTGTGAATGTGCAGCAAGCTGACAGTGTGAAGAGTAAGCTGAGTCCAGAGGAAGAGGAGCTTGAGAGTCTGAAGACTCAGTGCAATGATGCTGGGTGCAAGATTCAGAGTATGCAGGCTGAAACCGAATCCATTAGAGCTCTGGTAGGACAACCTTCTCAAAGCAAAGATCATAAAGCACAACAGTATTCAATACCCTAGACTGAACTATGCATGATCCCTCCAGAAACGAGGCCTGGAGAATGCTCTCAACGACACCAAGCACTGGCATGGCATTGAGCTCCAAAATCTGGGCTCTGTTATCGGAAAGCTGGAGGCTGAACTCAGCGACGTCCGCGGGGACATCGAGCAGCAGCGCCGTGACTATGAAACCTTACTCAACAATAAGATGAAGCTGGAGATGGAGATCGGAACATATCACGGAATCCTGGATGGAGAGGAAAGCAGATTCTACTCCTCAACGTAAGGCTTGTTTTCAATCTGCTTATTAAAGGACAAGACAGCAGAAGTCCTGACTCAATCTTCTTCCTTGTTCCTCAAAAGTCTTAACTTCTTAGAAAGCCTCCCTAGATTCAGTTTCTGTGATCCCAGACCAATCTCTCAGATAATCACAATGTTCTTCTATACTGCAGGTTCCCCGGTGGTTCTTCAGTCCCTGAGGGACGAACTGATCCCGCACCTTCCACATCTGGACCACAAAGCAGTCCACAGACTGAAGGTACTCTTTCCATCTACAGGATATAGTTCTTAAAATATCTGATTGTATTGTGAATAATAGGTTTAACATTAACAATGAAGATTAAACATGTTTTGATGTTTTCTATCAGGTTCTAATGCTCCTGGTGCTCCAGAAGAAAGCAAGCTGGAATGATATATTTTATTAATCTTTGCAAAAAACTTGATTTTCATTTGTTTCTCTTCACTTGTAATTTACACCATCTATAGACTACATGATTACTGTGCAGGTTAGAAATAAATAAAACTAAAGATGCACTAGCTAAGATTTTATATATAAAAACTCAGCTGTTTCTCTGACACTAGCCTCTATGATTCCATATTCTGATCCTATGTGCCTATATCCTATTTTACTCCCACGGGTAGCAAAGCCATAAATGATAGAGTGGGAAATACGAATAATTGACTATGGTCAAATCTGAAGCTCCTTAACACGATAATAACACCTTGCGGTTATAATGACACGTCTATGAAACAGCCACCTAGACATTACTTCAAATCCATGTTATCATTCTGAACTATCATTTCTTTGTTTAGGAAATCCTCAAATAGCAAGTTTACTGCATGCATGAGAAGAAAAAAAGCTCAAAGCTATAACAAAAGTCAGTAGGTGACTGGCATTTCTAGAACAAACACATAACCATATTTTTAAAGAAAAACAGTCCTGCATTTACACAAATTTTACTGAAATGTTTTTGAATATTTCATTTTTAAAAAGTGCAGTCGTGCAACATTTTAAGATGTGACCGTCTAGAATAGTATACTAAAATGTAGTTGCATAAACAGATTTTTAAAAAATCCAACAGAAACTAAAAGATATTCATATTTAGGATTATTCATTCAACAGATTTCATTTCTCTGGTCTCGTTGGGTCTCCAATGACAGAGAAGCATCCAGCACAGTAACGGGCCGGTTTCTTTGTGTTAGCAGAACTGGCTCTTTTCAGACGAAATCCAAGACTGCTGACCCTCATGTCCTATGAACATCAGCATAGCTTAATATTCCACATACAAACAAATAAGTCTGATTATGTCACATCATAAACACTCTTCACACCTGTGAGTTTCCTAGTGTTACACTTTCTGATGGCTGTGGATCTGATGGTTGGATCAGTACAGGTGTCTGTAAGATGAAAAACAAATGCAATACATCAGTTACAGTTAGTATTTTCAATACCAGACAGTTCTAATTATACATTTAGTTTTTTCTAAAAGCAAAAAAAAGATTCTTATACCTTTCGAAGTGGCTCCATAGGAAAAGCAGCTGAGAAGTTCAGCACAGAGATGAGCAGCAACAGCAGCAGGGTTTTTTTGTTCCCAGTCATCTTCAGTCTCAAACTAACAGTGAACAGACAAACGCCTGTTCAGTTAAAACACCACTCAAAGGGTGGGACCCAAAGCTGCTGTACGTCAGAGAAAATTACGGCACAGGGCGGCATTGTGTCCTTAAAATCAATGTTTATTTAAGACATTTAGGAATTACGTGAAAAATAATATTTTAGTCCCACACAAAAGATCTCAGTTAATGCCATTCCTTCGGGTTTAATGGAAATGTTTTAAAAGGGTACAGGGCGGCAGACTCGATATTTGTCCCTGTTGAGCTCTCCCATCTCAAACGGAGGTAGCCGAGGAATATATTCAAACACATACAGAGATGTGATCCATATATATATTAGATTTCTGTAAAACGTAAACTTGATTCTCATTTATGTGACAAACTAACATGTGCAATGCTATAAAAAGAGGAAAAATGACAGCTAATAATAAATTAAAAGTAGAAATACTGCATCACAAGTTAATACAAAATAAATCATAAAATATAATCAGCAGAGAAATGCATTATTGGTAATATAAGAAGAAAAATATAAACCGTGTTAAAAATTCACAGTCAGTAATCCTAATTTCAGATTTGTTATTTGAAATTATAAAAGCATCAAGTTGAAAATGTATACGTCCATACATTCATAAAACATAATTTGGATATTTTTTGCACAAAACATGAGGGAATGTTCCATTTAACTCTTCAACACTCATACTTCAGTAAGAGGATGTGAAGCCACTATAGTGAATAATCCTGAAAGCACATATCTGACAAAGAGTCCTACGTCAGTTTCACTCTCCCTGTATGTGTGCTGGTTCTCACAAACACAAGACAAATTAAAAAGTAAAAGCAAGACATGGGATTGGATGGGTGCACCGCAACCCATCTATCCAGGATACAGAGCTGGTGATCGGTCATCCCCAAATTGAAAAAGATTTGACGTTTTCTTTCAAATTTAAGAGAATTCAAGTCAATAAAGTGGTGAAATCAAAATACAGTCCCATGTAAAGTGTAAATTCATGGCACATCTAGCAGAAGTTTTGCACAGACACATAAGAGGTCAATTGCTCACATTCAATTTCCATTAATATCCCAAATAATATACGACTAGTACTTCGAAGTAAGAAATATTCTTGATCAAATATAATTCAAAACAAGTTTATCCTTATTAATCAAACCTTCTTGATTATACTCTCCCAATTATGGCATGGGTTAACAGTGGTTAACTTTCACCTGTCTAGAAATCTAAATTGGCTTCCAGTTTAGAGGAGCAAAATTCCAAATTTATATGTATATATGATGATACTCTAAAGCAACTGATGCTTTAATGGGCCCACAATACACACTATCTGATAACAGTGCAAAAGTGTGCTATTTAGCAGAAGTGTGCCTCATTTCCTGTAAATGTTTTCGAAGTATGTATGAATTCTACATTTGGTTGTCAAAAAAAAAAAAACAGGACTACATCACCATTAAAGGTGTACTGGCATATCTGCTTTAGGCTTTTTAAAAAAAAAAAATAAAGCCTGAATAATAGTACCTCTGATACAAACATGTGAACCAAGGGTCATGAATGCATTTTGTAAGACCACACAGTACAAAAACTTTAAATAATTAAAATGTCCTTATGGGCTGAGAGAGACTGTGGCGTTAATCGGGCTGTAAGGGTATACAGCCCACCCCTACCCCGCCTTCATGGCAAACCATCGGTGCGATAAACATCCAACGGTTCGTTTCTGGGTCATACATTTCCATAGAGCTGAGATTGGACTGTCCATCATAACCTCCCACTGCATAGAGTCGACCACAATTGGCCACCAGAGAAATGCGGCTGCGTCGAGTGTTCATGGCCACTAAGTGGCTCCACTGATCTGCTACTGAGCTGTACACCTCTGCTCCACTGAGGAACGCGGAGCCATCGTAACCTCCTGCCACATACAGATTGCTGCCCAAGGCTGCAGCACCGTGCCGACAGCGCTTGTTTATCATGGGAGCGACAGGATGCCATAATGCTGTATGATGGTTGTAGTATTCAACCTAGTGGCAGAAACATGAAACAAAAATTTTATTTTTTCATAGCCTATACAATTTCACAATGTTATATTGTAGCATTTCGTTACTTATATCCTGAAAAGATCAGGAAAATCAACTGCGCAAATTGCATCCTGTAAATTGAAAGATGTTTACTTACCGTGTTGAAGATCTGTAGACCATCATGACCACCTGAAACATATATTCTGCCTTCAAATACAGTAACACCAGCAGCACTGCGGCTTGCGCTCATTTCTGTAACTACCGTCCATCTGGTAACAAACACACATAAACACATGAAATCAAGACGCATTCTGATTCCAAAGAAAGCTACAATAATTGTTGAGACAGAAAATAAATGAACACCTAAATGGATAGTTTAATAAACAGAGAAAAATAGGGCTGTCACCAGCCCAATACCAGTGAAAGGATTTTCAATACCAAAACCAATCTGCTATTGAACACGTCTTTACTTAAAACATGAAATATTAATATATTATTAAATTAAATGATGAAAATAAATATGGCTTTTAATAAGTAAACACTTAATCCTTCAAGTAATCGGTTAGTAATACATTCATATTACACATCCCTTTATTTAAAACATATAATAAGAATAAGAATGGTATATAATAAGAATATAAGTCCAAGTAGTAAGTTAGTAATAAAATCAGGAACGGAAAAACAAATCATTAGCAAAGGAATAAATCATATTAACAGCATTATTATTTGAGCCTATTAGGCTGCATTTACATTTTGTATCTGCTCAAATATTGAAGACTGTGTGATTCAACCTTTTGAATTAAATATAGTTTGGCCAAGATTAAACAAGCATTTAATTATAGTGTTGTGTGTAACAACAATTGCCAGGTTGTTGGCGCCCTCTGCAGGCTAGAAAGTGTCTCCACAATCACTGTTACATTACAAGTAACGATTTCAAATTCAACTGATTTGTATGATGTTAATGTAAAAGTATTTTTAATTATTATTAATGGTCTTTTTTACAATATCAAACAGCCTGATGGGCACACATACTATTACATTATGCATTTTAACGTGCATTATTATGTATGTTCGCATATGTTAAATATGTATTATTCAAAATTATCATAACATTTCAGATATTCTTGTTCCACATTGTTATTATATATGTATTTTAAGTTCTTCTTAGTTTTTTTTAAACAAATTATTTTCCCTTCCTAATTACTTGATATACAAATTAAGGTGACAGACCTACATTAACCCTGAATTTTTCTTGAAGAATGTATGACTTACCTGTCAGTCTCTGGAGAATAGCACTCAACCGAATTTAGAGAAGATTTGCCATCATATCCACCACACACATATATATGCCCATCAACTACGACTGTTCCCATTGCACTAATGCAGAAAGAAGAGAATACCAGAAGCATCGGATATATATCACATGTACCTAAAACTCTTTGCAAAACCTTAAAAAGAATTGAAAAAGTTGTCACTGAACAATTAAATAGCTTTCCAAAGAAAAAATATTTCCCTCACATATTAAATATGACCATTTTAGGATTTACTACCTGCGTTGAGTATTCATGCTAGCAACTTTGGTCCATGTGTCAGTTTCTGGGTTGTAAACTTCTACAGTTCTAAGCCGTGATTGACCATCATAACCACCAATGGCATAAAGCAGCCCGTTCACGACAGCAACACCCACTCGACTGCGGGCTGTGCTCATAGGTTGGCATCGCTCCCAACAGTTTCCAATTGGATCAAATACTTCCACAACATTTAATGAGTCACCTGTGCATAAAAGAATAACTCAACAAAACCACTGACACTGACATGTTGCAGTAACTAGCACGCTAGGTTTTAAAAGGACAGTGTGAATAAATAGATACCAGCACTATTGAGGCCCCCAACCGCATAGACTAAGCCCGCAATGGATGTGCAACATCTCTGTCGGGTCTTGTAGGCTTGGAGATGTGGCCTTCGCTCTGGCATCAGATGGTAATCTTTTGCCTCATCGACAAGGTCCCTGTTAGGAGTAAAATTCAAATGCATTCCAAAAAATAATTAATTCTACATCCTTTCAAAAGCATTACTAAGAAACTTATAGTCTTAGTAATTTCTAAAAATGTGTATTTTTATTAATACTATTAAATACCATTCTTCAGAAATGGAAATCAGTGACTCTCTTCAGAGATTTTGTGTTGAAAAATATGTTTTCTATAGATTTGGATCTGCAAACATCAGTGTCACATTTTGGATGTGTTTTGCCAAAATTATGGGGCATAAGTTATCTTATAAAGAAACGTATCTTATCTAAGAAACTTGCCTGCATTTGTGGCAGCAGCGTACAAGCTCATCTTGTTGGACTCGGTCAGCAAGGAACTGAGGTCGACATAGAGGCAGACGGGTTTTAGACATTAACTCTGGTAACCGTGACTCCCGATCTTCACGTGAATGCCGTACCCAAGCAAGTATGGCCTCAAACACCTACAAACAACAAGATCAGGTTTTCTCTTTTATAATGTGTCAAAAGAAAATACCCGAAACTATGACACAATGAAAATGTTGTGATCTACATCCATTCATTCAGCAACACCCTTTCTTGCCATTTCAATGTCTTCATCAAATGTCTCCAGAGACTCTGACCTGCTCCTCTGCTTGGACGTTGAGCTCATCACAGCCCACAAGCTCAAGCACCTCCTCCGGCCGAAGGGTCAGGAACTCCTCAGACATGGATACCTCCACAAAGTGCTGGTGAACGAAGCTGTTGGCTGCATCATAAAGCGTGGTGCACATCATAGTCTCTGCAAACTGCCTTACACCAAGGCAATTCTTTGGATGCAACCTGTAAATTAGGAGCAAGTCGAAACAATGAATCCTGTGTGTATGTGAAATGAATCACTTTAAAGTGGCCCCTATTATGCCATTTCCAATATTGCCTTTCATGCAGATTGTAATGTAGCTGTATGTGAATGTAAACGGTCTGCAAAGTTGTAAAGCTGAAAGTGCACGATAAATAAAGTTATTGTCTACCAAAATAAAGAATTGACTCTGAACAGCTGAAACGAGTCGTTAGTAATTTGAATCCCACTTCCGTGACGGCTACACGTCACAGGGTAAAACATTTGCATAATGTGCACCTATGTTCTACGTTGGCCGGCCACAAACAACTTGACTCCGCCTACAAACACGTCATTCTACTGACGAATGCTTCTCTAATCTCGGGGAGTTCAACGCAGGATTCACAAAACGCTTGCTGCTGAAAGATAGATCAGTATCCTGTTTATTTGGACCAGCTGCTCCACTGAATCACAACCTGTAAGTATGATAAATAATAGATGTTTATATTTTCTATAGAGCGTCCAAAATACAGAACTATTGAAATAGGCGTATCATTTCTGACACGGGCTGTATGCCGTAGACCAATCACAACAGACTAGGCCATCTGACCAATCAGAGCAGAGCAGGCTCACGGAAAGGAGGGGTTTAGAGAGACTGAATCTTTGAACTGCTTCGAACGAATCGTTTGAGGATCGCTGGAAAATGAGGTGATATTAAATGCATATTTTGAGAAAACGAAAGCATTTTTTGACCTTGCATGCATGTAATCCTGTTGTAGGAGACTCCCAAAACAATATTAGGAACCGCAAAAATGGCATAATAGGGGCACTTTAATAACATAACCTAAGAGAGCCCTGTCACAGTTATTACATACATTTCTAGTATGCTTTTCCCAAAAGCAACTACGGTCGAAATTTCTGTCATTACCAATTAAGTTCAGTGGAACTAGCAACCATAGTTACCTAACAATGCTTTTGGAAAACGCACACCTGATTGTGATTATGTCATGTTATCACTATAATTTAATCATATATATATATATATAGAGAGAGAGAGAGAGTGAAATATTATTACAATTTAAAAGAACTGATTTCTATTTGAATATATTTTAATATGTAATTTATTCCTGTGATGGCAAAGCTAAATTTTGCAGTATTCAGTGTGACATGATCCTTCAGAAATCATTCTAATATGTTGATTTGGTGCTCAAGAAACATTTCTTATTATTATAAATGTTGAAAACAGTTGTTGCTTAATATTTTTGTGGAAATTTTTTTTTCATGATTCTTTGGTAAATTAAAAGTTTTTAAATTATTTGAATTCAAATAATTTTAATTATTGTAATTATTAATTGCAAACTTTTTTGAAACAGAAGTAGAAGTCTTTACTGTCACTTCTGAACAATTTAATGCATTCCTGCAGAATGAAAATATTAATTTCTGTCTTGCCAAAATCTTACTGACCCTTTGGTCTTATGAAGAAATCAACTTTACCTCTGTTGTAAAAAAGAGCAGCAGGCATCTTTGACATTTTGAAGCTGCAGGAAACTGGCCCCTATCAGGAGGGCCTGGACGTTTTGTTGGTCTATGGCTATGTGTCCATTGTAGGCAAAGTTTATTAGGGCTTCAAGTGCACTGTTTAGAGGCAAAACAGAGCTGAAAACTTTAATGTACATTTACAAACAACAACAACAACAACAAAAAAAAGAGTTCTCAATTGTCCCTTTGAGGTTTGCATCTTCACCTGGGGTCCATGCCCTGCATGACGATCTCATCCTGTTTGCATGCCACCATGTCATTGGTGAACATGGCATGGAAGTATGGAATAGAAGCAGCAAGGACTATTCTGTGAGCACTGAATTTGTGCTCTCCTACCTGCATAAACACAAACAGAACAGATATACGAATCTTGATCAGAAATAATTCTTTGGTAAATTAAAAGTTTTTAAATTATTTGAATTCAAATAATTTTAATTATTGTAATTATTAATTGCAAACTTTTTTGAAACAGAAGTAGAAGTCTTTACTGTCACTTCTGAACAATTTAATGCATTCCTGCAGAATGAAAATATTAATTTCTGTCTTGCCAAAATCTTACTGACCCTTTGGTCTTATGAAGAAATCAACTTTACCACTGTTGTAAAAAAGAGCAGCAGGCATCGTTGACATTTTGAAGCTGCAGGAAACTGGCCCCTATCAGGAGGGCCTGGACGTTTTGTTGGTCTATGGCTATGTGTCCGTTGTAGGCAAAGTTTATTAGGGCTTCAAGTGCACTGTTTAGAGGCAAAACAGAGCTGAAAACTTTAATGTACATTTACAAACAACAAAAAATAAAAATAAAAAAAAGAGTTCTCAATTGTCCCTTTGAGGTTTGCATCTTCACCTGGGGTCCATGCCCTGCATGACGATCTCATCCTGTTTGCATTCCACCATGTCATTGGTGAACATGGCATGGAAGTATGGAATAGAAGCAGCAAGGACTATTCTGTGAGCACTGAATTTGTGCTCTCCTACCTGCATAAACACAAACAGAACAGATACACGAATCTTGATCAGAAATCATCATCTCACATACACATAAAAATGTCCTGGTTCAATGTTGATAATTATTGAGTGCCAACTGAAAAATCTGAAACATTACCACCCAAATAAAAACAAATTATGACCATTCTCCAGACAACAGACAACAATTTCAATGAATGAAGAAGCAAATGTGAAAAAATGGAGCAGTGAGCCAAATATCCACCTTTTTCATCAACGCGAAAGTAAGCCTATGGGCAAGACTTCCGGTTGATTAGTCACTATAGGGAAATAATTAGAAGAATAACAACCACCAGTGTGTTCATAATTAAGATAATACATTCAAATAATATGTTGTATAGCTAAAAAATAGCTGGACACACATGAGACCGGAAGCTAGACCTATAGAATTTACAAATGTCCGTGCCCGCTCTTATGGGAAGAAAAAGGTGGATACTGAAAGTGCACCATAATCTTCAGCATGATCTGTAGTATATGTCCTATAAGCCAGCTGTTAGTCAGCAAAGACATGCATACAGCAGGTCAGGTGAAAGAGATAAAGAGGATTATTGCTCACTGTGACCCACATAAAGGGCTGATGATGCAACAGTTAAAACACAGCAGCAGATCAGAGACTGAGCACAGCTTTCATTAACTGATGCTTCTCCTAATGCTGCTTTATACAGCAACATAATAATATATATGCATATCACTCTAAAACAAGGAGGCATCAGCAAACCACCTCTATTTTTATTCTGATATAGAAATCCTTTCTGAGAATTTGCCCTATTGATCACTGTATATATCACATATTGTATATGCATGTAATATACAATATATATGCATTATTTATAATGTATGCACAATACACATACATGTTTACATTTTTTATGAATAAATATTTTTAAAAATATTTTATATTCTGCATCTCTTTTCTTCTACATTTCTGTTCATGCAGTAAAATGAATGCATTTATGTTCCTGCAATTACGGATGCATGCTTTATTTATGTGCTTTTGATAAATAAACCTTAACTTGACTTGAAGTAGGCCTAATTTGTCATGTTATAATGAACCTTAAGCAGTGGATCTCAACCAGGGACCCCTGGGGCCTTCTGCACACTTCTAATGGGGTAACAAGATTGTTTACAACAAGCTTTAAAATAAGCTAAAATGTCTAAAAGTGTAGATGAAAACTGACATATTTATTCCCTAAAAATTTGGTCTTGGAAAACCTGTATGAGGGCATTTTAAAACTACAATATCTAGACCTGCAAAAAGTAACAGAAGTGTATTTTTATAGCATAGCAAGATGTCAAATGTTTTATTGCTTAGAAATTGCTATTTGGGAGTTGAAAATACGTTTTATCATTATCATGAACAACCGGAAAAGACATGTAAATTAATTGGTAATGAAGAACATTTGGATCTTGAAACTTCTGGAATAACAGAATGCAATTATTGTAATTTTACCTATTCACAATTATTTTACTAACATGCTCGTTTAACACATTATCACCTCCTAGTTTCTGTAAATAAAGAAGTACCAGAAATATCTTAGTCTACAAGGGTACATAGCCTTTGGAAATTTGTCTGGGGCCCTTGGTGTCAAAAAGGTTGAGAACCAGAGCTTATAGACACTCAGTGTACAGATTGTAGTAGTATTAATGTGCTTTCTGTATTTGAGTCTGACTGTTAAACAATTTACAAATATATATTATACAGAACTGATAACAAACAGCGAGCAATATTACAAAAAGCATTCATTCTAATTTGTCAGTCTAAATAATTGTGTACAAAATAAAATAAAATTCAATGCCAGAGCTAGAAACAGTTGTTTAAAATTAGACAAACAGATCAAGATATGTTGGCTGTCACAGGTGTTTCTATTAAACTCAGCCAGACAATAGTTACATATTAAACATAAGGAAGCGACAACTTCTTAACAGACCACGGAAGGCGAATTCACAACCAAAGTCGTTGAAATAAAAATCTACAGGTTAAAATAATTATAGCAATAACAGTAGAATGTATTGTTTCTCCTCCGTGTTTTACTAGTTTAATATACAGCTCATGTGCAGCTGATGAGGATGTTAGCTGCACATGCTAACTAAATAACACTAGAATAACAACTCGCTTTACAACTGATACAAAATATACAAAAATCTATTTTAAGAGCTATCTGCAATGACACACATTAACAAACGGCCTTACAAGCTGGAACATTATAGCTCTTCCTTCTGCTAACAGTGTCAGTACTTCACTAGCCTCTCCCAATGCTGACAGCCCAGTGCTACTTTGTTAGCATTTCACTAGCAACTTAACCCTAACAAAGAAAAGCACAGTACTTTTAGGGTAACGTCACACAGTTTCCCTTGTCGTCGGATCTCCTCCATCACTGCATATCCACGAGCGGGCAAATCGGCAACAGAAAAATGCATCAAATCTTCTAATTCTTCAAAAATTGTGTCACCCATCGTCATTGATGGACTGGAAACGACACTTTTTGTCCAAACCGAGACGCCGTAGCTTGAGCTGTATTACTGACTGCCAGTGCCAGCCCTCCACCGCCGGTGTCAGTTCCCTGTCACGTAGGGGTCATATACAGCTCAAAACAGATTTATATGGATGTACTGGTCTTATTAGTGTGATTCACATGTACATCATGGCTTAGGTTGAGTTTAGACAACAAACCAGACTACAGTCCCTCACAGAAGCCCAAGTGACAAGAAGATACTGGCTGAATTCTAATAAACTAGGCTACTAGTTCAGCCATTTTAGGACAATATTTTGCTAGTATAAAGCAAAGGACAGATGAGTAATAACATGTTTGGACTATAAAATGGAGGGTTTTGTCAGTAACACAAGTATCTGATTATTGTGTAAATTCGTTTAGTTAGGCTATACAATTTTAGCTTGCAGGTAGGTCTCTTGAAGCATCTTGGAGACGTTGCCACAGTTCTTCTAGATTTAGTCTGTCAGTTTGTTAGGTTTCTTCATGTCAATCCAGACAGACTGGATGATGATGAGATCAGGGCCCCTATTCTTAAAGATTCTAAGAATCCTCTCAGAGAGCTCCTAATTTAGCTTAAAAATGTCTAACTAGGAGTCTTAGCTTAAAAGTGATTTAGGACCACTCTGAGAGCAAATCTGAGCGAGGAAAAGACAAAAACTTTTCTTAGTGAGGAGGTGGGGCTGACCCCGTTGCTAGCTATGACACAGTCTTTTGAAGAATGTGATTGGTTGGTTGTCTAAGAAGGAAATAAAAATACTTTTAAGAGTAGGGTCTATTATAAGCCTTCACTTCCTGCTCTCTCTCTCACACACACACACA